>NC_063445.1:48606461-48925414 GCF_020379485.1 Brassica napus
TTACTGATTTATTTGTTGAGTTGCGTGTGTGTATATATAAATATATTAAATTTCGTGTATATATATATATGTGTATACTTACTAATAATTCTTATGGTAATGTTCTTGATGTTCTCTGCACCTTCTTTTTATTTTTATTTTAACCTTTTTTTTTTTTTTTTCAACGTTTATTCTTTTTCAAATTATATAATTTTCCTTTTTACTTTTCTATGTAATGTTGTGTATTTAGTTTTTTTTCTAACCGATTATAATTTGTATTTATGCGTCTGTAACTTTATTAAAACTAATTTTATTCAATTATTTTTTCCTTTTTGTAGAACAGAAGGCCACAAACAAATTTAAAATTAGAATTAACAAAAAATGAGCTAAACAATCAAAATAATAATTAAAAAATATTTAAATTCTTGAATGACAACCATATTTGAACAATATTAGCATTAGACTAACAAAAAAATTCAAAAAAAAAAAAATCAAATAATACCTAGGATATGGTTCCTAAATCCATACTTTTTGTGCTTAAGCTCAAAACGGGCATTGTTCCATAATCAAATTTTAAAACATATATTTTTCTTTCAAAAAAAATTTTAAAACATATTACAACTATTAGTTTAAAATATTTTTCATCAGAAATTTTATTTGTGCCACATACGATTTTTTTCCTGGGTCCGCCCCTAATCTTCGTTATCCTCAAAGAAAATGTTTGAGTAATAGACTTAAGTGGATCTCGTAGCTTCATTATCATCATCATTGTTATATGCTTTTTTATATCAGCTTTAGCTTTGTTTCTGCTTTCTCTTCTTATCTTGTCATTTGAAATGTCTATGTGTTTAATATAACAAAGTTCACATCCATGTAAAGTAATCTAAAAATTCCCACTTATTCACAAACAATTTGGCTCTGTTTTATTTTGTTTCATCATAGTGTTGATTTAAACATGAACTATTTTCCAGCGGAGATCACTTCCAAAAGTAACAAAGCATTAGGAAAAATATCCAAAAACTGAAACGTAAACTAAACCAAAAATAAAAGATAATATTCATTACCTTGGCAAGTACGTTTGAGAAGTTGACAGCCTCTTGCAAGCCATTCTCTGTCACTAATTACCAAGAAATTATCCCCTTGTATAAGTTCGCTACTGTGACTACTACTCGAGCTTCCATTGCTACAATTACTAATGTTGTTGCATCCTTCAGAAGTAATGAGTTCTTTATCGCTATAAACACTGATGCAATGTTCCAAACTTCTTTCATACCCCTCCCTTTCAATGTCGCCACTCCTCTTAACACTTCACCAAATACTCAAACATTAACTTAAATCTCTTCATAAAGCTCCAACTTTGAGCTAATACACTGTTCTTACATATTCTACATAAAAATAAGAACTTTAATGATGTCGATTACATTGTCAGTAGTATTAAGCATGTCTCTATAAAATCTAAAAACCAAAGATGCCCAAAATAAATATTTTTGAAGTTACTAAACCTGTGGTGCACAGGTAGTGAGTGTCATGATATCTCTTGCACAACGAACACTGATGGAGGTTCTGACAACAGAGGCCAAATGCTCCTTCTCAGTTCTAATCACTTCAGCAGCCTCCATACACTGAGCATCAGCAAGGGTCGCAGAGGAAGAAACGGCCATGTCAGTTTTAGCCATCTGCTCATCCTTCCCAGAGATCGAAGAACGTGGTGGTGGAGGCTGCTATAGCAGAAACAGATGCAGCCACACTGGCTATACAGTAACAGCCTTGTGAATCTGAGATAGTTATTGTTTGCATATAACAGTGCTGGAACAGCAAGAAGCACATTGTTTCGGGCTGCCTGCAAAATAGACTCATGTAAATACGATTTGGATTATAAATAGTCAACTAATTGAACTTAGAAGTTTCAAGTTATATCTACTGGTCAGTAACATCAACATTCCAAATTCTAATAAAACCCAATAAATTGTAAGAAGGTGATACGTGGATGAGAGTATGCTATGACATATGCCAAGAGATCAGATAACAAAAGGTCAAGAATCTAACTTCAACTTTGAGAATATGCGCTAGGAAAACTCTAGTACAGACTCTTTAATTGATTAGACTCTTTTTAATTAGCAAAGACGAAGTACCTAGAAAGAGGTTGAAACTGATAGAAGTGGCTTCTCTCCAACCCAACTTATTAAAAGTAAAGTAAAAGATTAACTTGATGCCAGATTCATTTAGGCTCGTACAAAATATTTTCTAAAGGATATTTAACTTTTATATAATGAGTCAAAAAATACATGGACTTGGTAATATGATAATGCATGCAAAAATCAATGCCTAAATACATTTGGTAATATTTTCAAATGAACCAAATAATAACTGAGACTTGTTGTTACTTGTCAGAGAATAATTGTTGTTACTTGACAACCAAGAAGAGACTTAATCCTGCTTCCTCTATTATGTTTTTTCTGCTAAAAAACATAAAATAACCCTTTATTATTTTACCCTTGCACGTAGATAAATAAAATAGTCAAAAATTAAAGCTATAGAAAACTAAATTTGAATAATATGAGTGAGAAAAGTTGTAGTTGCTAAACACGCGGATAATAAACATGAGGAGAAAAATCTTTAGAAAGTAAATGACTGATCATATCACTCTGAACACTGGGGATCTCCACGTCGTCAACATAGAGTGAGCGTTTAGAAGTGGATTTTAACAACACCCCGCGTAGCTGATTGTTCAATTTTGTTATAATTGATTATTCATCATCCTCTGTTGTTGTTTCTCATTTCTTTTTTTTCTGTCGTAATTTTATTGCGAACTAAAAACTAAAACTAAAACCTCTTAGTATTATTATTTTTAAGAAATGTAATGCAAAACTGTCATGTTGATCCAATAAATATGAGCTAAATTATAAAACTATGATATATTCCAATCGATTAGACCAAAAAAAAAAAACATTCCAGTCGACATAAATCGAAAGAATATTATAATGTGTCCAGGTGGGATGCCAGTTGGGAGCGAAGTCCATTGCATGTCTTCTGCTATTTGTTAACTTTCACCACGGTCCATCAGAAAACGGACCACTTCCCTTGGTAATATGATAATGCATGCAAAAAGCAAAACTTCTCCAATTTGGTAATAAACTGACATCTTTGTTGAACAACAGCAACAAAACAGAACGTGTCCAACATGAGGCTCCTGTTTTTTCACATGATTCTCAAACAATCCTATTAAAGCTATCCTCCTCCACCTTCCTGCACTTTCACAAACACCATTTCAAAGAGAGTGAGAGTAAAAACTAAGAGAAATAAAAAAACAGAACAACCAACAAAGACAGACCATTAACGATGGAATCAGAAAAATCTGTGAACAATTACAACACCAACGACATCGTTGATGCCTCTGATTACGACGACTACTCGAACGCAGATCCCACCAGCTATTTCAGAAACATCAGCTTGCAATATTTTGCTGCGGAACCACTCCGAATGTTGACTGAGCACGCTAGGCTCAAGGAACTGTGCTTAGAGAATGGCAACCCTGAGGCGCACTATATTGAGGGCTTACTTCAATTCTTCGTCCACAAAGAAAAATAGAGAGGCCTCATTCATCTACGCCAATCAGCCACTGGAAACAATGCAAACGGTATGTATCTTTACGGTTTGTTAATGCTTGCCGAAGGTCATTTATCGAACGGGTAAAAAGTATTTGGATAAACTCCAATGGAAAGAGAAACTATCAACCTCCGATCATTGCTGGGAAAGAATCAAGAACTCACTAAGTGATCGGAGGTTGATAGTTTCTCTTTCCATTGGAGTTTATCCAAATGCTTTTTACCCGTTCGATAATGACCTTCGGCAAGCATTAACAAACCGTAAAGATACATACCGTTTGCATTTTTTCCAGTGGCTGATTGGCGTAGATGAATGTGGCCTCTCTGTTTTCTTTGTGGGCGAAGAATTGAAGTAAGCCCTCAATATAGTGTGCCTCAGGGTTGCCATTCTCTAAGCACAATTCCTTGAGCCTAGCGTGCTCAGTCAACATTCGGAGTGGTTCCGCAGCAAAATATCGTAGGCTGATGTTTCTGAAATAGCTGCTGGGATCTGCGTTCGAATAGTCGTCGTAATCAGAGGCATCAACGATGTCGTTGGTGTTGTAATTGTTCACAGATTTTTCTGATTCCATCGTTAATGGTCTGTCTTTGTTGGCTGCTCTGTTTTTTTATTTCTCTTAGTTTTTACTCTCACTCTCTTTGAAATGGTGTTTGTGAAAGTGCAGGAAGGTGGAGGAGGATAGCTTTAATAGGATTGTTTGAGAATCATGTGAAAAAACAGGAGCCTCATGTTGGACACGTTCTGTTTTGTTGCTGTTGTTCAACAAAGATGTCAGTTTATTACCAAATTGGAGAAGTTTTGCTTTTTGCATGCATTATCATATTACCAAGGGAAGTGGTCCGGTTTCTGATGGACCGTGGTGAAAGTTAACAAATAGCAGAAGACATGCAATGGACTTCGCTCCCATCTGGCATCCCACCTGGACACATTATAATATTCTTTCGATTTATGTCGACTGGAATGTTTTTTTTTTTTGGTCTAAAAGTTTTTTTTTGGGTCTAATCGATTGGAATATATCATAGTTTTATAATTTAGCTCATATTTATTGGATCAACATGACAGTTTTGCATTACATTTCTTAAAAATAATAATACTAAGAGGTTTTAGTTTTTGTTTTTAGTTCTCAATAAAATTACGACAGAAAAAAAAGAAATGAGAAACAACAACAGAGGATGATGAATAATCAATTATAACAAAATTGAACAATCAGCTACGCGGGGTGTTGTTAAAATCCACTTCTAAACGCTCACTCTATGTTGACGACGTGGAGATCCCCAGTGTTCAGAGTTTAGATATGATCAGTCATTTACTTTCTAAAGATTTTTCCCCTCATGTTTATTTATCCGCGTGTTTAGCAACTACAACTTTGCTCACTCATATTATTCAAATTTATTTCTATAGCTTTAATTTTTGACTATTTTATTTATCTACGTGCAAGGGTAAAATAATAAAGGGTTATTTTATGTTTTTAGCAGAAAAAACATAATAGAGGAAGCATGATTAAGTCTCTTCTTGGTTGACAAGTAACAACAATTATTCTCTGACAAGTAACAACAAGTCTCAGTTATTATTTGGTTCATTTGAAAATATTACCAAATGTATTTAGGCATTGATTTTTGCATGCATTATCATATTACCAAGTCCATGTATTTTTTGACTCATTATATAAAAGTTAAATATCCTTTAGAAAATATTTTGTACGAACCTAAATGAATCTGGCATCAAGTTTATATTCTTCTTTCTATATAATCCTTATTATCCATCTACTTATTGCTTTAATTTTAGTTTTTTCGATAATTATCATTGGATATGTTGGGACCTAGCTATATCAAAGCGGTTACGTTCAACCTAGCGCAAATCTATATTTTATTTTGTACATCTTCTCAACGCTTTTGCATTTCTTTATACATCTATCTATATATATAAAGTTGGCTTTTTCCCTTTTTATAACATGTGGAAGGGGGGTTTGTTGACATGTGTCTTCATATTTTTTTTTGTATTTTAAATCCTTTTACTTTTAAATTATTGCAATTTGTTCCATCAATCTCTAATTATGTACTATCTAATCCTTCTCACACTTATTAGTCCATAAAATTCAAGAAATAAATAAAATAATATAAATATATTTTAAATATTTAATTTATTTACAATTAAAAATAGCATAAACTTTCACCATTTTATTATTTTTACTAATTTTTCTTATTTCATTTACAAATTATATATTTATTTCACTATCAATATCATAATATCAATATCATAAGATAATCAAACTAATAATAAGAAACTAGAGCACCAACACAAATAACCAAGAAAGCGGATCAGAAGGAGAATAATAATCGAAAGGCCAAAGCCACCAAGAAGCAGAAACATATATATATGCTTAAAGCACCAGAATCACAATCAGTAGCTAAAAGGTAAGAAACACCTCACAAACTAAACAAGAATATACAACACGGCCATGCAAGTGAAAAACCACAAAGCTTTGTTATAGAAGGGACCAAAGCTCCAAGAGACTAATTCCGCACACCTATACCAAAGGAAACATGGAAAGAAAAGAAACAACTTGAGGGAGGGAGAATGGAAGACAACCACCACGAAATTATAGACTAAACTTGAGACCAGAAATAACCTTCCAAGCCCATATAACATGCACGGACGAAAACATTATCCAAACCTCGAGTGGCAAACATGGTGAAAGGGAGAACCACTAGAGATGCGATGAAACTGCAAAGATATGCGAGAATAGAGAGGGAAAGGGAGACGAAACAAAATTAGAAAACTATGAAACCATCCTCGAGCTATGAAAGAGATCATAGAAGTCAGAACACCAAAAATTAGATCTTGAAAATCAAGACAAGCAGTGACTATTGACGGTAAGCCAACGTTGAGGAATACAACATCAAAAACGACTAAACTCTGACCCAACCAAGAAGATGCAGTTCCTAACATCAGCTGAAATCTAAGGAAGAAGAGGAGCAGTCAATAACCTACAATGCCATGAGAATCAACCGAAAAACTGAAAACTCATAAACCCGATCTACAACAAATACCATATAATCTCACAAGTGAAGAAGACAAGGAAAGACAAGAGAAAGATGTAAGTCTTTTTCCGGTGATGGTAAGAAGCACCGCACACCAGAAAGGTGAGGAAATACATAGACGGTGATGGCTCAAGGTCAAAATATAGGGAGAGGGCAAAAAACATCTTAAAAGTTATAATTTTTAAAAATATGAAAAAAATATAATACAATTTTGACACTGAAACCGTTAATCTTAGAATCAACAAAGTTATTGAAATTCAATATTCTTTTACGTTAGATGCTCATTTCACTACTAACAAGTATTATACACACAACAACACATTATTCGGAAAAAACAAACACAAAATATATTAACCTATCATCTATTACTACTTAACACACTAAAAACACCAAATAATGATCTTAACAAATAAAAACGACAACATAATTGCATTATCCAAAAAATCATGTTCTAGCAATAATAAAAACAATATTCCGCGCGAAGCATCCCCTAGTAATACATAATACTGTCCGATCTTTTTGTACTGTCTCAATTTTACGTAGCACTACCAAAGCCTGCAGTATGATATCCATTAGGGAGGTCCACTAGAGGAAATAGTCATCTTTATTTCTAACAAAAATTGTCTCTAAGCTCCCGCTGATTAGCTCTGCTGCATCTTTAAAAATGGTGACACCAACCTTTCCAGTTTTCTAACAATACAACCAGTGCCGCCCTGACGGAAAGCATATCAAACATCAGCTTTCAGCCCACAAAAAGATCTTTTATAGAAAAACTGCTAATATATTTTTATTTTAATTACTATAGCAAATTTTTAATAACTTTATTGGAGATAAAACTATGTATCAAGATGTGTATCTTGCTATCTATTACGGACCGTCAAAGTCTACAAATTGAAACTGTGCGTCTATAAAACCAAACCAAAAAATATTATATATAGCGCAAAAAATTAGTTGATTTATACATATATATATATATATATCATAAAATATTAGTTTTATTTTTATTTGGGATATAAAAGTCTACAAATTGAAACTGTGCGTCTATAAAACCAAACCAAAAAATATTATATATAGCGCAAAAAATTAGTTGATTTATACATATATATATATATATATATATATATATCATAAAATATTAGTTTTATTTTTATTTGGGATATATATATATATATATATATATATAATTTCTATGCACAACACAATTTTATATTTAACTTCATATAAAAAGTTGGGTTTGGTTTCTTCTTACGCTGTCCACGTAGGCGGACACGTCACTAATTCGAGTCCTGAGAAACCGACACGTGTCCGCGTCCAAAACGCAGCGTTTCATTACCTTGGAATTGGAGATCGTGTGGGTTTTTCATGTAACTCATAAACATGCGGGAATATTGCTGTGTGGGCTTTAGATCAAATTAAAAATAATACTTTTAACATTATATTTTTATATTTTAGTAAACAAATAATGTCGTATTCTTCGTCTTATGAATACGCCATAAAACAGCTCTTATGATAATGTTGATATTCAATCCGATCATACTGGTATGACAAATTAATATAAATCAACAGAACCGAATACGATGATTTTAATTAGATTTACATGTGTCAAAATATAATAAAATATTTTTATTTATTTTAATGTGTAAAATAGCCCGTAAAAACCAAAAAACTAGATGAACCAATAAGTTTATAGTATATTAGTGAACGCACATATAAAATGTATAATATTATATAGTGAATGCAAAATTGAATTTACTAATTTGATATACATATACTGAGCATTTAACATATGAATAATGTTTTAGCAAAAAAAACATAGGAATAATTATTTGCTTTACCCATTTACATCAATTTATTTTTTAAGGTCTATGATTTCACGATAAATAGTGTTCCTAACTTCTTTTTTTTATACAATAGCGCAAACATATTATTATATATTACTCCTACTTAGCTATATGAATAAATGAACACTCTGATACTTGAAAATTTTGAACGATTCCCTTTGTACGGTAAACAGTTTTATTTCAAAATATTAATACACCAATGCAAAAATATATTTTACAAGATAGTTACACGCATCTGCAACATAAGCTCTTTATTACATACAAGCATGGATTCTATAAAAACGTCCATGCAATATTATCATTTAATTTAAATATATTATTAATTCATAATGCAAGTTTACACAGTATTAATAACTTCTAAATTAATAGCAAAACCTATCTAATAGATTCTAAACTTATTTAATAACGATAGATCGTATTCAATTTAAAGAGTGGCAGAGAAGTTGAAGTATGATTTTTATTAGGAGAAAACTATCAAATTTTAATCAAAACATACACATACCAAGCTACTCACACTAACAAAAGGTTGTTTTGGCTTTGATAATATAAGCTTTTCCTTAACATATTTCTCTGGCATGATCATTCCATAATTATACGCGGACATCATTAATCTTATTATATTAGATTGTTCTTCATAGAATAATAAAATTTACTGTCATTTTAATTCAATCCAAAAATATTTATTAAAAATAACAACATGATCTCCGAATTTTATTTATTTATTTTTGTTTATAATATCTTTTTCAATCTACAATTTTTTTTTGAAAATGCTTCATAAAATTAGTGTAAATTTATATAAAATAGTTTTTTTTCTAATTTAGGGCGGACCAATCCTAGTTCTGCTATATTTTATATAGTATCAAAGCATTTAGTTCGTAATGATTAAAGAATTTATTCACCCCCACAAAAAGTAACAATCCTATAGCGTTAGCTCTTCACGTTCTTTATTCTTTTGACTAAGCTCGACACGTTCTTATTAGGAAAGTACTCAAGTCTGACCAATTGACTCGCGCACCAGACCAATTTCGTGTTACCAGTTTAAAATTTGATAATAATGATCAGCCATGGTGTTAATGATGTTGAAAAGGGCGGTGATGACGACGATTGACGAAGACAATGACCTCTCATCCTTGCATGGAACTTCTTCATGAAGACGTGAATACATAAACCGCGTTATGTAGATTCAATGATTTATGTATTTCGGTGTAAGATTCAATGATTTATTAATTAATTAAGATAGAAAAAGTTCGTACATTTTTTTTTCTAATTTGATCTAAGGTTAAAGTTTTTGGTTTAAAACTTTATTGATGGTTTGGTCAAGTATACGGATTACTAAGAGATGTTTGAAAGATCATTAGGTTGAAAAAATAAAGTTAGAACAAAGCAATCATCTCTCTAATAAACCCTTTCTCCCAAGGACTCATCAGCCCTTCTCGCGTTGGTGGTGAGCGGTGGTCTCTTGGGTCTTGGCCGTCACCCACCGCTCCTATTCCTTTTCTTTGGTTTGTCGGCTCATACCCTTGTCAATCAGGTTCCTCTTCAGTGTAAATCAGACAGTGAGCAGTGGTGCGTTTCTTAAAGGGCTTATTTGCCAAGTAACCATATTTTGAATACAAATTGGTTAAATGTCATTGATTTTGACATAATTTAGTATCTAACATTTATACCATAAAGTATCCGGTTTTATCCTTTATTTTTTGCAGGTACCAGGTAAAAAGGTGGAAAAAAATAACGTGGCCAGTAGAAGGAAGAGTCATCTACGTATATTTTTATTGACCACATAAATATTCACTGAGTTCTATTTTATATCACCGAAATAGTATAAAATTATAACTTTATCTGCAACCCTTAAATATAAACATATCTCACACTCAATTCTTAGATACTAAACTTTATTCCAATCCCACCTAACCTCTATACTAAACCCTAAACTCTAATCAGTAAACCTTAAACCCAAATCTAAAACATAAACCCAAAAGTAAACCATAACTCCAAATATAAGCACAAAATCCAAATAGAATTGAACAAAATAAATAACATAGTACGTATTTGTGAAATTATAAAATATCTATAATTGCATGGAAGAAGTTATTGTTGACATCAACCATACTACTTCACCTTTTAAATACTAAACCCTAAACTCTAATCACTAAACCCTTACCCAAATATAAACCCTAAACCCAAAATATAAATCCTAAACTCAAATAGATTGGAACAAGATAGATAACATAATACATATTGGTGAACTTATGAAATGTCTATGATTGCATGAAAGAAGTTAATGATAACCCTGACCACACCTTCTAAATATTAAACTCTTAACTCTAATTACTAAACCCAAACCCAAATATAAACCCTAAACTCAAATGTTAAAATCTAAAAAATACATAATATTATGTAATGATCATAGTATAATTTTTACAAGTTCAAAACAAGTAATGATAGTGAGAAGTTAAGAAAATTACAAACTATATTTCTAAACAAAGTACTTATTTATTTATTAACCGTCAAATGGAATGGAGCTTGCTAAAATAGTATAGTAACATAATATATCACACAGTAAATATAAATACGGATTGTTTTACATTCTATACATATAGAATAGAACACAATAACAAAATTGTTCATCTTCTTCGATCAACTTTAGGTAATTCACAGAGACAAAAGAAAAGTACTGTAGCAACGAAGCAGCGGTGTGAGACGAAGCGCCGATGTGAAGGGAAAGAGGTTTGGGTTGCTCCTTCGCACTGCTTGGATCTGTAACAATGTCTTTTCTCAATCAATTTCAGAATTGGGGATGATGGTGGCGGTGGAGGATTTCAAAAGGAATAAACTCAGAGAAGGTCGCCGACCCGACGCTGGCGACGATGTGGAACAAAACGGTGGGCTCGAAGAGATGGAGCTAACCATTGACGGTAACCACGATTTACTTTTGGGGGTTAATAATTCATTTTTTTAGCAGGTTACGCCGGTTGATGCAAGGGATATTACAGTATTAATATCTATATATGACGGTGTGTATATGTCTGGTAGGGTAAATAGCTAGTACGTGAATTATGCTTTTTTGCGTGGCTATATGACCCAATTTCCCTTTCTTAAACATATGCATGGCTGAATGAATAAGAAAACTAATGATGGATCTGTTATATGATCATACAGACAGAAAGAAAAGCAAAGCTTAGGGATAGCATAACAGTCAAGTTTCAGATTCAGAGATATTGGTTAGGAAACCAAGTGATAATCTAGCTAAACCTGATTTGAATTTCAATTCCTTTAGTTATAGTTACATCTCGTATTCTTGTACTATACAGAAGCCAGGGGCGGATCTACTTGAATAGAGGGTGGGGCACGGGCCCCATACTAATTTTATAATTTTTGTTTGTAAAATAATTTTGAGCATGTAAGTCTAAGATATTTGGTTAAATTAAGTCAAACAATGCTACACACTCTCAGGTAACGTATGACCATACTTTTCTCCCATTTTTTATTCAATTTATTTGTTACTACCAAATTTAATGTGTCTAATTATGTTCTTATATTTAATTTTTACCATTTCTTGTTCTCTTAAGCTTTATTTAACTAGTTATATATTTCTAATTTGTTAATATTTTTTTGTGTAAATATCAATCCTCAATTTCAAATTTATTATTATATACTACCTTGTTTCAAATTTTTTTTTATATTTTATTTTTATTAGAAAATATATTTAAAAATTAGGAAATATACTCTCTCCGTTTCAGAATGATTCATGTTTTAGAAAAAAAAAATTTCTAAAAGATTCATATTTTACCTTTTCAATGTATATAATACTAGCAAAGTGTAAATTTAAAAAACATTAATTGTGTTTGCTGAATTTTGATTGGTTAAAAATCATAGGAAATAGGTAAACATGGAAAACAATGCATTTATTATCTAAATTTTACATGTTTTTTAACAAGTGTGAAAACTCTAGAATATAAATCATTTTGAAACGGATGGAGTATTGTTTTGTGATTAATTAAAAATAATTCAATAATAGTTAAATACAACTAATTGGTAAAAGTTTACAGTTTACCATTATTTCCTTATATGAAATATATTAAAAATGTAAAATATATATCTTTTAAAAAAAATTTGTTTCTCAAAAAATAAATATTATAAAAACCTTTAGCAATAGTAATATAATAAAATTTGTAAAATTATTTTAAATTAGTTATATATAAATATTTTGTGCACCATATAAAATATTTTTCTAGGTCCGCCCCTGACAGAAGTTGAATTAGGTCTGTAAACAAAGAAAGGAAAAATATACTCAGATCCTGCTCTAGTGGTTATATGGAAATTTCCACTCTGTTAAAGTGGATAGATATTCATCGTTACATTGTTTAGGATTACTAGCATAGAAGTAATCTTATTCCTTTAGTTTATCAGATACTACTTTGCTATGCGTTGCTTCTCCCATCATGTATCCTTTGTGGGATTCCTTGACAGCTACTGCAAATATATCCCAAGAGAGCGTTTTGTTGTTATGCAAATTGTAAAGTCCAAAGGCTCTACAGGTCTCTTACACTCTCACCATCTCTGCCGCTATTAAAAACTTAGAAGTCATCATCAACTTCATGTTATAACAATATAACTTAACGAATAGAGTGTGAAATAACAATTAATTCAGTTTATTAGGTAGTTAGTCTAACTAAATATTTGTCAGTAACGTCAGATTCATGATTTATTTTATAGTTCATTCTCAATATAAAATTTCTTTCACATTTTCCCCCGTTGGATTTCACTGTAGTCCGCTTTATAGAGTTTTATAAGATCTCTTGTGTGCTTTCTCATTCTAAAACAATGGTATGTTCCTTTTAAGTTAAAACTAATCGAGTGCAGGCTCGGCCCTGGGCTAAAGCCTATAAAGCAAGGGATTGGGACACCACGGTTTATTAAAATTTTAGGGGCATATTTTACAGTGAAGTTTCTATTGTCTAGTGGCTCTTGTACATCTTCTTTCTCCTCCAGGCCCGGGTTCGAAGAACACCTCTAGCCAGTCTTTTTCGTATTTAATAAAAGACAAACTGCCAATAACTAAAAGACTTGATAATAACTAATTTATTTGATCAAAAGATTCATTACCTTTTGTAAAAAAAAGTATTTTCCTTATATATTATATTAATAATAAATACATAAATTACAATAACTACTTATTTTTTACCCTAACAATTGACGTTCTATCTCCCTCTTCTTCTTCAACCTTCTTGTTTATTATTCTCTGCTAATGATATTAGAAGCTTCCATAAGGATGTTGATATGGATGATCTTGGAAACTGGAAGAAAATTGAACAGAGAATGAGAGATTGAACCAGCATTTTCTTCAAAGCCAAAACGCTTGATAAAAAAGAAAAAGCATTATGGTGAAGATGCTGAAACAGTTGATGATAGTAATCAGTTAAACGCTGAAGAGAGTTTTAGGATCAATTATTTCATCAACATATTGGATCAAGCTATAATGTCACTTGGGGTTAGATTCGAGCAATTTCAGCGGTACGAAGAAATTTTTGGGTTTTTGTTTGGTTTGAAAAGGCTAAAGTCAACAAAAGATGATGAGTTGGTGATATATTGTTCAAGCTTGAAGCTTTTCTAGAGCATGATGGGCATTCTGATGTAGATGGAAAACATTTGTCTATGGAACTTCAATATCTAAGAGGAATGTTGCCAAAGGAAATTACAAAGGCGATCAAGATGTTGGAATTTCTAAAAAGAATGGATGGTTGCTATCCAAACACAGACCTTGCTTATCGTATATTACTAACAATTCCGATTTTAGTTGCTTCAACAAAAAGAAGTTTTTCAAAGTTGAAGCTCATAAAGAATTATCTACGTTCGACTATGTCTCAGGAGCGTTTGAATGGACTGTTGATGATATCAATAGAGAATGAGTTAGCAGAAAAATTTGATTATTCGAAGTTGATAAATGATTTTACAGGGAAAAAAGTAAGGAGAGTTATCTTTTATGATAATGTATTACTTCTTTTTAATTTTTATTCTATGTGAACAATTTAAACTTTAATGATATTTTACATTATCCGATTATGTATTCATATTTATACGAAAAAAATATAGTTAGGGGGCAACATATTGGGTGTGTGCTTTAGGCACCACAGATGTCCAGACCGGCAACATTTACCATCTATTGAGTTTTTGATATCTGATACAAAAATCAAAGTACTAAAGTCTGGCATGATTGATAATGTAATTAACTTGTATCACTTATATGGGCTCTCAAAAACCTTTAAAAAGCCTAGTATAATTAATCGATCCATAATTTATTGAAATAAAAAAAAATTCCGCTGCCAGGAATCGAACCCGGATTTCAAGAGGGTGACCTTCTGAGATCTTTAATATTCAAGAAATAACCTTTGTGTTATAGCGGATTATGCTATTTAGAAGCCTAATATATTATTATACACGTAAAAGCTCAAGTGGGTCTTAACAAGTTAACTTTATGTGTTCACCTGTTTCAACGAGTGAAACTTTTACACGTGGCACTAAATGTTTTGACTCTCGTCGTCACTCTGCAGCTTACCCTATAACGACAAAAACTTTGAATACTGCAAAGATCCACCTCTCTCTCTCTAGTCTTGCCATGGATCTTCTTCGTAGGAGCTTGGTTTGTCTTTTGATCCTTACGTTATTATCTCCTACAACACTATCAATGCGGTTCGAGCTTCATTCTGACCAGATGAAATGCATATCGGAGGATATTTACGAAAAGTCCATCAGCGTTGGCAAATACTTCATCGTGAACCCAAACGAAGATCATCCTCTTTCTGCTTCTCACAAAGTCATCGTCAAGGTAGTAGGCACTTGAAACGTCTCACCTTGATCTCTCTTATTCATCACCAGAGCAGGGATTTTAAAGCTTATAAAAAAATTTATTTAAAATGATCTTAACATTTGCCTAATATTAAGGATTTTAATAAAATGATTTTTTTTTTACAGATTTCGAAACTTAAATTTATGTAAATTATTTTTAAATTTTTTAAAGTCATAGTCTAATGCTTCAATTGCATATACCCAAGACCGGCCCTGATTATAAACATATCGAATCTATACTATTAATCTATACTATTAAAAGAGATACATTCTGAAAAAATCTACTTATACAACGTTGTTGGACCTATTCACTAACTAATCATTATTTTTGATCTTACCTTTTATTTCTCTAACAATTTGGTAGAGAAAAACATAATACCACATAATTTACCTTATATTTCGTTTGAGTCACCACCAATCCCTAAACCTGTCTCATTAATCTCACAAGAAACAATAACGTGACCGATTTCACCCAATATACCAAAACCATATCAATATCATTCAGCAAAAAATGTCTATATAAACTACATACTCACGAAATAAATATGTATGCCTCATTGTATCTATATTAATAATTCTTTGAAGCTTGGTGCTGCAACATAAATATCTATAGAACTTCAAATGATAAAGGCGCATGATTCTGACAATGCATGATTTACTTAATACTTCGAAAATGTCATCAACATATTTTGATTCCTTAGGATGCACGAAACTATATACTCTTCATGGTTTATCGGTTTAGGTAGAAGAAGTGGTTCTATATAATGTAAAACTTACACATATCTATATTTTGTGAATTTTGGATATGTATTTTAATTCAAAAATGATTTAAAATGATGCCCTTTGCCAAAAAAAAAAAGATTTAAAATCCAATTTGATTTTAATATATTTTCTACTTTCAACCTAACAACTTTAAAATATCCAAATCGCTTTTATGCCATTTTATTCATTAGAAATATCTAAGTCAAATAATTAGTTCAAAACATTTAAGTATTATACTAAATCATTTTCTAGATTTGCATAAAATACTTATCAACAATTGTCAAATACGAACAATTCATTATCGCGGGTCATACTATATTTACATTGAAATATATTGACTCAGTCATAACAAATAGATGCATAGATTTATTATGGAATTTAAAATATTTGATAGGCGGAGATTTACTTGGATTTTTACATTATATTTATTTTGAAAATGTATAAAGAAGAATTCGTTAATCAACAAAGATGGGTTAGATTTTTGGCAGAAAATATACTTAAGGCAAACTTTCCTATTGTATACTAGGTTACAATGAATCATTTAATGTCCTATATTAAATGAATATATAATTAGAAATTCCAAAGCCTTTAAGAATTTTAACTCATATTAAATGAAATAGTTATATATAAATTTATATTTAATTTGGATGATATATCTTTAAAATCATTTTCTATCCAAATATTCATTATATCTAAGATGAAAACAAAAATGGGCTCGGTTCGAGACTTTTTGACGTTTTGAGGTTAGATATTTAAACCCATTCATAGTCGTGTATTTGTAAATTTTGGTTAAGATTTTTGAAACATTGCGTATTTGGTTCAAGCTTGATAATCCGTATAATTATGTAAAGTTTTCAAAAATCCAAAAATATATTTTAAAATACTCAAAATCCAAAAAAACAAATATACAAAAATAAAATCCAAAGAAAATCATTCTAAAAATGTATTGTAAGAAAGTATCCATATAATTATGTATAACTATTTATTTATTTTATCCTACTATTAATTACTCTATCTATAAAAAATTAAAAAAAAAATATTTTTAATGAATCATATTATTACTCCGCATTTCATATGATACATTTTTTTCTCTAAATTATTTTATAACCCAGCATTATGGTTATTATGAAATAATGTTAAGTACCATATCTTTTGCTCAAGATGGATCTACAACATTTAGACATCAATTATAAAATGAGTTATCATATATGATACATCATTTATACCATATCATCTTATATTATATAACTCCAAATATGAACAAAATAAAATTTGATAAAACCACTTTAGTAAACCATTTGTTAATATATATATCAAATTTGATTTTTAATTATATATATATATTACGCTAAATTAATTTTTATAAAATTATTTATAACAACAATTTGTTATTTAAGATAAGTTTAAAGTTACTAAAATCCCTACAAAACTTTTTGTTGTTTTTTTAGTTCAACTAAAAGAAAAAAAATTACAAAAATATACTATTAAATTAGTCAAAAGTCTCATGAATAAATATTAAGTCTCACCAACTCAGCAAATTTAACTCTTATAAATACACACAAAATATAATGAGAGAGATTAAGTTTGGGAATTTGGGTTTTCAGGTCGGGTACAAATCGGTTCCTTTCAAATTCGATTTGCCCTGGTTCCTCAACATTTGGATCCAACTAGGTATTTGAAAGAAATTCGGTTCAGGTTCGGGTCGGTTCCTTTCGGATCTGAGTCAATTCAAGTCCATAATTCAAGTACATCTAAAATACATGTAATTTGGATATGTGACGGGTCCGGCGGTTCAGATATTTAAGACCAAAAAAGACTCATAGAATCCAAAAACCTGTAAAACTCAAAACACTAAAGCTATCCAAAAATATTCAAATACCCAAAAAGACAAATTTTACCCAAATCTTATCTAAGGAGCCAAAAATATCCACAATTGTATCTGAATACCAAAGATATATTTTGAAAATTTTCTTGAAACTTGAAACTATAACCAAAACGCGAACCCAAAACTTAAAAAAAAAAATATCTATATATATATATATATGTGTATATATACTGAAAATATATATGAAATACCCAAATATACATAATGTACATAAAATATTTTGGGTATTTGGGTACCCGGTGTCAAATAGAAACTCACGAGTCCAAAAAAATCTAATAGGTACATTTTCCCTATCCCAGACTTAAACTTGTATTTCGTGTTGGTTTTGGTTCGTTATTTTTATCGGGTAAATTTTCATGCCTAAGAGAAAATCTCAAATAAATTAATTCATAAATTATATTATTTTATACAAATTTCCTTATTCAATATAATACGATTTTATAACGTAATAATATACAACAAACCCAAAATATGAATTCATATCCAACTTTGTTTATAACCCAATAAGATCCGCCCTTTCGAAGCGTGGATCAAATCTAGTCTATACTATTAAAACGGAAAGAGTCCTACAAAAATAAATTTGTTTAGACCCTTTCATTAAACTACTAATTTTTGGTTTTACCTTAAATTTATACTACTAATATGTCATTATCTCAATAGTTGTTTCTGGCAGATGATGGATTTGTCGGTTAAGAAGTTATTCAACACTGTTGAGTCCATCCACGATGAGATGTATTATCTTGATAGGTAAATACACAGCGCTATAAACCTATATACCTTTAGTTTTTTTTTGGTGCTTTAGAGATGATGAGATTAATACTTATTATATATCTTTATGGTTTGGTGCATGATAAGGGAAGCAGAAATGCAAGATTTGAATAGATCCACAAATTCGAAAATGGCGTGGTTTAGTTTCTTGTCACTCGGGGTTTGTTTATCGGTAGTTGGTTTACAGTTTTGGCACTTGAAATCTTTCTTCGGGAAAAAGAAACTGATCTAAGTAGTACTACTACATACTCTATTGGGTTAAGACTAAATATATTTATAAAAGCTATAACTATTAAAAGTTTTGAGTATACAACTGAACAGATTTGATGATAATACTGAAACCATCAAACATGGAGAATGCAATTCTCAAGCTTTCTCCTTTTTTCCCTAAATGATTTTCTCTTTCATTTGCTTTCTCATTCTAAACAGTTGGAAAACGAAACATACATAAATACTATTAGTGTACTCTCTTAAGTAAA
This sequence comes from Brassica napus, assembly GCF_020379485.1. Lineage (NCBI taxonomy): Eukaryota > Viridiplantae > Streptophyta > Magnoliopsida > Brassicales > Brassicaceae > Brassica > Brassica napus. Next base: position 48,625,669 of record NC_063445.1, read on the forward strand.
CAAATGCCTATATAGCCAAGAATCATGCATGTTCTAGTGGTTTATGCGAATATTTAAGGTCATTGGTCCAACTTCGTCTGAGAAGTATGATTTATGCAGTTATGCTATATCAGAAGGTTTGAATTTTTTAAAAATATATATTAAAAGTCTCTACATTGCTCTTCGACATGTTCCCTTTCAGTTCTATGTCACCGTTCAGATTGATCAACGTGTTTTGGTTAGTCAAGTGACTTAATTCAAGTCATACAACAGATTTTAAATATTAGACCTCATAACTCACCGTTCAGATTATGCAACAGCTTCGGCTCAAAAATCAGCAACGTTAAGGTACACACACTTATAAATTGCACTTTTTTCTTTTTTTTGGACAAATAAAATTCTCACTTTTTTAATAGCTAGTTTTTGTGCTAAGGATAATGGGATCTATATAACATCAAACTATTTTTTCATATATGTGAGAATCGCGCGATAGCTTGTATTGTTGGATATGTTTTACTAACCTGCTTGTGGTTGTTGTTAATTTGTTGGATCTTGATGTTGTTTCTGGCAGATGATGTTAAGAGCAAATCTTTTCTACCGTAGTTTTTGTTGGTCAGAAAGAAAGACATTTGATGACACTCTTAAACCTTGTATCTTCTGGTTTGGTGGAACTAGGGAACAAAAGATGCAAGAACTAAATAAATCCACAAACTCAAAGATGGCTGGTATGCAATTTTGTCACTTGTAAACTTTCTTCCAGAAAAATAAACTCAACAAGTAGTAGACACACACTCACATTGTGTTAATACCAAATACAATTACATATAAGCTATATCGTTCAGTATACATCTAAATTCATTTTATTCCAGACAAAAAAGTACGTTTATTGGTTATCTCTGGTTAAAACAAAATTGAGATTTGTGTTGCTATGAAGTGAATAAGCGGCATTGATCTGAAGCTAAAGTTTTCTTGATATTCTAAATTCTCTTGAGGGTGTCCAGGAAAGAGAGCCTTTGGTGTCTACGTCCTAACAGTTGATAATAATGCTGAAACAATCATGCATGGAGAATGCAATTCTCAAGCTTTCTCCTTTTTCCTCCAAATAATTTTCTTCTTCTTCCTCTAATTTAATTGCTGCTATAACTCTCTTGACCTCCTTAACTATCTCCTTGACAAAATCATCTTCAGAGCTGTCAAAAAAGTATACCTTAATAAGGCACTTTAATATTCAAAATATGCTGATTTTAATCAAAAGTATTAAAAAAGTCTCAAACAAAATTAAAAAAAAAACTCTCCAAAATTCAAAACTAAATCTTACAATTTCAATTTTAAGTAAATTTACAGGAAAATAAACTAAATTGTGGATAACCTTTAACTTTTTAATTTTAGTTAATAACAACTTTATTTTTTTCCTGAAACTTAAAACTAATTCATTTATCTTACAATCAAATTAAGTTTTCTGAATTTCTAAAATTCATCCAAAAAATAGTTGATTTTATTGCTAAATTTTAAAATCAAATTAGAAATTGTTTATTGGTTTGAATTTAGAAAATTTTGTATATTTTTGTTTGAAACTTATTAATATTTTTATTAAAGTAAACATAGTTTGAATATTAAAATGAGTACAATATTAAAAATTAAAGGATATATATGTGTATATACATATGAACAAAATAATTATTTGAAAAATATCAAAAAAATTAGATATTAAATAAATTAACGAAATTTAGTTGAAATAATTTATAAAATTTTCCCTTGAAATAATTTTTATGTAAATTCTATAATTGACTATGTTTTTTTTTGTCTCTGAGAACAAAACAGAACACAGAACCTTTTTTTTAAAGCAACAAAACTACACAAAACCTAAAGATACAAATATATGAAGGTCACTAATAAAATCAAATTGTTACTTTTTAATTTATTACTTTTAAACATAATTTTCTTATGTATATTATATATGTACCTAAAAATCCTTATTGAAGAAGAAGATGTAGTCACAGATAATTTTCTGTATACCTAATTTTTATAATATATTATTTAGAACTATAATAATCATGGTTAATTTAAAAGGTGTACTTACCTGGAAGTTTAAAGTAATTTAAATTGAAGGGACAATCAACTGTTATTAAAACATAAATTTTAAAAATTATTTTGAAATTAGGTGTTACTAAACTTGTTATTCGATAAACTAATTAAAATTTACTGTTTTGAAATATTTTGAAGTCATGTAATTTAGGATTTGCATTCATTTAAAAGTTTTTTGGTGGATTTTTAGTTTAAATATTTTTTAAAAAATCAAATTTCATGGTTTTAGATGAGATTTTAGAATATTTTAATTTTAACATAATAATTTCTTAAATCTTATAAAATCATTTAAAAATTATTACAAATATAATCACTCCAACTTCTAAATTTAATACATTCTCCTATCTATAGTTTTCTACATTAAAAATGTTATTTAAAAAAACCGTAAAAATATCCAAAAATAAATAAATCAAGCAAAATTACCCAATTGCAAAGTTGAACAGTTCAAACTTTGTTTAGACGGTAATGAAAGGAAAATTGATTAACTGTATCTAACAAATAAAAAGACTTACAGTCTTGACAGGGAAATACATTAGTAAAAATGACCAATATAACTAGTAGATGAAACTTAAGGAAAAACATTTGTCTATATGGTATAAATAAAATTTACAGAAGAGTAACAATACTTGGATCATTAACGTTACACTCGAGTCAATGAAACAAAAATATATACAACAAAGCTAGTTTAGATCACAAACTCAATTTTCAGGTTTAGATACAGCTATAGATCGCTGCATATTGTTAAACTAAGACCGAACAGAAAAGATTCCATATTTTTAGTTAACGCGCCTTTCTTTGAAGTTGATTTGTCATGACCCTTAGAAACTCCACAGAAAATGAAATGGATTCTTTGATACTCAAATTGCTGCAGCTTTTGCTGTGTTGATTCATGCTGATTCAAGTTCTACGTCAGATACAATCTGCAAGATCAAAACCATAGAGAATCAAAACTGATATATAAAATCAATAATGGGATTTATGACAATCATAGTCTGCTCGTAAATAAACCACCTTAGCTTTCGGCACAAGGCAACCCCTTTCATCCTTCATATCCAACGTTTAAGTCATAATCTCTATAACAGTAACAAACCATGCTTTTCCCAAACAGAGTTTAGTTGCCAAAACCTCCAATTTATAATATATAATTTGTTGAATTCAGACACTTTTCTCAACAACAAACCCACTGTTCTTCAGTATTTCAGCAACAATAACAATGTTTACCATGGCTGCACATTTTCACATTGAAGAGACAATCAGTAGAAAGGCTATTACAGTCTCAATACACAGAAGAGTGTATAGGAGAGAGAGATTAAGAACATGCATACCGATCCCAAGGGCAGACAGTTCGACATCATTGTATTGCTGCTGCATATACCTCCGAAACAAAACCAAGTTACATCAATCTCTGACAATACCCAAATACAGACGGAAGAACATAAGTAGTAACTACACCATCGAAGCGAAAACCTTTGGCATGACACAACTAAAACACAGAGATATCCAGATATAAACTAAGCCTTTTTGAGTGGATAAGAGTAACACAGATTTTCACACACACAATCACATCCTCTATAGAAACATATTAGAGAGTCCAGAAACATGCTTAGAAGATGAGTTCCATTGCAGTTGATGCTCGACAGAGAGTGACTTTCGAGATTTCGCAGTGGTGGGTCTGTTCATCGCAAGCGACAATCCCTTTTATATGAGGAGCTTTACATTGGAGTATATTATTAGAGCACCTCTGATGGGGGGTTCTACCCATTGGAGTCCTAAACACACATATATGTGTATGTATATTCTTTATATATAAAGTAGAGCTCTTTCACTCCTGAGAGCGCTACCTAGGATTTCAGGTCACAAATTCGAAGCATGTGAACGTGACATGTGTCCCCCTCTATTAAAACTATGCGTTTCAGGCATAGCAATTTGTGGGCTGGTGCGTTTCACTATTTGATTAAGGCTTCATAGGATTGTTAATTTGGGCTTCCAATTTACTAAACATAAGCCCACAACAATTGCCTTCTTCTCCATTAGTGGGTGAACGAGTAAGGAATCCCTCCAAAGAACAGTTCCTCTAGATACCACTATGTTACGCACAACGGCCACTTCCGCTCAACCTCAATAGGAAGCCACGTTTATGTCTTATCGATTGGATTTCTTCTCACCGTCCATTGACTTCCGGCACGGTTACCCCCGCCTGTGAAGATCTGACTCTCTCATTAACACCATCTCCCCTCTCCTCACAGGATCTCTCATTCAATACATCTTCTCATTGTGTGATTCTACAGCTATAAATATGTGAGTTTTTGTGTGTAAAATTCACCATTTCAATATTCTCATTCGTTATCATTCTAAGAGTTTCTTTTGAACCGACTCTAAGCATCCAGCGGTACAGTAGGAAGTGCTATGTTGCTCCTCAAGTATCAAGACGAAGTTACGGAAAAGAGACAGATATTTGAAGTGCATAGATTATTCTATTCATCTTGCTTTGTGGTGCGCCACCGTTTTGGGCTGGTAATACAAAGCTAATTGTTTAATTACGTAATTTATATGTCTTACGATGTTGTTGTTACAATTAGGAATGTTAATTGTTGACTGAAGCTTGAAGCTTGAAGAGGTTTGTTCATTTTAAATCTCAACATTTTCCTCTGTCTTTTCAATGTCTATCTCTTTTTAATTAATTCACTCATGTGTGCAGAAAAAAAAAGAGTTTTCGTCCTTAAACACCAAAAGGTAGTGTACATGTTTCTTGCTGCTAATCCTTGGAGTTTCTCTTTGAATTCGGTGGAACTGATAATCGATTTGGAGTCAGTTGATTAACTAAACGGGACATAACAATGGTCATGATTCATCTTAAGCGAGAGCTTTTATTTTTTAAAAGTATAGTTTTGTTAATTATAAGGAAACTATAAGTCTATAACATACAGCAGAAAACAGTGGTTATTAATTAGTTATGAAGAGGGATCTCACCTCATAATGGGTTTCATGGATTTAAGCTAGAGCTTGTGTTTTGTTATAGTTCTGATGGTTTTATTTCATTGTTTTGCAGCCATGGATTTTCATCTGAACCTACTATAGAATTATTAATGCTCAGCGCAAGTATATGGATGTGAGGACTTGACAGAAACATAAGTAGAAAAGCAAAGTGAAACTTAAGCAACTCACGAGCCACGTTAGGCATTTTGTTATGCTTCACAGTTCACACTAGCTATGGAAACATTGTGAAATTTCCAATAACCATTTTCTTTAGCTAATAATATATTTGATTTTATGCATAACAGTACTATATAATCAAATACTATACTAGCACATACAATTAAAAACTATTAATTAGAAAAACTTATCAACCGTTTTATATTTTTTAAATCATAATATGAAAAGTTTTAAAAAATACAATAATTTAAGTATTAAAAAGAAAAAAATTTAATAAACATAAAATAAAATAAAATAAGTCTTGCATAAACAGGTAACCATACATGGTTTGCTAGAATTACTCTTTGGAATAACCTTTCTATTCCTATTTATCAAAACTTTGTTTAAGAATATGGATTGTTAACAAAAAAGGACATAAATTAAACAGGTTTTACATAAACGGGAGCATAAAATAAAAGTGAAGGCTTTACCTTGGGAGTATCGATCACATGATTCTAGGATTTTCAAATAAGTATCTGGACCCTGCAGGTAAACATTAGTTCATATCCTCTCTCTCTACTAATTTTCTCTCTTGGTCAAAGTCTGCTTATATGAAAAATCATTAACCAATATTGGACAGCTGTGTCATAGAACTCCTTTGTAGTCTTCTGTTCTCGGTTGCTGCGTTGATGCATGAATAGATTGTCTGCTCCATTTGTTGTTTGAAGGATATCTGTGATATCTTCTCGAGATACGTGTAGTGTGCGGCCGTCTATGGCTTTTGCGTAGCCATTAGGGCCCCTGAAAATACCAAATTCGTCTGGAGATAAATACTGATTATCTAATTTATCTTTTTCGCTTAAAGTGGTTTTCGGTATTGGATGGTTGTCAATCGACGTGGTATTGTTGGTGTCGATCAATTGTTGAGGAAGCTTGTCAATCGTTTTCTGGTGACGAGTGTCGATCAATCGAGTTCTTTCCCAAGCAGCTTCTGCTTGAATCTGATATGTATCATTGCGCTTTTGCATGTTGAGCAGTTCCTTGTCTGTGAAACTATCTTGTAGTTTGTCTGCTCCTGGTGTGTAGGTTATTGTTTCTACTACAAAGCTCTCGTGGTGGTGTTCATCTGCCCAACTACCAATTGAGTAGTCTCCATCTCGCACACGGTTGAAATCAGTGTCGACCGATTTGTAGTAGGCAGTGTCGGTCGATGCTCGCTTTCGGCATCGTTGTTGAAGTTGAGTGTCGATCGATGGCAAGCTTGTCATGTCGAACGAAGGTGCATTCCTTTTCCAAGAGGAATGATGTAAGAGTTTATCTTCCTCATCAAGGATGGCTCTGTACTCATGGCTCGTTCCTCCTCGAAGTCTTCATCATACTCGTCTGTATGCATATTTTGTCTTGTGTAAGCGTCAATAGTGGGGTTGTAGTAGTCATTCTCCCACTCATCTGGATACGTGTCGACCGATTTCTCTTTGTCAGCGTCGGTCAATTTCGTATGGTTTGTGTCGATCGACGTAACTGGATGAGTGTCGATCTATTCCGAGTAGTCAGATTCGTACTCGGTTCCACAGTGGCAAGCTGCAATGATTCCTGCATCATTGATTCTTCTGGAGATCGTCTGTAGCTTCTTGACTGGGATAGGGTCGTAGTGGGCATTAGGATCGATGAGTGTTAGACACAACTGGTTAGTTTGCAAGTTGTATACTGCTCCCACTGTTGACAAGAAGGCTCTCCCAATTAGTAGAGAAGAGTTCCAGTTTAATTTGATGTCCAAGACATGGAAATCAACTGGAACTAGGGCATTGCCAATCTGCACCTCTAGGTCTCTCACAATTCCTCCTGAGTTCTTCTGGGAACAATCCACAAAAGTGAACAATTCCTGCGAAGGCTCCACCTGCAGACCCAGATGGTCTGCCATAACCCTAGGTAGGATGCTGACTGATGCTCATGTGTCGCACAAGCATGTGGGAATTCAATACCCTGCATTGTGCATGGTATTGCAAATTGCCCAGGATCACTCTTCTTCTTCAATGTAATACTTCTCCTCATCTTTTCTCTAGCTTCACAGAACATTCTCCTAATGTCTTCTTCTTTCTCTCTAGTTTCTCTGAAGAACATCCACAATTTGTGGCTGTAATAAGCTTCTTCGAATGGCTTATGTAGAGGAATCCTGAAGACTCTCTTTTGGAAATTTTCCTTTTCCTTTTCATTAGCCCCCCTCTTCAGATGTTTCACCACTTTTTCCTTTCTTCTCCTTAGGGTTCTTCCAGTAGAAACCCTATCTTCTTCCATGGGATCATCTCCATCATTGGAAGGTGTCCTGACAGGCTCCGGTGGTTGTTCTGAAGGTTTAGGTTTGGGCCTGAGTGCGTTAAGTCGTGCTACATCTATCTTCGGCATCTGCACTCGGTAGGTAATAGGTGTACGTCGATCGATAGGTGGTGATGGTTGTCGATCGATATTAGCTTCTGAGTGTCGATCGACGTTGCTGTTGGCATGTCGATCGATTCGGACATTGTCAGGGTTGGGCGGATGTGGATGTTTTGCTGCGAACTCCTCGTGAGTTAGAATCTTCACGGCATTGCAAGACACGGTTGACTCCATAGGCGTTGTCGATCGATGCTCTGGTACTCCTATCGATCGATTTGAGTTGGTGTATGTTGATCGATGCTCGGTGTCTGGTGTTTATTGACACCAATGTGACCCGCCGAAACTCATCAAACTTTCTACCTCGAAATCGCCTTCTTGCAGCTTCTCTTCCTTCACCACTTGCCAAAAGTCATCCTCAATAATGGTATTTACGTGGTGCTTCATCACATCATCCCTTACTCCTTTTGTTGAAGCTTTTTGCCTCCTAATAGCATCTCCTGTCTGCACAACCTGTATCTCCATCTTCTTCACATGAGAGCTCAAAGTCTCAAACTTTGTGTTCAGATTGGTGTAGACAGAATCTATTTTCCCATTGAAGTCCACAGTCATTCGCTGCTGTGCCTCAAGAACCCTATCGAGCATCTCTTCAATCTTGCTCTCTTGAGTAGGCGGCGATGGCTTCTGGTAGTAGGAACTTCCAAAATTCTTGTTGTTGCTGTAGCTGTTGCTGTAGGGTTTCTGGTACTGCGAGTTTTGGTTGAAGTTACTCCTATTTCCATAGGAGTTTCTGTTTCCACCCTGGTTTCCTTGGAATCCAGCTCCACCAATGTAGTTTACTTCTTCTTCCTCTGCTCTACCCTCTACAGCTTCTGCATCTTCAACAAAGCTAACCTGCTTCTTGAGAAGCTTGTGAACACTGTCCAGTTTTGCCTTCACCTCATCCATCTGATCATTCCCAAGGATGGTGGCAGATCTCTTCCTCTCAAAATCAGTGTTCTTGGTGCTATTGGTGGATGCTAGGTTTTCAATCACCTTGACTACATACTCTAGATTCCTGGTGTTGAAGTTTCCATTGCGGGAAGCATCAAGAGCCATCTGGTACTGCACCGCGATGCCTCTGTAGAAAGTACTGAGTAGATGTACTTCATTGAATCCGTGGTGTGGACAGTCTCTCTGGTAGGACTTGAATCTGATCCAAGAGCCTCTGAATAATTCTGCAGGCTCCTGAGTGAATGTGGCAATCTTGCTCCTCAAGTCCTCAGCACGCGCCTCATCAAACAAATTGCATAAGAATGCATTCTTGATGTCGCTCCAGGATTTAAGAGATCCTGGTTGTAACTGCTTAAGCCAATGTAGAGCCTCTCCAGCAAGTGAATATCTGAAAAGCTTGCATAATAGGTAGTCCTCAGAGACTCCCTCGACTCTAATAGCAGAAATCAGATCCTCGAACCTCTCCAGATGGTCCATAGGATGCTCGTGGGATAGTCCATGGTAGGGTAACTGTCCCACAAGTGTGTAGTACTGCGCTTTCAACTCAAAATCCCTCTCAGTGGTGGGAGGAAGGATGGCTGTTATGTTGGTGTAGTAGCGATCTGGACGGTTGTAGTCAGCCAACGTCCTGGGTTGCGCAGCCCCATCTACAGGTAAGGTAGTACCTGTAGTAGTAGCATCAGGCTCAAGGATTGCAGCCCTCCTGAACATCTATTCTCTGACCTGCTGCATTACGCAGTTGACCCTCCTGGTCAGGCAGGTCTCTATTGTTGTCTCGAACAAGTATCAAAGGTGCAACCATGTCTCGCGGTTCAGTATCGATCAATGTCCGAGATGGAATGTCGATCGATTTCGGGTGAAGGGTATCGGTCGACGGAAGGTTTGTGTTGTCGATCGACAGGGGTGAGCGAGAATCGGTCGACGGGACTGGTGTCTGGGTCAACGGTGGTTGAGCGGAATCGAGCGACACAGAAGTGTTGTTGTCTGTCGATAGGAAGCGCGCTTCCTTACGGATCTTGCGTTCCAAACTTGCAGGATCTGGTGAGAATATCAATTGGGATTCCTTGTTGCTTCTGGTACTGCTGGGCATGTACCTGAAAATCCAAGAAATTTTTTTTTTTGTTAGAATACTTAACAAAAATTAGAAAATAGGCGATCAAAGCTCCCCTACAACGGCGCCAAATTTGATACCACTCAAATTACCCTAAGGAGTGATTTATACTCTCTCAAATAAGAGGTCGAGTTGTAGTACTTAGGGATCGAATTCACAGGGAGCTAGGGAACCTAAGGATTCTAATATGATTTGTTAAGCAAAGATGTTTTAAGAGTTTTAAAAGTAAATTGCAGTTTTATATTGAACAAGTGTTTGTTTAGGAAAGTTGGAATTATAATCTTATAGATGCCTAATGAGTTGCATGCATGATAGTGTAAAGCTCAACTATTTGATCAACAAGTCTTTCGGCTCTTGCGGGCATTGACTTGTTGTCTATTAACTAGATCTATGATCTCAACTCTCGTTATATTGATCTATAGAAAGTATCGATCGATATTCCAATGGGCGTATCAATCGATACACCTTGTGCACCGTCGATCGATTATTCAAGTGGGATATCGATCGACGCGCTCTAGTCAAGCTTTATGCGCAGGTTGAATGAGTGCTTACTAAGCTCACTAGATCAGCTCTCGCCTTGCTCATAGCAAGAAACATAGCTCTATTAGAATGTTTTTAGGATGAGAATTAAGCTATTGCTTTTATCAATCAATCCAAGGGCAGGTTCTACGTAGCTAATCTAGACACATGCATTAATGAACAATCCTAAAGATGATTATCACAACTCAGCAATCTATAGTTGGGGCTAATCCCTCCTAACCTATTTAAACCCTAAAATCTAACAAGAGAACTACTCAGACATGATAAGCAATTCATAGCAGCAATTAAGTATAAACACTTCATAGAATAATAATATAGATATCGATGGAGTTCCAATCACAAATTATAACTTTAGATCTTCTCTCCTATCTATCAATAAAACAATGAAACACAAAGAAAGCACACTTTGCCTCTAACATGGCGGCAAAGCTTATATAATTAGGGTAAAAACTCGTCAGGGGCAATCTTGTAAAATAGTGAAATCTTGGGCTTCAAGTTGGCTGTGACCAAACGGCTTCATGCGCGCTTCGCTGTCGATCGACACCATGTCTTGTGTATCGATAGATTCTAGCTCTCCAATATCGACCGATAGTCGATCTCGATGGTCATCTCGAGTGCTGGCTCCAAATATCTCCAAAATGTTCCAAAATCATCACTTATCTCAAAACATTCCTGATCTTATAAATATAATAAATAGACTCTATAATAATATAATTATTAGTAAAAACACCTATAAACTACGGATAAAAATGGGTTAAATCCATAGTCTATCAATGAGAAGTACTCAGATCCTGCTCTAGTGGTTGTATGGAACTCTCCTCTCTGTTAAAGTGGATGGATTTTCATAGTTACATTCTTGAGGATTACTAGGATAGAAGTAATTTTATTCCTTTGGTTTATCAGAGACTACTTTGCGATGCGTTGCTTCTCCCATCCTGTGTCCTTTATGGGCTTCGTTGACAGCTACAGCAAATTTATCCCAAGAGAGCGTTTTGTTGATATGCAAATTGCAAAGTCCAAAGGCTCTACAGGTCTCTCTTACGGTCTCATCATCTCTGCCGCTATTAAAAAGTTTGAAGTCAATCAAGTCATCATCAACTTCATGTTATAATTTAACGAATAGTGTGTGAAATAACAAATTAGTTCAGTTTATTATGTAGTTACTCTAACTAAATATTTTTCAGTAAAGTCAGCGTATCCCATCTAAATCCCAAAAATATTAAAGTCGATCAGAAGTAGGGCCGTTCAATAAGGTAAAACCGAACCGTACCGAACCGAAATAGATAATATGGTTTGGATTTGGTATATACCATACAAGCCGAATGGATATGATTTTTAAAAAACCGTAGGATTTGGATATGGTTCGGTATATAACCGATAAAACCCGAATAAACCGAATAAAACCGATAAAAAAATAGAAACATGTAAATATGTATATATTTTATAACAACGTATGAAAATCATAAGTTCATTTTTTGCTAATAACTATTACCATATTTTTTACAGTAATATAATAGTCCTGATTTATAAAACACTTGAACTATAATTAAATAACAATTCATCGGAAACATGCTTCTTATTTTTTTAGTCTTCTTTTGATCTTTTTGCTTTAATTTAACATTGACTAAATTGAAATAAAGATTATAAATTTGATGATAACAATTAGTGGAAATTCTTCACAATTTTTTTATCTATAAACGAATAGAGTTTCGTGTTTAATAGAAGAAACATGACTTTAATGAACGATAAATATGAAAAAATATAATAACTTATTTTTTGTGCTTCGTGCTTCTGTTTTTTTTTTTTTTTTTTTTTATTATCAAAATTTTGAGCTTTGATTTTAATTATAGATTTGATTATTTTATTAGATGATAGAAACATTTTTTATTTATGTTCTTTTATTTAAACTTATAATATTTTTTAATAAATGAATGTGTTGACAACAAGACTCTAAAATTCATATAATATGATCCCAAAATAAAGAATTATGTTTTTTGGTATAAAACCGAATAAACCGAAAACCGACGGTATATAAACCGAACCGAACCGAAGTAAATATGGATTTAGAATGGTAGTTATATTTTACTAACCGAAATACCGAAAAAACCGAACCGAAACCGAACCGATATCCGGATTGAACACCCCTAATCAGAAGTTCAAAACCATATTCAATGTAGTGATCTACGGACAGGTGAAACATTGGTGTATGACCTCCAAATTTTTAGAGATAATTTACATAAACATAGGACTCAAAATTGTTTTAAAAAGATTTGGAGGTCATACACCAATGTTCTTTATCCTCATTGTAAATCTTTCAAATGAAATATTATAAAAAAAAAAGATATTAGAAATGGTCAATTAAATTTGGATAGCAGAAAATCATAAACAAAATAATGAATTTATTAATTTTAATTTTTTATACTAGAAGAAAAGGTATTTTTTTTTTTTGTAAAACTGAATTTTTGATCATGTATGTTTAATGAACACATGATTCATGTTCTATATATTCATACTTTTAGTTTATATAAAAAAGTTTCGATCATGACTGTTATTATTTTGGGTAAAATTTACTAGCTACAATTCTTAGTGCATTGTTGTACTTTCGTAATTTGAGTGGATTTTTATGAAAGCATAACCATCCAATTTTCTATTTTGGTGTTTTTCCATGCGTGTACTAAAACATTAAATAATTATAAATGATACAATTTCCAAGTTTTATAAAATGAGTTCATTTGCAACCATTGGTGAATAAATTTTTTAGTGAAATGCAATTTTTGGTAATAAATCATTGCAATTGTTATGGATAGTATTTGGTGATAAACCACATAATTTTTGATGTTAATTATTTTAATTCTTAGCTAAACATTGCAATGATTGATTATCAATCATTGCAACCTTCATCTATATAAGGAAATGAATTGTGAGCATTAACAACCACATACCAAAAATCACAATAATTACTAAAGCGCCCTACCCCGGACTCTAAGTCCGGTGAGGTTCCTTTGGATCGACCATGGATAAACCAAGCCGTCCCGTTCGATTATAAGGCCTGAATATTCTTAAATCTGTTTTCATATATTCTGTGATTCATTTTATAAAGTTTTTATGCGTTTTATTAGAGTCAATATGCTGAAAAAATAAACTGATTCTTTGTTTATATCACAAAGGATTCGATACAAATTGAGAGTTTGCTATAAGCTATTACAATTGTTCGATCCTAATCAGTCTATCCAACCACCCATCCATCCGCGGCCTCGAGTCTTCACGGCTAAGCCAAGTCCTTCCCACGATCACCATCATGTCATGAAACCAACAAAACGTAAGCATATATCCGATAACTTAACCAGTCAGTTTCTAATGCATGCAACAATAATCGGTTCATTCTAAGTTCAACCCGAAAATCCCCTTAGTATAATCTGACTTATCCAGTCGTTTAACCGGATCAGTCAAGTTCAGTTTGCGGATCTAGATCAAACCGTCTTACTCGCTGAACCATCCGGATCAGCCATAACTCCATCAAGCCAAACGGCTATGATCTGTGATCTATCGGATCCAACACTTAAGCATCGGATCGCATGATCGGATCAGCTCTAAGCTGTGATCCATTATCCGGTCCTAAGACCAAGACACCCGATCGTTCATACAGAAGAAAGAAGAGACGATCAAGTAAGGATTGAAGGACGAAATTGGATTAGGCCGATCAGCCATAGCCCCGTTCGGATTCATCCGAAGGCCACAGCGATGGATTATCCAGTCCATACCTTAGACGTGCGCTCCGGAGTTCCAGTCGCAGTCTTCTTCGCCTTCTCCCTTAGATCCACCATGATCGGATCCTTCCTCCAGCAATCACGGTCGGATCACCTTCTAGACTTGATTCCGGTCAAGCCTTCTCTTCAGATCGAACAAGTCTCTCTCTCTTTCGGATACCTTTGGTTCTGATCAAACTTTGGTGTTTTCCTTAAGAAAATCTGTGTCCAAAATCGACCCCAAGGCCCCCTATTTATAGAAACTTGGTCAGGGACGGTTATAGGGCGAAATGGTGCATTCTCAACCGCTTGGGCGGTTATCCATATGCGCCCCTTCGGCTAGAAACCGATTCCAACTGCTTGGCACGTTTCCCACACGCGTAAGGCTTAGTCAGACCAGTCCAGCTCTGCACCTGATCCAACCAACAACTCGTAACCACCCCAAGCTCGTCCAACCAGCCCAACCGCCGGACACTCTAACCAGCTGAGTCGAGCTAGATGACAGTCGGTCCAGCTGGTTGAGCTCAGTCCACTAGCTCATCGAGCTGATCTAGCTTCAGTGAGCTTGTCCAGCATACTGCTCGACCAGTTCCCCAGCTCGTCCAGCTCTTTACACTCTTCCTTAGCTCAGTCCAGCACCTTTTCTTCGTTTTTCTCCCTTTTCTTAGCTAAGTCCAGATCATTCCTCAGACTTAACCTTTTGTTCAGACCATGGAACGCTTGCCTTAAAGTCTTTCGACTGGCTTGCACGTTCCCTCGTCCCATGTCCCGTTCCAACAATCCTTAGCAAGGATCGGGGATGCTATGCTACAAGTCACCCCCACTTGATAGGGATTCGTCCCCGAATCCAAACCAAGCACTGCTTCTTCTTCGAATTGTTTGAACCACTCAGGAAAGTCAAGCTTCATTTTTGCTTCCGTTTCCTAAGTTGATTCTTCCTTCCCAATGCAATCCCAAACAACTTTTATCAATGGGATCACTTTCTTCCTGGTTGCTTTTTCCATTCTATCAAAAATCTGAACTGGCGTTGTCTACAAGGTTAGGTTCCTGCCTAAATCTGAAGGCAGTTCTGGCACTATCACATATTGATCCGTAAGACACTTTCGGAGTTGGGATACATGAAACACATTGTGAAATGCATCCATCTCGGTTGGCAAGTTTAACCCGTATGCCACTGGACCAACCCGTTCAATAATCTTAAACGGTCCCAAGTACCTTGGATCTCGCTTTTATCTTCTGGACACTCTGGCTCGGCCCTTGAAGGTTATCATCTTCAGATAGACCAGATCGTCCACTGCGAACTCAAGATCCTTCTGGTGCTTGTTCGCATAGCTTTTCTGTCTATCTTGGGCCTCCTTCAGCTTATCCTTTCGGAACTTAATCTTTTCGGTTGTCTCTTCCACTATCTCTGGTCCAATTATGCTGCGCTCCCCTACTTGGGTCCAGCATAATGGGGTCTGACATGGCCGTCCATACAACGCTTCATATGGCGATATCCCGATGCTTCTATGGAAGCTATTGTTGTAAGCAAACTCTACCAAAGGTAGATGCCTTTCCCAGGAATTGCTCCAGTCCAGAGCACACGCCCGCAGCATATCTTCCAACGTTCTGATGGTCCTTTCGGATTGGCCATCAGTTTACGGATGATAGGCCGTACTCATATTCACTCTGGTTCCCAAAGCCTTTTGGAATTCTTTCCAGAAATGAGAAGTGAATCGAGGGTCCCTATCCGAGACGAAACTAGCCGGTACTCCATGTAACCGGACTATTTCGTCTATGTATTTTTGAACTATTTCTCCAACACCATTTGTATTCCTTATGGGAATGAAGTGTGCCGACTTGGTCAGTCGGTCCACGACTACCCAGACCGCATCCTTCTTGTTCCTGGTTGTTGGAAGACTAGTCACAAAGTCCATTGTGATATGATCCCACTTGTACTCCGGAATGGGCAAATTCTGCAGCAATCCATTCGGAAATTAGTGCTCGGCTTTGATGAGTTTGCAAATGGAACACTTCTCTACCCACTTGGCCACATCCCGCTTCAAGCCCACCCAGTGGTAGTACCTCTTGATATCACGGTACATCTTGGTCTGGCCGGGATGAACTGCGAACTTGGACGAGTGAACTTGTCTCAGTATCTCGTCCTTCAGTTCCCCATCATTCGGTACACTGACCCGACCATTGACAAGGATCGTACCATTGCTCGATGTTTGGTACTCGGTCTTGCCATTCTGAGAAACTTTGTTCAAGTTCTCATCCTTGCCTTGAGCAATCCGGATCCTTGTGAGCAGGTCCGCTTGATCTGCTACACTTCGACCCAGTGGTTCCTGATCCGTAGACAAAGCGTTGAGATGCAAGGCTTGGATCATTCCTTCAAGCTCTTCAGACTCCTTCTCGGCTGACACATCGGCCCTTCTCCTGCTTAATCCATCCGCGACCAAGTTAGCCTTGACCGGATGGTAAGCAATATCAAGATCATAGTCGGCCACAAATTCCATCCATCGCCTTTGTCTTAGGTTTAGCTCAGGCTGAGTAAAGATGTATTTGAGGCTCTTATGATCCGTGAAGATCTGCGCCTTGGCTCCATATAGATATTAACGCCATATCTTCAAGGCAAACACTACCGCTCCCATCTTCAAGTCATGAGTCGAATAATTCCCTTCATGCTTCCTCAATTGCCTTAAAGCATAGGCAATTACTTTTCCTTTCTGCATCAGAACGCAGCCAAGCCCGGATATAGATGCGTCAGTGTAGACCGCATAAGGTTCGTTCGCTTTCGGCAAGGCTAGAACTGGTGCACTCGTCAGCATATTTTTCAATTCTGAAAAACACTTCTCACACTCTTCCGACCATGTGAATTTCACATCTTTTCCGGTCAGTTGAGTCATGGGCTGAGCCACGCTCGCAAACCCTTTCACAAACTTTCGGTAATAACCAGCCAATCCGAGGAAACTCCTCACCTCAGTGGCTTTCCTAGGCCTTGGCCAGGCCTCGATGGACTTAATCTTTTTCGGATCGACCAAGAATCCTTGATCCGACACAATGTGTCCAAGGAACCCGATACTCCTTTGTCAAAAGGAACACTTGCTGAGTTTGACAAAGAGCTTTTGTTCCCTTAACTTCTCCAAAACGACCCGAAGATGGCCTAGGTGTGACTCCTGATCCTTGGAATAGACGAGGATATCATCTATGAAAATGATAACGAACTCGTCCAAGTATTCCTGAAAAATCCCATTCATCATTTTCATGAACGCGGCCGGTGCATTGGTTAGGCCGAATGGCATGACTACGAACTCATAATGGCCATACCTCGTTCTGAAAGCAGTCTTCCGGACATCCATTGGCTCGATCGGGATCTGATGATAACCCGAAGCCAAGTCGATCTTGGAAAACCAAGTCGCCCCTCTTAGCTGGTCTAGCAGTTCATCTATCCGAGGCAATGGGTACTTATTTTTAACAGTAACCCGATTCAATCCTCGATAGTCTATGCATAGACGGAAAATCTCATTCTTCTTCTTCACGAATAGGACTGGGGCTCCCCAAGGTGAACTACTTGGCCGTATGAACCCTTTTTCAAGCAATTCTTCCAATTGCTTCTTCAACTCTGACATTTCAGCCGGGGCCATTCGATACGGCGCTTTGGACAATGGAGTAGTTCCCAGTTTGAGTTCGATAGTGAATGGATCTGACTGGTCAGGTGGTAAACCCGCCAAGGTCTGGAACACATCCTCAAACTCCTTGACCACTGGAATTTCTCCAAGGTCTACACCCTTTCCGACTTCAGTTGTGGAGATCGTGGCCAGGTGGGCTTCACATCCCTTCTCGAGCATCCGTTCTGCTTGGATCGCCGAGACCACCAAACTACCCGAAGTCGGCCTTATCCCTTTGAAAGCGATCGGTCCAGTTTTGCCCTCAAACCGGACTCGCCCCCGATGGCAATCTAAAGTGGCTCGATACTTTCCAAGCCAGTCCATACCTAATATCACCTCGTGATTCTTAAGTCAGATAACAACCAGATCCACATGCATACTCCTGCCTTGGATCACAACCGGAATGTTTTTAACCAGCCCTAGCGAATGCATGACCTGCCCACCGGCTGCATTCACTATGCCAAAACACCTGTCCCGTTCCTTCTGGAACATCCCCATTCCGATCATATTCGGGCTAACAAAACTATGTGTTGCCCCAGAATCGAAAAGTGCATGTGTATCTACACTGCCAATACTCAGAGTCCCTACAATTATTCGGGCTGAGTTCTCTACCCATTCTATGTTCCATGCAATGCAATGCAATAATAGAAATAGGCCAGGGCGAAGTGACGTACCAGTGATCACTCGGAAGGTTCTAGACTCGCCAGACTCCTTCGAAAGCTCATAAACCCGCGGTGCCGTGGTCTGTCCCTTGCCATGGGTTGACCTATCCGCATCCGCCCGATTTCTCTTCTGCTCCCCTTGCAACTTTGGGCATTCCCTCTTGTAATGCCCCATCTTTCCGCAATGTAAACAGGATCTTCCATCCTCACTTGTCACTTTTCCTTACCCTTGGTCCATTTTTGGACAGTTCTGGATCGCATGGTCCTTGCTACCACATCGGGTGCAGGCACCCACTGCTTTCCAGCATTCACCTCCGTGCCTCCTACCGCACTGGGAGCACTCAGATTGACTTCCCGAAGACTTACCGCCTTCATCGACCTGATCCCTCTTCCTTTGACTTGCTACCCGAAGCCGGTTAGGTGTGTGACTTCACCCGACTTTCCTCAGCAAGACTTGTCTCCAGCACGGCAACTTTCTCGACCAGTTCCGAGACAGTACGGAAAGTGAGGACAGAGCAGTGCGTACGAAGTTCTACTCTCAGCCCGCGGAAGAACCGACGCACCTGCACCAACTCGTCCTCCAGTTCCTTTCCACCATACCGCCTGAGATGGTTGAACTCTTCCTCATACTCATGCACGGTTTTGCAATCCTGGGTGAGGTACAAGAATTTTGCCTCAAGCCGATCCCAAGGTTCGGCTGGGAAGTACTTCCTGTTGAACTCGTACTCAAAGTCCTCAATCCAATCGATGCTTCCTCCAGTACGCTTGTCCACGGCAATCCACCAGTTATGCGCATCCCCTTCAAGGAAGTGGACCGTGATATCCTTCTTGTAGTCGTCTGGACAGCGACTAGACTTAAAGTTCCGGATCAGACGGCTCCTCCACTCGTCTGCGTCGATTGGATTGGTACTACCTTTGAAGTGTTTGGTTCCCATACGGCTTATGTGTTGCCACACACTCAGGTAATCCACCTTTTTCACGGCCGGACTGGCTCTGGGTCCAGTTCTACCACTTCGGCCATTTCCATGACCCGTTCTCCACCAACTAAAGGGATAGCCGTAGGAATCCGAGTCGATTGCCCAACAGACGAGTTCACCAATGGTGTGAACACCTGCGTCAGGGTAGTTATCTGAGTTGCCATAGCCGTCAATGCCTTCAAGACGTCCCTCATGGACGGCTCTGCGGCCCGACGACGCCTACGTCCGGCCTATTCGTCTCTCGCCACATAAAACATCCTAGGCTAAGCAAAACGTTACAGTGAGACCCGATCCGGATGAGTGGTTTCCCCATAACCCAACTAATCCTAGAATCAAGCATGCTCTGATACCAACTTAAAGCACCCTAACCCGGACTCTAAGTCCGGTGAGGTTCCTTTGGATCGACCATGGATAAACCAGGCCGTCCAGTTCGATTTTAAGGCTTGAATATTCTTAAGTCCGTTTTCATATTTCAGTGATTCATTTTATAGAGTCTTTATGCGTTTTATTAGAGCTAATATGCTGAAAAGATAAACTGATTCTTTATTTATATCACAAAGGATTCAATACAAATTGAGAGTTTGCTATAAGCTATTACAATTGTTCGATCCTAATCAGTCTATCCAACCACCCATCCATCCGCGGCCTCGAGTCTTCACGGCTAAGCCAAGTCCTTCCGACGATCACTATCATGTCATGAAACCAACAAAACGTAAGCATATATCTGATAACTTAACCAGTCAGTTTCTAATGCATGCAACAATAATCGGTTCATTCTAAGTTCAACCCGAAAATCCCCTTAGTATAATCTGACTTATCCAGTCGTTTAACTGGATCAGTCAAGTTCAGTTTGCGGATCTAGATCAAACCGTCTTACTCGCTGAACCATCCGGATCAGCCATAACTCGATCAAGCCAAACGGCTATGATCTGTGATCTATCGGATCCAACACTTAAGCATCGGATCGCATGATCGGATCAGCTCTAAGCCGTGATCCATTATCCGGTCCTAAGACCAAGACACCCGATCGTTCATACAGAAGAAAGAAGAGACGATCAAGTAAGGATTGAAGGACGAAATTGGATTAGGCCGATCAGCCATAGCCCCGTTCGGATTAATCCGAAGGCCACAGCGATGGATTATCCAGTCCATACCTTAGACGTGCGCTCCGGAGTTCCAGTCGCAGTCTTCTTCGCCTTCTCCCTTAGATCCACCATGATCGGATTGTTCCTCCAGCAATCACGGTCGGATCGCCTTCTAGACTTGATTCCGGTCAAGCCTTCTCTTCAGATCGCACAAGTCTCTCTCTCTTTCGGATACCTTTGGTTCTGATCGAACTTTGGTGTTTTCCTTAAGAAAATCTTTGTCCAAAATCGACCCCAAGGCCCCCTATTTATAGAAGCTCGGTCAGGGCCGGTTATAGGACGAAAGGGTGCATTCTCAACCGCTTGGGCGGTTATCCATACGCGCCCCTTTGGCCAGAAACCGATTCCAACTGCTTGGCACGTTTCCCACACGCGCAAGGCTTAGTCAGACCAGTCCAGCTCCGCACCTGATCCAGCCAACAACTTGTAACCACCCCAAGCTCGTCCAACCAGCCCAACCGCCGAACACTCTAACCAGCTGAGTCGAGCTAGATGACAGTCGGTCCAGCTGGTTGATCTCAGTCCACTAGCTTATCGAGCTGATCTAGTTTCAGTGAGCTTGTCCAACATACTGCTCGACCAGTTCCCCAGCTCGCCCAGCTCGTCCAGCTCTTTACACTCTTCCTTAGCTCGGTCCAGCTCCTTTTCTTCGTTTTTCTCCCTTTTCTTGGCTAAGTCCGGATCATTCCTAAGACTTAACCTTTTGTTCAGACCTTGGAACGCTTGCCTTAAAGTTTTTCGACTGGCTTGCACGTTCCCTCGTTCCATGGCCCGTTCCAACGATCCTTAGCAAGGATCGGGGATGCTACAATTACAAATAGAATAGAAAGGGAGATATTTATTGTTAAACGATTTTTGAAGAAACACATATAAACATAAAGAATTATTCTATTTGTTATTATTGTATTTTAACATAAGCAATAAAAATTTGATTGAAAAACTAATAGAGGCTAAGAATATTTATATCTCCATACCACCTCGACGTCCGAAATACTATTCAAAAGATCCAATAAATTGCCGACAAAAAAAAAAGATCCAATAAATTGCCGACAAAAAAAAAGATCCAATAAATCAATGGTAACAACTTTTGTTGCCGTTAAACTACACTCGCTTTGTTTAAAGAACAAAAACAAAACTAACTTTTTTTTTTTTTTTTTGATAAAAAGGCTTTCAAATTTAAAAAACATTAAAAGTTTACAAGATATGATGATGAAACCCTATAGCGAGATAAAACTTGCATGAACATATCATGATAGATAACATCTCATCCCTATGAAACAACTTAGGGAGAAACTAGAAAACCCATGATGAAATAGTAGACAATAGCTAGTGCTTAGAACCACGACCACGCCGGCCATGCTTTCCTCGTCCTTGTACTGTCTTCCATTCCAAATCTAGGAACTTGATAGGAGGTCTAGTCTCTCTCCCACCCCTTGTCAAGCCAAGCGAGCTCAGTGACTCATTCTCGGCTCCATCCACATCACCTAGCGCTGAAAAACGAGAAGGACTCTCGAATACATTAACATCAGATGTTGTGGTTGAGGGATCAACAACATAGGTGTTTTGATCCTCATTGTTGATAATTTTTGTTGATGGAGAAGATTCCATAGAAGGTGTTGCAGCTTGGGCAGACTGAAAATCTGCTAATGTGGGTGTAGAAGTGATCAAGCTTGGCGGGGTAGTTTGAATACCTTGTTGAATCCTTGTGGATAAGATAGAACTGTGTGCAGCTACATTGTTTCCTGGGCTTTCCGTAGAAACATTAGGTGCAACAAATGGTGTTTCTTGATCTTGAGCCAAACCCAAACCTGAGTTTGTAGCAGCTTTTTCAGTGATTGTTTCTTCTGATTCAGAACTGACAGGAAGCACATCCAGTGCACTGAATTGGTTACATATCTTTGGAACCTCGCACGCCAAGTTAGTAGCAGGAAGACTTTCTTGCTCAGTGACTACCTTTTGAGTAGACGGTGAGGGAGATGGGACAGCACTCTCATTTTGGTGAAGAATGATGTCAATATCCACCACGGGTACATCAACACTAGAAGCCACTGAATTTGATGATAAGGTTTTATCCTCTGGAGTCTTAGGAGGCTGAAGGCATCTTTTAGATTTGTGGCCTAAACACCCACACCTATCACATGTGGAAGGGATCCAAGTATATTCAACTTTAACTAGAAAGATGTTACTTTGTTTATCATCAAGGGCTATAAGCTTTGGAAAGTCCTTATTCAATTCCATATCCACCAATACTTTTGTTTCCCCCAAATTAGTAGGATCAAGCCGAGGTTTTTGTGTTAATATAGGCTCTCCAAGACCAGATGCAATATGACTAATTCCTAGTCTAGAGTAGCAGCAGTCAGGAATATCCTTCAAAGTCACCCATACCGGAAGAGTTGAAACTTTTGGAATTTTGAATGAGCCCTCAGGTGTCCACGGCAACACAAAGAGCAGACAGTCATCAATATGCCAAACTCCCCTTTGTATAATCCACTGACGAGTAGATTGGTGTGGGATATGAAACATATAGGATGAATCACTAATCTTCTTGCAAGAAATTTTGCAGCTTCTTCCCCAAATTTTATTGACCACAGCATGAACAAGTCCACCCGGGGGTAAAGAACATCTATGAAATTTCCCAATGAGATATTCATCCTTGTTCTCAGGTCCTAACCTAAGGACTTTTGAAGGTATTGTTACCTCAGGGGTGCCATCAAGGCGATAGGTAGGTGATGTTGCCCGGAAAAGATTGCGTGACTGGGGACCCAACCTTGCAGCCCACGGGAAACGGAGAGATCCATCGGCTTTAAGCTCTGGAAGTGGCAGCTTCTCTAATGGAACCTGTAAGGAACGATTAGGATGCTTGTTCTTGTCTTGCTTGTTCACGATTCCGTCATTAAGGGTTGGCCAAAGAGAAGCAAGTTGATTTCCTACAAGTGCTTTATCAAATTCCGTTGGAGTGGATGGAACAGGAGGGGTAGTAGGTGGCACAAAGATGAGTGGCTTTTCCCATGAACCCAATGAAGGCACAAACTGGTTACTCGTGGTAGAACCGGATGTTACGTTTGCTTCTACAGTTGGTAGATGAGAAGCTGAGATGATTTGAGAGGCCTGAGCTTCAGTACAAGGAGGAGCAACGATGTCAGTGTCACAGCCACGGAGAATCGGAAGTTCCACCCCCAGTGGAGCTGAAGAAGAATCTAAGGCCACAGGCGGAGGATCTTGAAGCTTGTCGCTTTGACTCGATGGAGACGCCAAGGTACCGTTCGAAGCCATGGCGGAGTGAGTCAAGGGGAAAGAAAGACAAGGAGGAGACGCCAGGGATGAGAAAAGCTCGGACCTTCCGGCGATTCAGACGGCGAGGTCAGTAAGATCGATTTAAACAAAACTAACTTTTGTTTTTCTTTTGCAATGGTAACAATAACACTAAAGAGAAACGGAGCCAGGTAGCGAAACTCGTTGAAGAGAAACATTGATGCACAGTTCCACAACTTGTCTGAAAAGGCTTCCGTCTTTCAGCTTTTTTAAATATTCTTGATCTGAAAAATATATAAAAAAACAATAATAGAATCAGAAAATATTGCAGAGAAGGAGGAGCAAGATCAACGAGAAAATGAAATCTTTGCAGAAGCTGATACCCAATTCCAACAAGGTAAATTGAAAGTTTGAATTTTCATCCTTCAGAACTTAGACATGATAAACATTCTTTTTATATATATATATATATATATATATATATTTGTAGACAGATAAAGCCTCAATGCTTGATGAAGCTATAGAATATCTGAAGCAGCTTCAACTTCAAGTGCAGGTTTTTTATTTTATTTTATTTTACTTACTAAGATCCTTTATATGCAATCAAAGTTTAAATTTGTAAACCCCATTGTCTGATTAACATAATCACTGCATAATACAGACTTTAGCTGTTATGAATGGTTTAGGCCTAAACTCTATGCGACTACCACCAGTTCTACCGTCTACGCATACAAGGTTCAAATGGAACCTTACAACAAGAGCAGCACTTTGAGACTCTGCTTGGTGCTCCTCACTCGATGGTTAACCGTGAACCACCCCAAGCAACTCAGGAAATGTGCTTTTCCACAGGCACGCTGCTTTGAAGACAAAGATGATTCGAAGTCAACATCTCCGGCTTAGTACACTACCAAACAGTAGTCAAAACTGTTTTTAGTCTAGTATTTGCATACTCCAAAGTTCAGTTATAGTTATGCTAATAAAACTTTAGGACAAAACAAAAACTTTATGATGTAAGAAGATGATATAAATTTAATTACATGAGATGAGATAATTATTAGAACTATCAAATGGCTATGTCTTTGAGTTGCACCCATCCGTAATCACACCGGTCTCGGATACTCCGAGCTATCGATGCTGCTGACTCAACCGCAGGTCTTATATTCGTCATTGCTTTCTCTACTTGAATTCTCACACCAACATCCATCTGCTTTTTTTTTTTTTAAATGCCAGAGAGGGTTATTAGTGATCTAGAAAACACAAATTGATTGTGATAACAAATAAGAAAATTGTGAAAAACCTTTTTTAGAGAGCATTGTGTGTCTAGGATGTGGCAAAAGTATGACAGCTGCTTGTACAGGTATGCTTCAGTGTACTGTAATAAGACAAAGCTTGGGGATCAAAAGTTGTTTCTATGAAGCAACAGAAAGATAAGAGTTCTTCTTATCCGGTGGATGAGGGCATTTACCTTTCTTAAGAGGGTTCCATTACAGTTAGGATAGTTTGGGCAAACTGTTCCCCGTTCCCGGTCACCTAGCAGACGAAAGTTGGGGCTGCGAGTGGTGTGCTTACAAGACTCATCGTCACACTGTTGAAAGCAAGATGTAACGAGAGGTGTTCAAAATTATATGGATATATATAAAAACGAGGCAAGGGAGAAGTTCTATATTCACCATCATTGTGCCTTTGTAGTACATTGACACGAACCCATCAATCTGCCTTTTCACCTGAAATTCATGATGAGATGAGTTAATCCAATCAGAAGGAAGGATACAAGAGTTAGAAATTCGAATTCTTTTTTAAGAAAAATCATTGCCTACCTGATTAGCTATCATTGCAGGGGATATTCTTCCCGTGCATTTCGAGCAACGCAGTCTAAGCCAGAATGTAGATTCCTCTGTTTCAGATTTATTACTGATCGACGCGCAAACTGAACTAGTAATAGATGGACAGTTGAAAGAAGCAGAGCAGCTGGGGCATGTTAGTGTTAACGGCTCACAGCTTTTATATCTGCGTTTTTATTGTACATGTAAATTAAGTTGTTGCAGATTCCTGGAGGAAATATATTATTAGGATGATAGCATTCATTACCTTTCTTCATCGCTTGTAGCAAACAAGAGGGATGTAGAAGGATCACTGCTCGTAGCATCGTTGTTGCTTCGATACTATAGAAAACAATATTTCTAATCATCTATCAGAATTGGAGATTGGCTTTAAATGAAAATTGTTTTTTACCTTTGATGGGTCAAGTCCTAAACACTCGGCTAACCTCTCAGGACTTGTGCCCTGAATCTCTGCGCACAGACGAGACACCACGGGATGAATCTGCTGTGCCAAGTAGTAATCTATGTCAACCAACAATCTGCTCTCGTCTGACTTCACCTCATCAGGATGCCTAGCACGATTGGCAATCCCTGCTGAGCTGACAGAGCTAGCATTACCCTGCACAGAAGGAAAGGAAGGAAGGAAGGATACAAAATTTTTACTAGGAAGACGATTGGATTTGGGATAATATTAAGCTGCTGGTCTTCTGGTTTGGGAACCTGTTCATAGCAGATTATATAAGGTACAGTATCCTTGGCATTGAAACCTTCTTTAAAACCACGTTGCCTCATTCTGAGTGCGACCTGAGAAGCACACTCAAAGTTTAGTGAAGATGTGAAAAAGTCCAGTGAAAAATAATAGCTCTCATAATTACTTGAACGTGTGGTTGGCTTTTGGAATCTGGATAAGCTTCCGGTGACTTAGTCAATGCCTTGGTGATGACATACTTCTCAAGTGCAACTTGCCCATTTCTCATTTCCTCTTTTATCTGTTGCATGACCAGACCAGAGCAACATGTAAAAGATGAAAATGAAGAGAAACAAACAGTTTATAAAGGTGGGGGTTAACAAAGATTACCTTCACAAGTTCGTTATCAATTGCTTCAACAACATCCTCACACGACCTGAAAAGATGATTGTATGTTTGCATGAGAGAGTAAAAAGTAAAAATATTCTTAGAGTGAATGTTTTAGAACATACCCTCCATAAAAGATCTTAGCCAAGCATAAGTCTCCAATTTCCTTGGAGAGTATGCTCCAGTCACGACGAACCATATCCACACCTTTTCTTTCAATTTCCTGCATTGACCAATGCGTTGAGTATCCTCAAATATTTTCTAAGGTAGCCAGGATGTGTACATTAAATATTTTACCTCGCAAGTCTGCCCGTCGTCCTTGAACTGCAACTTGACGCCAGCATACTTCTTTTTTCTTAGAATAAGCATTCTCTTATATATGCCATCACAGTCAATTTTCAGACATCTGTACTTCTTATTGACCTATAATATTAAAAGAGAGAGAAGGTGAGACCCAAATCAAATGTCTGCCTTTGTTAACAGTGTAATTTGTGCTCCAATAAGCACTTTTTCCCAAGGACATTTACACCGATTTGAGTTTATCCATTGTCTTTCATGCATCAGGAAATCGAACATTAAAGTTGCAGACATTAAATGAATACTGGTTTAATCATATATAGCTTTCTTGTTTTAAGGGTAAAAAAAGCTGGAGATAAAGCTATTATCCAACCTACCTCTTGGATGACTTTTGTTATAATGGTTTTGACCTCTTCGATATCATCTAGTCCACTGTGAATCATGATTGAATCTGTGTCACCATAAATCACCTGCGTAAAAGCAACATGTTCAATATTCCCCAACATGTTGACACATTACATTATTTCCTCTACTGAAATGCATTTAGTGCGGTGATACCTCTAGGTTTAAATGATTCTGTACAAGATCCACGGTTCTTTGCAGGATCTCCCTTCCCTGCAATGTTAGAGAATTAACCGGATCTCATGAGAACAGAAAGAAGAAAAAAACAGAGAAAAAGCATAACTTTACCTGTAGTGTTATGAGCTCTGCTAAAGGCTTAGCGTAGAATCTTGAATCAGAGAACCCCAGACATCCGTATATACTGCGTTTAGAATGAAACATTACTATCAAAATGCGGCGAATGTTGGGGCATTATTGCCAGCAGAAGAAGCTAAAACCATTAAACACAAAACCTATTGGCTGTGAGTTTTAATGCCTGCTGCCGAATGTCAAGCTCCCAGTACTTGAGACCTGTTTCCTTCTTCATCTTTTGTTTCACACGTTTCCTTATACTGACCAAATGTTCCATCAACTAAAAGAAAGACTACAGATTAGAATTGAACTAGAGAATGGAGCAATCACTAATACAATCCTGAACACTCGAATATACCTTTGGAAGAATTCCAGGTGTCTGGCTCGAAGGTAAACGAGGAACTCCGTCTTCTGATCGTGGCACAGTCGTGAAACATATATTATATTCCTGAAATTTATCATAATACCCGTTGTGTAAAAATCAAATGGAAACATCAATCCAAGGCTTGAGAACACAAAACAGTCTGCTGCTAACCTGTATAATAGACGGGTAAAGACTATTGAAGTCAAGAAGCAACACATATTTGTCATATAACCCTTTCTTTGGTTCCAACACCAGTCCACCAGCGTAGCCTGGACCCTTCTTAGACGGATCATTCTCCAAAGCCAACTCAGCATCCAATTCACCATGGCTGATTCTTCTTTTTGATGACTTTATAATTTCCTTCATACGTTGCGAAATTTTGTCTGGGAGGATGTACTTTCTCGACTGGAATGTATGTAGTAAGTAGTATTCAATTCTCTGCGCCCTGGATCCCTGGTAACGAATAGAAAAAAAAATCAGAATGCACCAGCGCATAACGTGTTTGAGGGATAGAGAGAGGAGCCACTACTTGAAGGGTTTTCCCCCAGAGATTGCCACTTATGTTAGTAAGCTGGAGAGTGAGAGGAAGAACACTTAGATGAAACATGAGCTCCATGGATAACCATGCATCTCTCTCCCCACATTCAATCTGAACCGAAGAAAACCAAAAATCATTTATGTCTAGTGTCCCTAGTGAGGTAGTACCAGCTCAAATGCATAAAACAGACATGATTAGACTAATTAAAGAACTTACAAGTTCCACAAGTGTCTTAGATGACTGAAACATTTTGGGAATATCATTAGGTGATATCTGTTTCCTGTCCTGGTTCAGCTGTGTCTTTGAAAGGTCTGTTAACGAATAACTGACCTGCTGCAACAACCAGAAGTTTGCTTATAGGTGAGGGACTAAACTTCTCACTGCTTGTAAGAGTTGAACATCATACATACCTGCTTCAACAAGTCTTGAGAACATAGATCTGTATCACATAATAGTCTTCCAGCAATGCAAGACATGAGCCCTGACTTGTTGTTCCCTTTAAGCTTAGGCATGAACGAGCGTTTGAGACGCCCAATTTTGGACCACATGCTACTCAAAACTTTGCAACCCTACACAAAAGGAGAGACTGAGAAAAAGTACTAAATGGCATAAAACAAAAACATTCCGTCTTATTAATGTTAACCAGCCCTTATAAAACTAATAGAAAAATTAAAGAGATTAGTTGCTTTGCCTGGGCTCTTTGGAGAAGGACATCCAGATCAAACCTTGATATATTATGTCCCACAAGAACATCACTGTCCAATTTGTTCAACTCCACAAACAATCGGTTCAGCAAAGCTCTTTCACTGCAGTAAGAATACAAAAAAAAATGTTATGAAGGACCAGCCTACACAACAAGAGAGCTGCGGAATAATACCTGTTTTCAAAACTTAAAACACAGCAGCCCTTCTTTGAATTTCTGTCAGACACTTCTTTCTTCCAACCAATCGGGTAGCCGGTTCCTTCAGGATTCCTAACCACAGTGAAATGACTCAGAATACCACATCTCTTTCTTTCTGGACCTGCCATTGGAACATCAATCTGAAAGACCAAAGGACATAAAATGTCAAGCTAAGAGAGTGTCATTTGAGCAAGAAAAAACACCAGCTTAAACACAATACACATCGTACAAATGACTACTTGTGAACGGTAATGCCATGATCATGCTTAAGATTGTTGTGGCACAACCATCGAGGTGACACGGACCTCATGGGCATACATATTTTCCCAAAGAGAAACGAACCTTGGCGTTGTGAAAACAGAGAAGAGACGCCGAAACAATTTCGCTGATGTTCTGCGTTTCATTGACTATAGTCTTTAAATTTATAGCTGTGACGACAGCAGGAGGATGAACCACTTTTTCCTCCGGAACTAAAACAGTGATAACCTTGGGAGATTCAACAGTAACCTCAAACTTGCACCAGCTCACCTGCACAAGTGTCAACTCCTCATTATTGGAGATAACTAGCAAGATAATCAATCATGGTACTATTTTTAAGGCTTTACTCGTTGAGAAGGTAAACTGATAGAGAAGTTTGAAATTTTCAGCCAAGAAGGTCCCATGATCTTCCTTTTAAGGATAAAAAGCTCCAAAGCACTGCATATAAATTAACTTAATAAGCAAAGAAAAAAAAAGGCATATTGCTAAATTGGCATAGTTAACTAAGAAGCTTAGAAAACACCAGTAAATGCAAAATTAACCGATCAACTATCAAAAACAGAGAAAGGTAATAGAAACTCAGCAGTAAGAAACTAAAACCTGGTGTGAGAGCCTAGCAAAGCGCAAAAAGACTCCCCTTTAAGGTTTTGTGGAAGTGCAGGATCCTATGATAACAGAGACAGGTGTTGAGATGTAAGAGAATTAACAAAAAAAAAACTAGGCAATTTTAGAGCGACTTAAAGCTAAAATGCACCACCTTAAATGGATAATTAATCTTCAAAACATATTGCTCGCCAGCTGGCACATCAGGCTTCTCAAATGCATAGCTTCTCTGATAAGGAGAGGAGAGTAGAGAGTCTCAAAAGAAAAGTTTTGCTGCATGAAAAGTAAGTAAAATACACAAACCTTGACAAGTGCCATGCTATAATTTGAAACGTTGAGTCGTAACAATTGCTGAGAAATTTCGTTCTTCAGTTTTGATGCTATTTCCTGAGAAGACAAGGTCAAAAACAATAGGATAGGATATTGCTTCATGTTAATTAGCATGAAGTGAAACTCACATGTAACTTCACCCGGAAGGATTGAGGAGAAAGTTTCGAGTGTTTCGCCTCTTGCTCGAGCATAAAAAGTTCATGGGAAGGGAATATGGAACCATTTGGAATAGCATAAACACATCTCTGGATATTCTTGACAACCACACAGCAACTCTTGTACGTATCTCCCATTTTAGCCTGAAAGAGGGTAGCCAAAAAAAAAAGAGGGTAGCCGGATTAATCTCTATACTAACCAGAAGGCCAAAGAACAGCTAAAATGAGTGAAATTCCAACAGATTCACCTTCCCAAACAGATAAACTGTGCCCATACTCGCACCAAAAGCCTCCTCATAAGCGTCAAGAATGTAAAAACGAAGTGACCCATCAGCATCCAAATCAAATTCCGCCCCATTCTCAGTTCCACCTTTGCACATGGCTTCCTTCTCTTTCGTATCAACTGTTGCATTCACCTCCTTCTTCACTCCTGACTCTGCCTTAGCTTCTTCACTCTGTATTATATTGTTTGATCCCTCCACTATAACGCTAGGTAATTCCATATTCTCAGAAGTCTGCGGAAGGGTGACTGTCACATCTTCTTCTTCTTCTTGTTCTTTCATCAACTCATTCTCCATGGCAACATGATCACATTTATCGACTGAATCATGTATCCTAGCTGGTTGTTTCCTTCTCCTATGTCTTTCTCTATCCATATCGTCTGGATTAACCTTTGCTAAAACCTCCTCAAGAATACTCTCTTTGCCCTTCTTCAAACTCGATATAGTAGCTGCAGCCTTAAGCCAAGGATTCACCTTCTTAACCTGCGCTGCTTCTTCTTTTCCTTTCTTCTTCACTCTCCCGCTAAATCCACCATCATCTTCCGATTCATCAGTCGACTCAGGCCCACTGGGCTTCGACCAGTCCTCCTCCTCACCTACAAACCCACGCCGCCGCAGGGATACAATTGCGTCGTACTCATCACCATCTTCAATTGGCTGTTCCAGTTTAATATCATCGTAGCCACCACCTGAAGCCCATAGGTTCCCAAGTCCTCCTTGCCGAATCGCTTTCTGTCGCTCTACCGAATTCTTCCAACTCGACGCCTCCGCGGCTCTGCGACGTTTTCGTTCAACCTCCGTCGAATTGTCGCCTGACATTTTTTCAGCAGTTTCTTCTGATTTGGGGGCGAAGCTGAGTATCCCAATTTATAGGTTTAGGTCGATAGAGAGATTGCGGGAAAATCTATTTTATTTTGGCGCCAGTTGATACTTTTCAAGCCCGATAAGACTAATATTAATGGGCTTTATTCTGTGTTTTACACTACCTTCAATTTATCTTCTCCAAGTTCAAGACTTTTTTAATTTTTTACATCCTGCTTTTCTCAACTCGTTAATTTTCGAATTGATTCATACTTTCTTCTTTCTGAGAAAAATTGATTGATTCTTTCATACTTCCATAAATTATTTGACGTAATTCATACCAACTATGTTACATGGAATCAAAAAATGGGTAAGCCGAATCGGAACCGTATGTTATTAAAGGGTAAAAATATGTTTTTATCTTAGACTTTAGAGTTAAAGGTGAAGTTTTGAGTATAGGGTTTCAAATTTTAAAAAATAAAAAATAAATATTAAAATTTTCAAAATAAAAAAGACTTTTTGATCATTTTCTTTTTTGAGGGTTATTTTTGTGACAAAAACTTAAAAATATTTATTTGAGAGAATTGCCATATATTATATCTATAATAAAAAAGTTCAGTGCATAAAGATAATTTATAGTATTAGTTTTAATATTTGCATATTTATATTCTCTCAATTTAGTATTATTAAATTTTAGATTTTACATAAAAACATAAAAAATTATTTTATATTTTTTCTTTATTTATGATATTGTTTTTTCTAAAAAGAAAAAGAAAGCGTGATTCCAAAACTGAATCGTAACTTTCCAACGTATTTTTAAATATGATATTTTAAAGCATTTTAGAAGCGAAATTTCATAAGCCATCCACAAAGTTCTGCTTTCGATTATGAAGCGGGAAGTGTAAGTCCAATGAAGCTTTTGTGCAACATAGCATACTACACATTGTAGCTGCAAGAAGAAATACAATGAATTCATATGTATGGTTAAGCAAATTTACTAGAAATTTCTTTGTGGAATCAAATATGCATGATATAGTATGTATTCTAAAAATCGGTTTAGATGGTGTTTAGGTGCATGTTTAGTTAGAAAATTGAGTCTACACAAAACAATTTCTTAAAAACATTTAAAAAAAACAATCATTTAAAATTTTGGTATAAACATTCAAAAAGTCTGCATAAACAATAATCTTCTACAAGAAGTTTAATCACTGCCTAACAATTTTTCTAACATTGATATTTATAAGAGTTTATCTAGTAAAGAATGCGTATAAACATCAATTTTCAGAAACTTAATTGTAAATAAGCCGGTAGAAAAAGAAAAAGTCAAAAGAAACAATGATGATGAGATGTGTTTGTCCACCATTGGCACCACCTAATACTGTTTTTAACAGCAAAAGCAAAAGAGAAGC
Organism: Brassica napus; assembly: GCF_020379485.1. NCBI lineage: Eukaryota > Viridiplantae > Streptophyta > Magnoliopsida > Brassicales > Brassicaceae > Brassica > Brassica napus. Next base: position 48,658,836 of record NC_063445.1, read on the forward strand.
AAAGTTTTGTGTCATACCTAAAAAATAAAACAATCCAGTTTAATTATTTCTTAACTACATTAAGACCAAGTTTCTCTCAGTCTTCTTGACTCTTGAGAGACCAGAGAGAAAGCTGTGCTCTCAGACATGGCGTTCACTGTCATGATTCTTCTTCTCATCCCTTTCTCCGTAACCACAGCAATAACGGAGACCTCTATTTACATCATCCACATGGACTTATCCGCCAAACCGGTACCTTTTACCGATCACCAGAGCTGGTTTTCCACGACTCTTACTTCGGTTACCACCGGAAGAAAACCAAAGATTCTCTACGCTTATACGGATTCGGTTCACGGGTTTAGCGCGGTTCTCACCAACTCCGAGCTCAAACGTCTTCAACACAAACCCGGGTATGTCTCTTTCACCAAAGATTTACCGGTTAAGCTCCATACCACTTTCTCTCCACAATTCATCGGTCTTGCTTCAAATTCCGGTACATGGCCGGTCTCGAGTTATGGAGCCGGTACGGTTATTGGTATAGTCGATACCGGAATCTGGCCGGATCACCCCAGCTTTCATGACGATGGGCTTGGTTCGGTCCCCTCTACATGGAAAGGCAAATGTGAATTCAATTACTCTTCCTTGTGCAACAAGAAACTAATCGGTGCTAGGGTTTTCAACAAGGGCTTGTTCGCCAACAACCCTGACTTGAGAGGTACCAAGAAGGATCAATACTCTTCACCTTACGATACAATCGGACACGGCACTCATGTTGCGGCCATTGCGGCTGGGAATCGCGTCAAAAACGCGTCTTACTTCTCTTACGCGCAAGGAACCGCTTCGGGAATCGCGCCGCACGCACACATAGCGATGTATAAAGCTGCTTGGGAGGAAGGCGTCTACTCATCAGACGTGATCGCAGCGATTGATCAAGCGGTTCGAGATGGAGTCGATGTGATATCTTTATCACTGGGACTAAGCATTGATGACGACGTGGGTCTAGAAAACGACCCAATCGCAGTCGCAGCGTTTGCAGCGATTCAAAAAGGCGTTTTCGTTGTTGCGTCTGGTGGTAACGACGGGCCGTATTACTGGAGTTTGATTAACGGAGCACCGTGGGTTATGACGGTTGGAGCGGGAACAATCGGTCGCGAGTTTCAAGGGATCTTAACGTTGGGAAACGGAGTTAGTTTCAGTTTTCCGTCTCTGTTTCCCGGAGAGTTCCCGTCGGTTCAGTTTCCGGTAACGTACGTCGAGTCTTGCGATGCAGGAAACAAGACTCTGGTGAGCAGGATCATTGTCTGTAACGGAAACATTCAACAAGCCAGATCCACTGGAGCTACTGCAGTGGTAATAATAACAGACAGGTTACTTGCGGAACAAGACACAGTCAAGTTCCAGTTTCCGGTAGCATTCATCAGCTCGAAACACGGAGAAGCTATCAAAAGCTACGCATCAAGCTACAGCAACAACGCCACCGCGAAGCTGGAGTTTCGCAAAACGGTGATCGGGACTAAACCAGCACCTGAAGTAGACAGTTACAGCTCGAGAGGTCCGTTCGCAAGCTTCCCTCAGATCCTCAAACCGGACATTTTAGCTCCTGGGTCACTCGTACTCTCAGCCTGGCCACCGGCTAAACCAGTGGCGGGTACTAGAGCACGACCGTTGTTCAGCGGATTCAATCTCTTAACCGGGACATCAATGGCTTCACCTCACGTAGCTGGAGTCGCTGCGCTTATAAAGCACGTCCATCAAGACTGGAGTCCCTCGGCTATAAAATCAGCAATTATGACAACGGCTTTGACTTTAAACAACCCTTTAGCCGTTGGAGCAGGACACGTGCGTGCGGACAGAGTCCTGAGCCCTGGCTTAATCTATGACACATCTCCACAAGATTTTATTAACTTCCTTTGTCACGAGGTTAAACAGTCCAGGAAATTGATTAATATCATCACAAGATCAAATGCATCCGACGCGTGCAGACACCCATCTCCATATCTCAATTACCCTTCGATCATTGCATACTTCACTTCAGATCAAAACGGTCCTAAGATCGTTAGAAGAACGTTGACAAATGTGAGGGAAGCAAAGAGAAGCTATAGCGTGAGAGTGAGAGGGTTGAAAGGTATAAACGTTGTCATAGAGCCAAAGAGACTAATGTTCAGCAAGAAAAACGAGAAGCAAAGCTACACTGTGAGGTTGGAGAGTCAGAGAGCGTTGCGAGGGGACGTGGTTTATGGAGTTGTGAGTTGGGTTGATGACGAAGACGCTAAGTTTGAAGTAAGCTGTCCTGTGGTGGCCACGAGCCTTGTCCAAGAGTCTTAATATACTTAAAATATGTGTGTGTTTTACGTTTTTATTTTCGTGTGCTCTGCCTAAACATACGATCTTTAAGAGATTAACTTTCATGGAGAGTGAAGAAATAGAACGAAGACTAGGGATTAATGAAAACAAATCTGATATTTCCATATATTGAATATAATCAAAACTATAGCTCAAGAATACAAGAACTGGTAATCTATACTAATTTTACTTATTATATTGACTAACAATTATACCAATAAATTAATCTGAATAGTTGGATCTGACTACATAAAAAAAGCTCTAGCCTTTCACTGCAACTCTGTTTTTGTCCCCTGTCACAACCGTTACCATACGGGTGACCCAGTTACTGGTGACAGACCAATCAAGGATTAAATCAGTCGCCAGACTCACAATCCTCTCGAAAGGTTGATACTGCGTTCCTGAATCGGAAGAAGCAGAAACCCAATCGTAGAATTCGAATGGGCATCTCGGCGATGCAAACACGTCCTCTGTTTTCACCTGAACATCGATTTCTTTACTTTCTTCACCAACGTCGTCGTGATCAAGATCGACGGCTACGACGAATGGATGGTTTAGAAGCATCTGAGCGGTCCATCTCTGTTTTTTTTTTTCATTGACCAATTCAATGTCTTACAATTGGCTTATCAGCGTCAAGGCATATTTTTTAAATTTCCAAAACTCTATATCCAAAACTCTATATTTGAAGTTTGAAAATGTTTTTCTCCAAAACCAAAACTTCAAACTCAATTTCAAAACTATTTGTATTTTATATTTATCATAACTAATTTGAATTCATAAAACTTTTGTAAATAACTAGCACATATATAAACATATTACAATAATATTAATAAATAAAATATTCTATAAAAATTTAAATAAAAACAACTTAATTAATATTAAACTTCAAACAAAATACCATATTATTCCATAAAATATTTTTCGTAATGCATATATGATCTATTAGTGCATTTCGAAGTAAAAATGACTCTCCTCATTTTTACTTTGTAGATTGCGAGCTAAAAGTTGTTGAAATCGGGTGATATTGATACTTGTAAATACATAAGAACGGAACAAGAAAGTAAAAGAGAAACATAAAATATTACTAAAAGACTAATTTCTTTTTGGTGATATTAATATTCGTGAATATATTCGATATGAACAATAAAGAATTGTAAGAAAAAGACATCAAAAACAACAACAACCATCTTCAGTATAACAAAACAATTTGGACAATATTTGAAAATTTTGAAGGTTTCAGATCAAACTTACCTGACTATTAGTGTTGTTGTAATATTTAAATTTGTGTAATAGTTATGTATTCGTGTAATTTTAAAAAATCTTTTTTGTTAAGTTTCTTTTGTATATTATTGTTGTCTAAATTTAATTTTAAATATTTTAAATTTTATTTTAAAGTTATAATTATTTTTATATGTAAAATTCAAAATATGAAAACAAAAATTAATATATATATATATATGAGATATAATTTTTTTTAAGGATTAAAACAATAAACACAAAAATATTTATGAGTCATAAAGATGATGTGTGATTATATGGACCAAAATACAAATAAAAATACGAAACTTCAAATTTGAAATTTTGAATAGTGAAACTTTAAATATATAGTTTCACTCTTTAAAATTTTAAATTTGACATTTTGAAGTTTTTTTTTGGAAAACAACAAACTTCATATTTAAAGTTATACGGTGTGTTCCGGAGAGGCTCTTAACCAACGTAAAAATTAGCGGTCCATCTCTTCTGGGGATCTTTAACCAAGCACTTTGACAAAAAGTCTCTTCCTTGTTCCGACAACTCCTCGGGAGCTCTTCCCCGACACCGATGCGTATTAACAATGACATGAAGTGCGATCCTTCCTTAAAACTCCACGCCGTTTTTAAAATATTTCCTAAAATGGTTTAGCTAATTTTTAGGAATATTCAAATTTAAAATTGTTTTTAACAATACTAAGTTTGGATATTGTTACCATTAATTATTTTGAACAAAATTCTAAGTTTAAATTCGATATCAAATAATATTAAAAATATTCCTAAAATATATGTTTAACCATTAATTATTTTGAACAATAAAATCTATATATGCTAAGATTTAAATATCTTTAAATTACTTGTAGAACAAAATGAAATGTTTGTAACTGAATATTTTTTTAATATAACTAAATCTCGCCAAAGATTATACATATTTCTAAAATTTCTAAAATATATGTTTAACCACTTATGTTACTATTAATTATTTTCAACAATAAAATTTAATACTAAGATTTAAATATATTTGAATTACTTGTAGAATAATATTTAATGTTTATAATCGAATATTCTTTTTCTAACGTTTCTAAATCTTGCCATATGACTCATATCTGATCAAACTATTTAAATTATTATTACATTTGGAAAACAATTTCGTATTAAAAGAAATATTATTCAAACATATCAATAGGTCAATATTTGTCAAATTTTTAGTAGGACGCACATGTCAATATTTTTTACAGCACGTAAACTATTTTATTATTGTGTTTATAAAAATTTTAAAATATGAGAAATATTTAAAATATTAACTTATAAATATTTAAATAATATTTATTTATGTAAAAATAAAAAAGTATATGCGCAGACGCGCGGATCAAGCTCTAATATGTGCATATTTGTTTGACTTTGAATATATTGTGATCTAATAACATTAAAAACACTGATTATCATCCTTCGTCTTGTTCTTTTTTTAACATAACGTGAAGATCCTATAAATTTGTTGGAGCTAATGATTTGATTTTTATATCAACAAACCTCTTAATGAGATGAGAGGAAGAATTTGTAAAACTAGAGAAAAGATACAATATTTGTCGAATGTTTAGTAAGACACACATGTCAATATTTTTTACAGCACGTAAAATATTTTATTATTGTGTTTATAAAATTTTTAAATATGACAAATATTTAAAATATTAATCGATAAATATTTAAATAATATTTATTTATGTAAAAATGAAAAATGTATATGCGTGGATGCGCAAATCAAGCTCTAGTATGTGCATAATTAGTTTGACTTTGAATACGATGTGATCTAATAGCACTAAAAACACTGATTATCACCCTTCGTCTTGTTTCTTTTTTTTTTAACATGACGTCAAGATCCTATAAATTTGTTGGAGCTAATGAATTGATTTTTATATCAACAAACCCCTTAATAAGATGAGAAGAATAATTTGTAAAACTAGAGAAACGAGACAAATTTCAAAAATAGAGAAGGTGACGAGACGTTGTCCTGAGGTTTTTTATTTTTTCAAATAAGAAAAAGTTTAAGATATATTAAAAAGATATTATGCAGATACTCTAAAGATTTTTTTAAACAATCTTTTTTGTAAAACCGTTGCTTTAAATATAAAATAAATTAGGAATTAAGAAATATTAATATGGGACAATTCGTTAAATTTATATATACATAAATGTATTTCCCCAAAATTTAAACAATGGTGTAATTTTTAATTTATAATCTTATTTAAGTGTATTTTTCCAAATTTTTCCTTATTTTTTTAGTGTAAGATTCATTGACTTATTAATCTCCTAGATTATATTTGCGAAGAGATTTTGCCACATGTCATTTTTACAATCAATTTCACAAAACAAATATGACATGACTATTGAAATTGATGACATGGTTTCCGGAAAAATATGACATAGATAATTTTATTTAATGTTGATTTATATTTTTGGCAAACTTATTATAATATGGCAATAATTCATATATTACATTTAATATTGATATTTCTTTTTGGTAAACTTTTTTAAAAGATGGTAATAGCTTATACATCATCTATAAAATAAATATATTCATATATAACATTTTAAATTTCGAAATATTATTATTTTGTAAACTTATACAATTTGTATTACTAAAGTTTTCAAAAATTTCTACAATTTTTTTAAAATTTAAATATCTAATCATAAGATCATTAGTCTTATATATCTACAAATTTTATAAATATTGTTTAGGTTAAATATTTGATAATTATACAATTTTATATTATTTTTATTAGTTTTATACAAATTGATTTAATATATATAAAATCTATATTAAATATTAGTGAGAAAATAGTAAAATCTATAATATTTAATAAAATTTATTTTTAAATATAAGTTAGATTTAAAAAAAATTTACTAACACCTAGTTAAGATATAAAAAGTTAGTAGATTTTTTTTTCTATTTTGATCACGACTTTTTAATTCAAGGTAAAAGTTTTTGGTTTAAAACTTTATTGATGGTTTGGTCAAGTATACGGATTACTAAGAGATGTTTGAAAGATCATTAGGTTGAAAAATTAAAGTTAGAACAAAGCAATCCTCTCGCTAATAAACCATTTCTCCCTTGACGACCTATCAGCCATTCTAGCGTTGGTGGTGACTGGTGGTCTCTTTGCCGTCACCCACCGATACGGTTCCTCTTCTCTTCCTTGTCAGACCATCTGTGCAGAGCCAAATCGTCTTAGCCAGCATAGTTTCAGACAGTCCGGTGTAAAGAGTTTTACGGAAACGTTTTTAAATGTATGTGGGCCTGGAGACACGACATATTGTTTTACTCCAACACGAAAACAAAACTCGCCCTTTCTCTCTCAAGCAAAACTCACCGGCAACTCTGTTTTCCTCCGGTAGCGGCGTCAGAGCCGTTGCCGGTGGCCCTCTCCCCCTTATCTCGTTTTTTTTGCCTCTTTAAGCTCCTCAAATCTCTTTGTCCGATATGCTAAGACTCTAAGAGTCGATCCACCATCAGATCTTCAGATCCGGGATGCTGGTGATGGCTCTGTCAGGTGGTCGGCTTCCTCCGGAGTGGCGGTGAGGCTAAGGTGGTCAGGATGTGGCGAGGTCCGCTTTTACGGTGGTTTGATTCAGATTGACGTTTTTCCTCTTTGCTCGATCTGGATCTAGCCGGAGCTTGCTGGCGCGTGCTTCTCTGAATCGGCTCTCTTGACACAGATCTGTTCGGATCTTTGTCTGTGTGGTGCTGTGGTGTCGGCTCAGTCTCCTCCGCCTTGGTGTCTCGGTGCAGGAGGAGTCTTTCTACTCCGCTCAGTTCGGACTTCGACGGTAGTTTACCTTCAAGGCGTGCGTCGGTCTCGCTTCCTCCGGCAGTGTCGTTTGAAGTATCCGACGGTGCGTGTAAAGTAGCAGGCTTGGTGGCGCGTGGAGTTGTCTGCGCTTTGGCGTCACTTCTTGGTACTTTGCTCCGGTCTTCGCCTTTCAGTTCATGGCCTTGTTTGGTGGTTTCTCTTCTTTGGGAGTGCACACCCTAGGTGAAGAGCTCTTGGGTATTGTTCTTCATGGTTAGTGTGGCCAACATCGCACGGTTGGCTACGATTTTGAGTGAAGAACCTCCATCTTGTTCTAAGAGGTGGAGTGCGTGGACATTAGTGGTGCTTCATGAGTCTCCGGAGTCTTCCTCTCTGTCTGTGGCGACGCACTTGGAGTGTTGTCCTTCCCAGTATCGGAGTTTGTCCTTGCAAGCTTCGGTAGGATGCCTTCTTTCTTCTTACTGCAGGTACCGCTTCGACGAGACAAGGCAGCGATAGTTCAACCGGTCTTGTTAGGTGTTGAGTGCTCACGCCATGGCGTCCAGTCCGGTTGTTTCAGGTATGAACTCTCGGGTCTATTCACTCAACTATGCGCTTAGTGTCAGCTGAGATTGCGAGCGTGAGGAGATCATCAGGATCCAGCTACTCTGTTGATGGCATAAGATGAACCGGCAACCAAGGAAACTTGGTGAACGCCACCCTCAAATGCTTTCTATCAACGGTTGAGAACGGGGATTGATAGTCTAAGGATAACTGAACTATTTAGCGGAATGCGCCGGTTTAGAGGTGGTCGAGCGAAGCTAAAGATGTTTAGTTAGATGTAGATCATTTTGTTCAAATCATGTTTGTAATCAAAGTTTGAATTCCCGTTGAGGGTTGAATTTTTTTTTTCCGTATTAAGTTTTGATGTTTAGTTTAATTTCCGTAATCCGCAACTAGTTTTCTTTGTAGTTTCTGTCACAAACTTGAAAACTTGGTATAATATTTAACATTTTACCCAAAAAAAAAAAATGTATGTAGGCCTTTAAAAAACCTAGTATAACTAATAGATCCATAATTGTGACAAAAAAAAAAAACTAATAGATCCATAAATAAACCTAATAAATTAAAAAAATTCTGCTGCTGGGATTCGAACTCGGATTTCAAGGACGGGGGGTTGAACAAGCCGTAAACCCTTGTTCTCAATTCAATTTGAAATTAACCTTTGTGCTACAGCAGATCTTGTTGTTTAGAAGCAAAAATAATTATATTTATTTAAATGTGAAAGCTCAAATATTAGTAAGATCCCCTTTGTTCTGACATGGAATAGAAAAAAAAAGACACATGCCAAGAGTTACTCGCTCTAGAAGACAGCAAGCAGTGGTGCGTTTCCTAAACATATGCATGGCTGAATGAATGAGAAAACTAATGATGGATCTGTTATATGGTCATACATGACAGAAAGAAAAGCAGAGCTTAGGGATGTTCTAACATAAGAGACAAGTTTCAGATTCAGAGATATTGGTTAGGAAACCAAGTGATAATCTAGCTAAACCTTATTTGAATATCAATTCCTTTTAGTTACATCTCGTACTATACAGAAGCTGAAGCAGGTCTGTAAACAAAGAAAAGAAAAATCTACTCAGATCCTGCTCTAGTGGTTGTATGGAACTTTCCACTCTGTTAAAGTGGATAGATTTTCATTGTTACATTCTTTAGTTACATCTCGTACTATACAGAAGCTGAAGCAGGTCTGTAAACAAAGAAAAGAAAAATCTACTCAGATCCTGCTCTAGTGGTTGTATGGAACTTTCCACTCTGTTAAAGTGGATAGATTTTCATTGTTACATTCTTTAGGATTACTATCATAGAAGTAATCCTATTCCTTTAGTTGATCAGATACTACTTTGCTATGCGCTGCTTCTCCCGTCATCTGTCCTTTGTGGGATTCCTTGACAGCTACCGAAAATTTATCCCAAGAGAGCGTTTTGTTGATATGCAAATTGCGAAATCCCAAGGCTCTACAGGTCCCTTACACTCTCACCATCTCTGCCGTTATTAGAAAGTTAGAAGTCATCATACCTTCTTGGTTGTTTTCTCATTCTAAAACAATGGTATGTTTGTTTGAGTTAAAACTAATCAAATGTACATTTACGTACCATCTTTTAAGTTTTTGATATGTGATACAAAAATCAGAAAAGTATAGTATTTGCTAGTACTAACATCCTGAAAAACAAATTTCCGCTGCCGAGGGTATCGAACCCGGATTTCAAGAAGGGTGGCGATCCAAGGAAGAGACCCTCTATGATCTTAATTTCCAAGAAATAACCTTTGTGAGGCAGCGGATTATGTCATTTAAAAACATGTATATTTTTATAAATGTAATATCTCAAATGGGCTTTAATAAATTAACTTTAGAAAGCATTGGGATCCAAACATACATATTGAAAAAGCCAATAGAATACTTGCGGCAGAAATGGTAAAGACAAGTGTCATTGAACAATAATGTGTTCACGTGTTTCACCTCGTCAAAATTTTACAGGTGGCATTAAATGTTTTGACTCTCGTGGTCTCTGTGCATCATACCTTAACAGGCCCAAAACTTTGAATACTGCAAAGATTCACCTCTCTAGTCTCGCCATGGATCTTCTTCGTCAGAGCTTTGTTTTTCTTTTGATCCTGACTTTGTTATCTCCTACAACACTATCAATGCGGTTCGAGCTTCATTCTGGCCAGATGAAATGCATATCGGAGGATATTCAGGAAAAATCCATCAGCGTTGGCAAATACTTTATTGTAAACCCTAACGAAGATCATCCTCTTCCTCTTCCTGCTTCTCACAAAGTCACCGCCAAGGTAGTACACTTTGTATATGTTTCACCTCGATCTCTCTCAATGGTTTCAAACCTAGCCTGATGAAATTTTTGCTTTTATCCCCAAATATTTTAAAACTATTATAAATATGTTGAATGCTCCTAAATCATCGGAATTCTGTATGTTAAATTAAAATGTTTATGTTTTATTGACTTTAATATTTTGGTCTCTTGTCATATTTTTTAGATGATGTCGCCAAAATGGAATACACTGCACGAAGCGGTTAAGGTGGAGGCTGGAGAGTTCTCGTTTACTGCGTCCGAAACTGGTGATTACTTTACGTGCATCTCCGCCGTTGATTATAAGCCGGAGACGACATTGACCATTGATTTTGTATGGACGTCTGGTGTTCATTCTGTTCACTCCAAGGATTGGTCTAAAGTGCCAAAGAGGAGCCAAGTCAAAGTACGTACTTTTGTCTTTTAATCTTTTAGTCTTAAGTTAGTCAACAAAAAAAAAAGTAGGATACACATTCTGTGTTATGGATCAATGACTCTTTTGATCTAGTTTACAAAGTGTATATATGTTAGTTTAGTTATGGTTGTTGTTGTCTGTCTCTTGATACGTGTGTTTCTGGCAGATGATGGAGTTGTCGGTTAAGAGGTTATTCGACACTGTTGAGTCCATCCACGATGAGATGTATTATCTTCGTGATAGGTAAATACACAACGTTATAAACCTTTATACCTTTTGTTTACCTTTAGGATAAGATTTATACTTGTTATTATATATATCTTATGATTTGGTGACATGATCAGGGAAGCAGAAATGCAAGAGTTGAATAGATCCACAAATTCGAAAATGGCGTGGTTTAGTTTCTTGTCGCTTGGGGTTTGCTTATCGGTCGCTGGTTTACAGTTTTGGCACTTGAAATCTTTCTTCGAGAAAAAGAAACTGATCTAAACAGTTAAGACTAAATATCAGTAAGAAAAGCTATAACTTTTAAGGTTTTGAGTATACAACTGAAAACATTGATTGATGCAATTCTTAAGCTTTCTCCCTTTTCCCTAAATGATTTTCTCTTTCATTTGCTTTCTCATTCTTAACAGTTGAAAAACGACAAAGTTAAATAACAGGAACACACAGAAATACTATTAGTGTACTCTCTTAAGTAAACAAATGCAAATGCAACTTCGTATGAGAATATGATTAATGCAGTTATGCTATGTCAGAAGGTGTGAATCTTAAAAGAAAAAATATTAAAATCCTCTAAATTGCTCTTCGACATGTTCAGTTTCAATTCTATGTCACCTTTCAGATTGATCAACGTGTTTTGGTTAGTCAAGTGACTAAATTCAAGTCATACAACAGATTTAAAATATTAGACCTCATAACTCACCGGTCAGATTATGAAACAGCTTCAGCTCAGAAAACCGGCAAACGTACAGGTACACACCCTTCTAAATTCTCACCCTTTTTTGAACAAATAAAATTCTCACTTTTTAATAGCTAGTTTTTGTGCTACGGATGACGGGATCAATATAACATCAAACTATTTTTTCATATATGCGAGAATCGCGCAATAGCTTGTATTGTTGGATATGTTTTACTAACCTGCTTGTAGTTGTTGTTGTTGGATCTTGATGTTGTTTCTGACAGGTGATGTTAAGAGCAAACCTCTTTTACTGTAGCTATTGCTGGTCAGAAAGAAGGACATTTGATGACTCTTAAACTTTGTTTCTTCTTGTTTGGTGGAACTAGGGAAGAAAAAAGGCAAGAACTGAATAGATCCACAAACTCAAAGATGGCTGACCTGTGCAACTTTGTCTTGAAAACTTTATTCCAGAAAAATAAACTCATACAAGTAGTAGACACACGCTCACATTGTGTTAAGATTAAGTACCATTACAAATAAGCTAAATCTTTCAGTATACAACTGAATTCATTTTATTCAAGAGAAAAAGTATGTTTATTGGTTATCTCTGGTTAAAACAAAATTGAGATTTGTGTTTCTATGAAGTAAATAGGCGGCATTGATCTGAAGCTAAAGTTTTCTTGATATTCTAAATTCTCTTGAGGGTCTCCAGGAAGGATAGCCTTTGGTCCACGTCTACGTCCTAACAGTTGATAATAATGCTGAAACAATCATGCATGGAGAATGCAATTCTCAAGCTTTCACCTTTTTCCTCTAAATTATTTTCTTGGTCTTCCTCTAATTTAATTGCTGCTATAACTCTCTTGACCTCCTTAACTATCTCCTTGAAAAAATCTGCTTCAGAGCTGCCAAAAAATGTATACCTTAATTTATATAATAGCCTTCACATTTTGAACTAAAATAAATATTACGATTCTCTGGTTGTAATTAAAGTGTTCAAAAGGGCAAGACAAAGAAGAATGACTGTGAGTGTGAATGTGAGTGGTTGTAATTAAAGTGTATAAAAAGCAAGACAAAGAAGAATGAGTGTGAGCAGGGTCTCTTTTAAAGTACGACAGGCCATATATTTTACCTTGGAGAAAGTCCGATTACATGGTGTTCACAAAAACAGGACATGGTTGCATTATCTTCATGCGAGGCTGAACTCATGGCAGGAACAGAGGCTGCAAGACAAGCTATTTGGTTACAAGATTTACTATGTGAGATCACGGGTCAACCATGTGAAAGAGTGACCATTCGAATTGATAACCAATCCGCAATCGTGTTGATAAGAAACCCGTTCTTCCATGGAAGAAGTAAACATATACACAAGAGATACCATTTTATACGAGAGTGTGTAGAAAATGGACAGGTAGAGTCGAGCGAGCATGTACCTGGAGAGAAACAGAAGGCATATATCTTGACAAAGGCATTAGGAATGATAAATTTCAAGGAGAAGAGAGACTTCATCGGCATGAAGGACTTGGCAACTGAGAGCTTCAAGATTAAGAAGGAGAGTATTGGGATAAGCTTGAAGAAAGCTTGAGAAGCAAGTTATCCAATCCCATTAAATTTGTGATTATCTAAAGGGATTAGGAAATATCTAAATAATTTATACTTAATGAGTTTAGGAGTTTTAGTTTCATATATAAGGAGATGCAAGAGTGCATAACTTGTGAGTTTTATGAGTTTGAGTGCTTGAGAGCTTAAAGTTTTTGAGATAGTTTTCCTTAAGAGATTAATAAGAAAGGGTTTTCTTATTTGTGAGTTCATTCATTCATACTTGCGAGACTTGATTTCTAGAGAGGATGCAATGGCACATGCCAAGAAACTAATCCAGAGTGGAGTTCAACCTTGTGATATTGGAATCATTACAAATTTACAACTAACGCTGCTCACGATCGCAGGTTATGGTGCTCAAGATTCTTAAGGGCAAAGAGGGGATGCTAAAGGACATGGAGGTGTCCACGGTTGTTGGTTTCCAAGGTCGAGAGAAAGAGGCTCCATGATCAAGCTCAAAGAAGGAGGTTTGGCTTTTAAAAGACCAAAAGCGAATGAATGTGGCTGTTACTTGCGTAAGAAGACACTGTTGTGTGGTCTGAGATACAGAGACAGTGAGCAGTGAATGCGTTTCTGAAACCTATGATCAAATACTTTGAGACGCATGGCGAGCATCTCAGCTGACTACACCAATTGGTTAGGCAAGATTTTCTTAAATCCTCAGGCCATTTGATACAGTCAAACAAAAATGAAAGAAAGAAAATATAATCTTTAGTTTATACGACGTTTGATTGATAATCTGAGTTAGATTGCCACTCATATGGGCTCTTAAAGACTTTAAAAAGCCTACTATAATTAATTAATACATATAAGCCTATTCAATAATTAGATTGCCGTCACCCACCGAACCGGTTCCTCTTCTCTTCCTTGTCAGATTGTCAGACCATCTGTGCAGAGCCAAATCGTCTTAGCCAGCATAGTTTCAGACAGTCTGGTGTAAAGAGTTTTACGGAAACGTTTTTTGATAATTAGCGTTGGGAATTCTTCTGTTTATTATAAATCATAAGGTTCCTTTATATACGAATTACAAAGTATAAGAAAAAAGAAAGTACCCAAAACCTAATACAACTGGAAATAGGAAAACTACCAAAACAGAGAAAAGAAAAACTGCAGTGGCCGACTCTGAACCTCCTTTTGGCCGACTGGGCTTTCTTCTGGTCTTGGTTATGGGCCATTCACTTAATGATTTATAACACTCTTCCTTGGATGCCATAACCATATGGGTTAGTAACATGCTTAATGTTGTCTCGTTAAAACCTTTCTAGGAAAACCAAAAACCCAATGTGGGAAAAATGAAAACCATAGATAGGAAAAATAGTACAACGCATAAAACTCCCCCTGATGAATGCATCACTGAAGATCCTTCAGTTGGCGCATTCCTATCTGATAAATAAACTTCTTGAACGTTGAGGTTGGCAAAGACTTGGTGAAAAGATCGGCTGAATTGTCACTGGACCGAACTTGAACCACTTGAACTTCTTTGGCCTTCTGCAAGTCGTGGGTGAAGAAGAATTTGGGCAAGATATGCTTTGTCCTATCTCCTTTGATGTATCCATCTTTGAGTTGAGCTATGTAAGCTGCATTGTCCTCATAGATGATTGTTGGCTCTTCCTTTCCCACGGCCAAACCACTCTCTACACGGACGTGGCCGGTCATGTTCCTCAACCACACAAGCTCACGGCTTGCTTCATACATTGCTATGATCTCGGCATGATTAGAAGATGTGGACACTAAGGATTGTTTTGTAGAACGCCAGCATATTGCTGCTCCACCATATATAGAAACATATCCAGTCTGAGATCTAGCATTATGTGGATCAGATAAGTATCATGCATCAGCATATCCAACCAAACCCTCTTTTGGCCGGTTGGTATAGAACAAACCGAGATCTTTTGTTCCTTGCAGGTATCTGAAAAAATGTTTTATTCCATTCCAGTGCCTCTGAGTTGGACAAGAGCTAAATCTAGATAATAGATTCACGGCAAAACAAATGTCTGGTCTAGTGTGGCTAGCCAAGTACATTAAAGCTCAAATGGCACTTAAGTAAGACACTTCCGGACCGAGCGCTTTCTCGTCCGGTTTCTTTGGTCCGAATGGATCCTTCTCTAGGTCTAAGGACCTCACGACCATAGGACTTGACAGGGGATGAGCCTGGTCCATATTAAACTTCTTGAGTATCTTTTCTGTATATGCCAACTGATGCACAAGGATTCCATTGTTTACATACTCAAGTTGCAGTCCCAAACAGAACTTAGTTTTTTCTAAGTCTTTCATTTCGAATTCTTTCTTTAGACATTCAACTGTTTGGGAAATCTCTCCAGAGGTTCCTATAATGTTCAGGTCGTCCACATATACCAACATGATTACAAAGCCCTTGTTGTCGAATTTCTTGATAAAAATACATGGACTTATTGGATCGTTCTTATAACCCTCTTTCACTAGGTACTCTGATAATCTATTGTACTGATATTCCGTGTTTTTAACGGTTTTAAACTCGTTTTGGAGCAATTAAATGGTCGGTTTTAATTAATGTTTTGGTCTATTTGATGCGTTTTGGTGTTCTTAAGTGTAATATGCAGGTTACTAGATAGCTTGCAAGAAAAGAACGCATTCGGGATTTATTCAGAAGCAAGATGGACCTAACAATGGACCGAATGAGAAGTGTTGATCGCACAGGACATAGATCGGTCGATCCATTGTCTGTGGATCGACCGATCCAGAGCTAAGAAGAAAAGACGTGAATTGTAGCGACATGGTCGCTACGGTTTCATGCACTAGATCGACCGATCCTACCACTGAGGATCGGTCGATCTCACGCTCTACGGGCTCCACACGCACCAATGAGCTTTTCACTCCTTTTTACCCACTCCCTTCAATAATGGATGGGAAGGGAGGACTTTTGGGACTCAGAAAAGATTGGAGACGACCAAGAAGGAGATTTACAAGTTCTTGAGAGAGATTTGAGAGTTTTGTAACTTGTTTTGTGTGATTTGTGAAGATTTGTAAAGGAGTTCATCTCAAAACCATTTGGAGAAGATCTTCTGAACCTTTACTTTGTTTTAATACAATCTTATCATGTTTTCTTCATCAAAATCGTGTTGTTCTTGCTTAGTTATGTGTGAGTAGTCATCTAGTTGGGTTTAGGGGTTCTCATAGGGGATTTCTTGATGTTTTGATTCATAAAACGTGTGTAGACTAAGGGATTACGTTTTGGTTCTTCATCTAATGGATTTCTTACTGCTTGAACTGAATTGATCACTTAGTTCATGATATCAGATTGTTTGATGCACCGAAAGTGATTGTTTGAACTTCCGAAAATACTTTAGATGAGCAAAGTGTCCTTAACCCTCGGAAGTTGATGTTATTGCGCTTTGTGAACATATTGAACCTGTTCTTAATGCTTGTTTAGAAATTGAAACTCAGCGGAAGTTAGTGTGGAGATTTCTATAACATAGAGAATTAGCGCTACGGAAGTAGGTTAATTCTAATATCGTGTTTGAGTTCTAGACGGTTCTTAATATATCCCTGTGTCTGCCATTAATTGTATCTTGATTAAAAAGAAATCCCTGAGAATTCCCAATGCCCAACGTTTGTTTTAAAATAGTTTTCAAATCGTTTAAATCATTTTTTTACAGCTTGTTTATGTTTTGTGACACTAAAGAAAATTAAATAAAAACCATCAAAAATATATCTTCGTTCGCTGTAGCTATTAACTTGTCTGCAACTCTACGTGTGATCATCGGTCCCTGTGGATTCGATCCCGCATTACTACTGCGTACTTTACTGTGCACTTGCAGTTAGATAATCGGGTTAAAACTCGACACATCAAGTTTTTGGCGCCGTTGCCGGGGACCATTTGGTCACCCTAGAGTTAATGATCAGTTTAAGACTATAGCATTTTTATTTTATCTAATGTTTCTGTCTTTCTCTTTCTGTTTGTGTTTTCAGGTGAATGAGCGGATTTCATACTAGAAGCAAAGGATCATCGAATTTAATACCTTTGGAGTTAGAGCTCGGCCGCCTAGAGAGACAAGTGAAAAAGAAAAGACTTGAGTCCGCTGAAGAGGTTGAAATGGCTGAACACCAAGAAGACCAGTTTCAGGACAACCCGCAAAATCCAATTCCTGTAGATGAACGAGAAGGCAACAATGCTGGTGATAATCAGCAGGCTGGTGTAGCTGCAAGACAACAGGCTGGAGACTATGGCATGCCTAGGATGACGCTTGCACATTATGATACACCAGATGCATTCTATGCCGATCGTTCTGGGATTCGCCCACCTCCCATTGAGAGAAGAGACTTTGAGATCAAGACTGGTCTCATTAATTTGGTGGAGAAAAATCCGTTTCATGGAAACCCGTCTGAGGACCCGATGTATCACTTGGAGCATTTTGAGCGAGTCTGTGACACCAGCAGACATAATGGAGTTCCTCAAGGCGCTTTGAAATGCAGGTTGTTCCCGTTTTCCTTAGCTGATAAAGCTATCAGATGGTTAAAGTCCATCCCTCCAGGATCTCTTACTACATGGGAAGAGACAAGAGCTGCTTTTCTACAGCATTTCTTCACCAAGTCAAGGTCCACATATCTGAGAAGCAGAATTGGAAGCTTTCAGCAGCTTGATTCAGAAAGCTTTCATGAGGCTTGGGAGCGTTTCAAGGAGTACACACAGGACTGCCCTCACCATGGTTACACTGATGTGAGCTTGCTGAACATTTTCTATAATGGAGTTCATGAAGAGAGTCAAGATGCCATGGACACAGCAAGTAATGGTGATTTCATGACCAAGACTGTTGAAGAAGCTTACACCTTGCTGAACAACCTGTCATCCAGCAAAGCAAACCGCAAGTCAAGGTTTGACACCAGCCAGAAGGGTGTTGGTTATGAATCCAAGAAGATAGATGAGCTGAATGCCAAGATTGAGATGCTTCTCAAGAAAGATCAGAAATCTGTGAAATTTGTGGAGCAAGGCTATCGTTCCTCACAAGAAACTGTTGGTGATGATTCAGATGATATGCAAGCTGATGTGAACTACATTGGTGGTCAAGGAAACTACAACAGAGGCTACAATCAGAACCTTGGATGGAGTCAAAATCAGCAAAATAATCTGTCTTACCGAAGCAACAATGTGGAGAATCCACAACATCAGTCCTACCCTCAGGCAGGAAACAGGCAAAACCAGAATCAGAACCAGAGTGTGTTCAACCAAGGATATCAGAACAGAAATCAATATTAGGGGAACAACTCGGGCAACTCAGGATTTCAGCAAAGGCAGCAGTACAACAATTACCAGAATCAAGGGAATGCCTCTTCGTCACAGTCTTCTCAGGATAACAAAATTAAGAAGATGCTGCAAATGGTGCTAGAAGGTCAGAAGAATAGCACTGCAGAGATAAACACCAAGGTGGATAACATGTATGGAGAGCTTAATGGGAAGTTTGAAGCTTTGAACACCCATTTGAAAGTTTTGGAAAAGCAAGTTGCTCAAACCGCCTCCAGCAGCAGAACAGCACCTGGATTTCTACCAGGGAAGTCAGAGACGAATCCCAAGGAGTTTGTGAATGCTGTAACACTTAGGAGTGGAAAAACGATTGAGGGATCAAATAAGAATGAGATCGACCGATCTCAGGAATAGATCGACCGATCTGGTACATGTGGATCGACCGATCCCGTGTCAACGAAGCCAAATTCCTCTGAACCTGAAGAGGTGTATGTGGCGCCTCCTGCTTGTGTTCCTAAGGCTCCATACCCATCCAGACCAAGGCAGAAGATCAAAGAACGTGAGTACGAGAAGCTAAAGAACCTTGTTGGGGAGTTACATGTGAGATTGCCATTCGTTGAAGCGGTGAAGATGGTACCTTCTCTTAAAAGGTACATGAAGGAGATTCTTACCGATAAGATGAGCCTAGAGCGTGGTGTGTTGATGCTCAATGAGGAATGTAACGCAGTTCTACAAAATGTCATGCCTAAAAAGCGTGAAGATCCCGGAGCATTTGTTCTACCATGCCGCATTGGATCACTTACCTTTGAGAAGAGTCTCTGCGATCTGGGTTCAGGAGTGAGCCTAATGCCTTTCTCTGTCTCTGAGAGGCTAGGCATGACGAACTACAAACCTACAAGGATCTCCTTGGTCCTTGCTGACCGATCAGTGCGAAGACCAGTCGGTGTACTAGAAAACATCCCTGTTGGTGTTGGAAAGGGATATGTGCTTACCGATTTTGTAGTTCTGGAGCTGGAAGAGGAACCTAAAGATCCTCTCATTTTGGGCAGACCGTTTTTAGCTACTGCTGGAGCCATGATTGATGTACAGAATGGGCATATAGACTTACGTCTAGGAGACATGGCGATGAGATACAATGTGGAGAAGGTGCTGAAAAATCCGACTATTGATGGACAGACTTTCTGGGTTGATACATTGACTGAACTGGTGGAGGAAATGGATGAAGAGTTGCACACTGATGATCCTCTACAAGTCGCATTGACCCAAAGGGAGAGTGAGTTCGGGTTCATGAACCAAGAAGTGGTTGGATTTTCTGAGATTTTGGATTCAGCCTCACCGATTGAGAAGCATGTCGCCTATGTCAGCCTTGAAGACTCAGGCACCGATAAAACCGTCAAACCGTCATCCTCCCAACCAGATTGGAGTGAGGAGAATGCTCCAAAGGTGGAACTTAAAGCCCTCCCAGCTGGGCTGAGGTATGCATTCTTGGGACCGAATTCCACATATCCTGTTATTATTTGTGCTAACCTGAATAATGTGGAGACCGCTTTGCTTCTTTCAAAATTGCGAAAGTATAGAAAAGCATTGGGGTACTCTTTGGATGATATTACAGGTATTTCTCCAGATCTTTGCATGCACAAGATTCACTTGGAGGATGAGTCAAAGACGTCCATAGAGCACCAGCGAAGACTGAATCCCAAACTGATGGAAGTTGTGAAAAAGGAGATTCTAAAGCTGTTGAGTGCAGGGGTGATCTACCCAATTTCAGACAGCACTTGGGTGAGCCCGGTTCATGTGGTTCCTAAGAAGGGTGGCATCACTGTCATCACAAATGAGAAGGCTGAGCTGATTCCTACCAGAACAGTCACAGGGCATAGGATGTGCATTGACTACAGGAAGCTAAACTCAGCCACAAGGAAAGACCACTTCCCACTTCCTTTCATTGACCAGATGCTGGAAAGACTAGCCAACCACCCCTACTACTGTTTTCTCGATGGCTACTCCGGGTTCTTTCAGATACCCATTCATCCAGAGGACCAAGAGAAGACAACATTCACCTGTCCATACGGTACTTTTGCCTACAGGAGAATGCCCTTCGGATTGTGCAATGCTCCTGCCACTTTCCAGAGATGCATGATGTCGATCTTTACTGATCTTATTGAGGACATTATGGAGGTTTTTATGGACGATTTCTCAGTCTACGGTTCTTCATTTACCGACTGCCTTGCTAATCTGTGCAAGGTGCTGGAAAGATGTGAGGAGAAGAACTTGGTGCTAAATTGGGAGAAGTGCCATTTCATGGTGAAAGATGGCATTGTTTTGGGTCACAGGATATCAGAGCAGGGTATCGAGGTTGACAAAGCAAAGATTGAAGTTATGACCAGCCTACAGCCTCCTAGGACAGTGAGGGATATTCGGAGTTTTCTGGGACATGCCGGTTTTTACAGGAGGTTTATCAAAGACTTCTCTATGATAGCGAGGCCACTCACCCGTCTGCTGTGCAAAGAAGCGAAGTTTGTTTTTGATGCTGACTGCCTCGCTGCGTTTCAGATTCTCAAGAAGTCTCTAGTCAGTGCTCCCATTGTGCAGCCACCAGATTGGGACTTGCCATTTGAAATAATGTGTGACGCAAGTGATTACGCGATTGGAGCTGTTTTGGGGCAGAGAAAAGACAAGAAACTCCATGTGATCTATTATGCCAGCCGAACGCTTGATGATGCTCAAATCAAGTATGCTACCACTGAGAAGGAGTTGCTGGCAGTAGTTTATGCTTTCGAGAAGTTCAGGTCCTATTTGGTGGGCTCGAAAGTAATTGTGCACACAGATCATGCAGCCTTGAAGTACCTGATGACGAAAAAAGATGCTAAACCGAGACTCTTAAGGTGGATCTTACTGCTACAGGAGTTTGATATTGAGATCAGAGACAAGAGAGGAGCAGAAAATGGAGTGGCAGATCATCTTTCCCGAATGAGAGTGGAAGCTGAAACACCACTGGATGATACATTACCCGAGGAGAATGTCTATGTGATCACCTTGCTGGAGGATGAGTATTTGGATCAGGCTGATTGCTGTGTCATGAGACAAATTCAGGATGATCTACCATGGTTTGCAGACTTTGCAAACTACCTATGTGCTGGAATTGAACCACCGAACCTGAAGGGGTATGAGAGGAAAAGTTCATGAGAGATGTGAACCACTACTACTGGGATGATCCCTTCCTCTACAAGAGATGCTCAGATGGTTTATTCAGGAGATGTGTTCTGGAGAATGAGATGCAAGGGATTCTTTTCCACTGCCACAGTTCAGAATACGCAGGCCATTTTGCAACATTCAAGACGGTTTCTAAGGTCCTGCAGGCTGGTTACTGGTGGCCTACACTTTTCAGAGACGCCCATGAGTTTGTCTCAAAGTGTGATGCATGTCAGCGGAAGGGCAACATCAGTAAGAGAAATGAGATGCCCCAAAATTTCATCCTTGAAGTTGAAGTTTTTGATGTATGGGGAATTGATTTTATGGGCCCTTTCCCATCTTCTTATGGAAATGAGTACATCCTGGTTGCGGTTGATTATGTCTCCAAGTGGGTGGAAGCAGTAGCCAGCAAGACAAATGACTCTAGTGTTGTCAAGAAAATGTTCAAGACAGTCATTTTTCCAAGATTCGGGATCCCGAGAGTGGTTATTAGTGATGGAGGCTCTCACTTCATCAACAAGACGTTCGATAAACTGCTGAAGAAACATGGAGTAAAGCATAAGGTAGCTACACCTTATCATCCTCAGACAAGTGGGCAGGTTGAAATATCGAACCGAGAAATCAAGGGGATTTTGGAGAAGGCTGTAGGCAAAACAAGGAAAGACTGGGCTGTGAAGCTTGATGACGCCTTATGGGCGTATAGAACCGCCTACAAGACTCCCTTGGACACCACTCCTTTTAATCTGGTCTATGGAAAGTCTTGTCACCTACCTGTGGAATCTGAGTACAGTGGTTTTTGGGCAACGAAGTTGATGAACTTCGACATTAAAACCGCTGCAGAAAGGAGGATGGTTCAGTTGAACGAGCTGGACGAGATTCGGTTGAATGCCTATGAGAACACCAAAATCTACAAGGAAAGAAATAAGGTGTGGCATGACAGAAAGATAATCCCGAGAGACTTCGCTGCTGGAGACAAAGTCCTTCTGTTCAACTCTAGACTCAAGCTATTTCCTGGAAAGCTTAAGTCTCGTTGGTCCGGACCTTTCACCATCACAGAGGTTAGACCTTATGGAGCTGTTGTCTTGGAAGAGAATGGGGGTAAGTTCACATACAATGGCCAGAGGCTAAAACCTTACTTCACAGATGCAAAACCCGAAGAAGGAACCAACATTCCTTTATCGGAACCTGATCTCGCCTAAGGACAACAAAATAGTCAGGCTCGCGACTTTAAACAAGCGCTGAGTGGGAGGCAACCCACATGGTTTGATTTTCTTTCTCTTTTGTGATTATGTTCTCTTGTGTGAATTGATTTTTGGTTGTGTTTTTAGATGATTTTCAGGCATGTATCACGATCAGGCAGAGATCGATCGATCCAACAGAAACAGAACGGGCGATCCATGTAAGAGATCGGTCGATCCGGGTGAGGTAGAGCGGTCGATCTCAGGATATGATCGGTCGATCCGACTCGTATGGATCGGTCGATCTAAGGAGACATAGCGATGACGACTCAAGCGCTCACGACACCGCTGCTGGACCTGAGGCAGCGGAGGACTCTGATGATGATGGAGCATTGGATAGGCGCTCGAAGAGGCGCACTGACAGCAACGCCTGATCGGTAATCTCTCTTGGAATTATTTTCACACCGAGGCGGTGTGAAGTAAGTCTGGGGGAGGATGCTACTTATGTACCATATTGCATTATTTCTTTCATTTTCTTAGTTTATCGGATTTGCTTGTGTTTTAAAAACTCTCTACGCAGTTTTATCAGACCCTGTGATGATTATTAGACTATTTCCTTGTGTGTTGTGCATTACATTTCATATTGGCCATTTTTCAGGACTGTTAGCGCAGACAAACCGAGGAACCACTTGACCAAACAACCTCTCCTTAAATCTTTTATCAAGTCTCGGTACTCAACTATTTTTGACCATTAATGAATTTAATTTCTTTTGACCAGGAATCAACATCAGGAAACGGTACACCATATACACATTCAGGATTTTCTTTACCACATTTTACCACTCTTTAATAATCCTGAATGGCCAGACTCATCAATAGTTTGGTACCACACCTACACCTTACCCTTTTATTTCATCTCCATGCATTCTTACACACTGATCATATGTGCATACATGTGCAAAAACAATGGAGAGATTAGGGTAGACATGGTTCATCCGACTGCTTAGGTAGGATCTGACCATTTAGGTGGTTAGACACAGACCTGTGTGTCTAGAGGTGTAAATAGAAAAATTGGGTGTTGTAAGTGTGTGATTGCATCGCAGTGTATATATTCGATTTCGGTTTGTATAAGTTTTCGTTCTGAAACATAAAAAAAAAAAAAAAAAAAAAAAACCAGATATGAATCGATTGATTACCACAAAACATTTGCAAGTAATCGGTCGATTCTAAAAAAAAAAAGATTCTAAAAAAAAAAAAAGTTCATGTTTATATCTCATTCAGTAGATTTGATTTAGACATTTTATTTTTATTTTGTGTACCAGAGATGATGCGTTGTTTAAATTTAGGGTTAGAGTTTGAGATTTGTTGGGTTTTGATCATTTGAGATTTGAGCAGTTCGAAAACGTGGTTATCAATATATTCGGTTTCTCCAGCGATTTTGCATAATGTTTTGCATTTTTTGTTATCGCTGATACCCACAAACACTTGAGCCTCACCTAATTAAACACCGAAACAGCCTCCCAAACACTGAGCCCGTTATACCTGATGGAAATATCTTTGGTGGAAAGGTCACACCCTTTTTAATGAATGTAAAGAGTTGATTACTTGAAACTGAGACTTGCAGGTCTGAAATATGGAAAGGTTTGCGCGGTCTTGGTGGGGTTTTGGAATGAATGCCTTGACAGTCTCTGATTTAAGTGGTTAGCGAAATCACAAGGTAAGGTCTACCGAGGGTTAGTGAGCTCCCAAATTTTAATCCTCTTTACTTGAGGACAAGCAAAGGTTCAAGTCTGGGGGAGTTGATATTCCGTGTTTTTAACGGTTTTAAACTCGTTTTGGAGCAATTAAATGGTCGGTTTTAATTAATGTTTTGGTCTATTTGATGCGTTTTGGTGTTCTTAAGTGTAATATGCAGGTTACTAGATAGCTTGCAAGAAAAGAACGCATTCGGGATTTATTAAGAAGCAAGATGGACCGAACAATGGACCGAATGAGAAGTGTTGATCGCACAGGACATAGATCGGTCGATCCATTGTCTGTGGATCGACCGATCCAGAGCTAAGAAGAAAAGCCGTGAATTGTAGCGACATGCGTAGCGACCAGAACTTGTCGCTGCGGTTTCATGCACTAGATCGACCAATCCTACCACTGAGGATCGGTCGATCTCACGCTCTACGGGCTCCACACGCACCAATGAGCTTTTCACTCCTTTTTACCCACTCCCTTCAATAATGGACGGGAAGGGAGGACTTTTGGGACTCAGAAAAGATTGGAGACGACCAAGAAGGAGATTTACAAGTTCTTGAGAGAGATTTGAGAGTTTTGTAACTTGTTTTGTGTGATTTGTGAAGATTTGTAAAGGAGTTCATCTCAAAACCATTTGGAGAAGATCTTCTGAACCTTTACTTTGTTTTAATACAATCTTATCATGTTTTCTTCATCAAAATCGTGTTGTTCTTGCTTAGTTATGTGTGAGTAGTCATCTAGTTGGGTTTAGGGGTTCTCATAGGGGATTTCTTGATGTTTTGATTCATAAAACGTGTGTAGACTAAGGGATTACGTTTTGGTTCTTCATCTAATGGATTTCTTACTGCTTGAACTGAATTGATCACTTAGTTCATGATATCAGATTGTTTGATGCACCGAAAGTGATTGTTTGAACTTCCGAAAACACTTTAGATGAGCAAAGTGTCCTTAACCCTCGGAAGTTGATGTTATTGCGCTTTGTGAACATATTGAACCTGTTCTTAATGCTTGTTTAGAAATTGAAACTCAGCGGAAGTTAGTGTGGAGATTTCTATGACATAGAGAATTAGCGCTACGGAAGTAGGTTAATTCTAATATCGTGTTTGAGTTCTAGACGGTTCTTAATATATCCCTGTGTCTGCCATTAATTGTATCTTGATTAAAAAGAAATCCCTGAGAATTCCCAATGCCCAACCTTTGTTTTAAAATAGTTTTCAAATCGTTTAAATCATTTTTTTACAGCTTGTTTATGTTTTGTGACACTAAAGAAAATTAAATAAAAACCATCAAAAATATATCTTCGTTCGCTGTAGCTATTAACTTGTCTGCAACTCTACGTGTGATCATCGGTCCCTGTGGATTCGATCCCGCATTACTACTGCGTACTTTACTGTGCACTTGCAGTTAGATAATCAGGTTAAAACTCGACACATCATGTACCACATTCGACCTGATTGTTTCAAACCGTACAAGGCTTTATTCAGCTTAATGCAATGCTGTTCTCAAGAACCTTTCTTATCTTTGAGCTCAATACCCTCTGGAACTTTCATATAGATTTCATTATCCAGTGGTCCGTACAAGTATGCAGTCACTACATCCATTAGGCGTAAATCCAAGTTTTCTTTTATGGCCAGACTGATTAGAAATCGTAATTTAGTTGCATCCACCACAGGGGAGTACGTCTCCTCATAATCTATTCCTGGTCTCTGTGAGAACCCTTGTGCAACAAGCCGTGCTTTATATCTCACTACTTCTCCTTTCTCATTTCTTTTCCTCACAAAGACCCATTTGTATCCCACTTGTTTGACATCTCTTGGTGTCATGATTATAGGGCCAAAAACGCCTCTTTTCTTTAATGATTCTAACTCCACGTTTATAGGGCCAAAAACACCTCTTTTCTTTAATGATTCTAACTCCACGTTTATAGCTTCTTTCCATTTGATCCAATCTGATCTTTGCATGCATTCATATATGGACGTGGGTTCTAGATCCTCATCTATATCCATGATCTCAAGTGCTACCTTGTATGCAAATATATCATCGACGTCGATATCTTTTCTGTTCCATTGTGTTCCAGACATTATCTAATTGATCGAGATCTCTTGATTATCCGGACCTGGTGTACCCTGAGGTTCAGCGTCCCGAACCTCATTGTATGGTACCATTGGTCGAACCGGTTCATTTGGTATGGTCGGCCCACTCGGCTCGACCAGTTTGGTCGGTTATGCCGGTCCATCAATGTCATGGACAGTTTTCTTAATGCTCTCGGATCCAACACCTCTCTTGGACTTCCGAGGCTGTTTATCTTTGGAACCAATAGGTCTACCACGTTTTAAACGTTGTTTAGACTCTATAGCAACTTGTTCTTGTCTCTGGACTTCTATTCTTATAGGTGCATTACAAGCCGGTATGTATGACTTAGTCACTCTATTCGGGTCAGCAAATGAATCTGACAACTGATTAGCTAGCTTTTGTAGATGTATAATCTTTTGGACTTCCATATCACATTCTGTAGTCCGAGGATCTTGCCAAGATATTGATGGTCGAGACCATTCTATTTCTTTTACTAACCGGCTGTTCTCTCCCCCTAAGGTCGGATATGTGGACTCATCAAAGTGTGAGTCTGCGTATCTGGCCTTAAACAAATCACCCGTGGTTGGCTCAAGATACTTTATAATGGTTGGGTAGTTATATCCAACATATATTCCCATCCTTCTCTGTGGTCCCATTTTAGTTCTCTGTGGTGGAGAAATTGAAACGTAAACGGCACATCCAAATGTTTTGATGTGGGACACGTCTGGCTCATGACCCGTGAGTAATTGGGATGGTGAATATCTATGCTCACTAGATGGCCTGATGTGAATCAGTTCTGCTGCATGTAATACTGCATGTCCCCACGCTGATACCGGGAGTTTAGACCTCATGAGTAATGGTCGGGAAATCAGCTGTATGCGTTTAATAAAAGACTCGGCCAAGCCGTTCTGTGTATGTACATGTGCCACGGAGTGTTCCACACTTACCCCCATGGACATACAGTACTGATTAAACGCTTGGGACGTGAACTCACCAGCATTGTCTAGACGTATAGTCTTTAAAGGAAAATCTAAAAAATGTGCTCTCAGTCTTATGATCTGAGCAAGAAGCCTTGCAAATGCCAAATTTCGTGTGGATAGTAGGCAAACATGCGACCATCTAGTCTATGCATCAATCAGGACCATGAAATATCTAAATGTCCCACAAGGTGGGTGTATTGGTCCACATATATCTCCCCGAATCCTTTCCAGAAAATTTATGATTTCCTTATTCACTTTGACTGGTGATGGCCTAGTAATGAGTTTTCCTTGTGTACATGCTACACATGTGAGATTGTTTTGGATAACTCCTTTGAATGTGTGCCCTTGAGAATTCATTATCAATTTTCGCATCATACTAGTACCGGGATGGCCAAGCCGGTCATGCCATAGAGTGAAATTGTCGCAGGAATTAGCCTCGATCATACTGATCTTTGCATAGTATAGACCAGTAGACATTGCAGGTATGGTTTCTAGGATCTTTCTACTGCCTTGGGTGATCGAAATGATATTAAGGAACTCTTTACTTCCTTCTTCCCATGTTTCAAGGCGGAAACCGTTTATCCTTATGTCCTTGAAACTCAATAAGCTTCTTTTAGAGCTGGAAGAAGGCATTTTGATCTCTAGGTGAGTGCCCTTAGGCATCAATATATATGCCTGGCCATGACATTCAATCAGGCTTGCTACACCCGCAATGGTATGTATATTGGCATTTTGCATTGTGAGATTTATGAAATATCTTTTGTCTCTAAGAATTGTGTGACTTGATCCACTATCCACCACAAGTATACTCATCTCATCATTCATTTCTATATATAAAAGATTTATAATCTCAGAGACTTTTATAAAACTTTAAAATAAAACTTCATATTATAAATTCAAAACATCAAATAGTAATGAAACACAAAAAAAATCATAAAACAATCAAACAACATTCGAATTAGTCTTTAAGACAATCTGATGTCTCATGATCCATAAGATCATCCTTTTCGTGGTCGAAATCATCATCAGCATCATACCCATTGTCATGAACCATATGGGCTTCTGGGTTCTTGTTCTTAAGGCTCTCTTGATAGAGTTCACATAAATGCTTAGGAGTTCTACAATTCTTGGCCCAATGGTTACTCATCCCGTACCTGTGACAAACGGATTTGGTCGAGTAAGACGGCTTGGATATGCCGCCTCGACCGCGGCCAAAGGTGGCTCTTCCACGGCCATAGCTGGAACCACGACCACGGTTATTGTGGTTTCCATACCCTCGGCCATATGAGTAGTTGTCATGACCACCACGTCCCTTGTACCCACCACGGCCTCTGCCGTGTGATCTCCTTTCATTATAGACGTGGTTGCTTTCTTTGGGATCTTTCTTTTCATGTTCAGCCTTGTGGGCTTCTGGTAATGGTGCTGATCCTGGAGGTCTCATCTCACTATTCTTCATCAGGAGTTCATTATTAGCCTCGGCTAGAAGTAGGCACGAGATCAGATCAGTGTATGTGGTGAAGCCTTTATCTCTATACTGCTGTTGCAGCAACACATTTGTGGAATGGAACGTAGAGAAGGTCGTATCCAGTAACTCTTTCTCGGTTACTTCTTCACCACAGAGTCTCATCATTGAAACTATTTTGAACAATACAGAATTGTATTCATCCACAGAATTATAGTCCATGAATCTGAGATTCTTCCATTCATATCTAGCCTTTGGTAGTAGCACCGTTTTCTGGTGATCATATCTACGCTGTAAAGCGGTCCAAAGGTCTAGTGGATTTTCCATTGTAAGGTACTGATCTTTTAAGCCTTCAATGAGATGGTGGCTTATAATACTTATAGCCCTATACCGATTCTTATCATTCTCATTGTTGCCCTCGATGATAGTATCACCGAGTCCCTTTGACCTCAGGTTGATCTTTGTATCTAGCGCCCACTGCAAATAGTTATCTCCAGAGAGATTAAGGGCTGCATAGTCTAGGTTTGAGATTTCCGACATCTGGATCACATTATCAATCAGATTTTAGGGTTTTATAATGTGATCATTCGACCATAAGACAAACAAGAATCTCGGCCACAATCAAGCTTTATGCGGCCATAACTCAATCAAAAGAATCGTTCATATGAAAACTACTTGACCATGGTGCGAACAATCCTAATTCATGTTTCTATATGTGAAAAAGAGATTAGGCCACACGACCATATGCTTTATTAATGCAATCAATTCGAGTTTGTATAATCTATATGCTGGTTGATAATCAAGACGAATGCAATTCATATTCGGATTTAGATGTCATGCAAACAACCTTAGCCAATTCGATTTCTATTTATGAATTTAGGGTTTTGATTTAAATAATAAGCAGCCGGTTTTAAGCAATATGAATTCAAGGTTTCAAGGCCTTTAGGATTTTAAATTTGAGATTAGATTATTCAATCAATCTATCAATCCTAAAACCTCAGATCATCAAACATTCAATCAAGACAAGAATAATTAAAAAACGGATTCAATTATTAGGTTTAAGGGTTTCGATTCCTGAACTAGGGTTTTTTAAATTCAGATCATGAACAATCAATAAAACAATCAACAAGTTCTAAGGAATCGATTTCTATGTCTAGTTATGAGATTATCGATTTAGGTTATAGGTTTTAGGGTTATGATCAAGAACATGGGATTCCATAATGATGGATTAGGGGTTTTAGGTTCTGATCATTACGTTCTCAGATTTAGTCTTTATACCTTTGTTTTGTAGGTCTGAACCGGACCTCCTAAGATCTGAGATGAGCTGGGACGGATGGACGCAGGACGGCTCCTATCGGGTCGCGGTGCCGAGAACGATCGCGAGCTGATGCTGTCGCGGGTGTGGTTGCGTCTGGTCGGGATCGTGATCTGCGCTGGATGCAAGCTGAGCTAAGGCTGAGGACGTTGGACACGAACAGGGAACGTCTAGGAGCTGAGCTTGATCGGAGTTGAGACGAGACGGAGGTCGTCTAGGATCGTCGCCGCCGGCTTAGGTTTTTAGGGTTTGGGAGTTTTGATTTTGTCTCAGGGTTTTTGGAGTCTATCGTGCTGATAACGTGTTGTAAAAGAATGGAGAATTCTTCTGTTTATTATTAATGAATCATAAGGTTTCTTTATATAGGAACAAGATATGAGTCCGTTGCGTTGCAACGGGTTTTGTGTGATGTTTTAATTTAATAAAAAAATATAAAATAATAAATAATTTTATTATAGTTTTATGATTGTTTTTTGCATATGTTGTTTGAAATTTATTTTATAATTAAAAACCATTTTTACACATAAGTTTAAGTTAATATTTGTATTTTATAGTCATCGTACATAGATGAATTGCTATAAACTTTGTTCTTAGGATTAGATAAAATACTATATCTAAACGTTTAAACTGAACACAGCCCGAAATAAGAAACTGAATGAAAAGTAAAAAAAGATGAAAGTCAAATATACCAATCGAGTCAATGACAACATTATACATGTTCTTATGTAATAATTTAATGTTTTATTAAATAATTCTTTAAAATTTTATTTTATTAGTATTTAAAAAAAAAAAATTCTATTTTATAAATCTCGTTTTTATTTACAATTTAGAAAATAATATTAAATACTCTTTTAAAATTTTGTTTAAGATTTTAGAAAAAGAAAATTACTATCATATAACCTATTACAATTATCTTCTCTCTAGAATTTCAGAAAAAATAAATTACTATCAAATAATTATTTTTAGTTACTAATAAAGAAAATTTATATTTTGTATCAATACTAATTTTACACATCTTTTGTTAATTAAATAATTTTTAGTATCATGTTCATCTTCAAATACTCTCTTAAAAATATTATCAAATAATTTTTTTTATTTTAGGTTTTTATATAAATAAGAAAAACAACTATCAAATATTCTTGTACAGTTTTTTAGGATTTTAGAAAAGGAAATTAATATTACATAATGTTTTACAATTATATTTTTCTTGGATTTATAAAAATAAAATTTCTATCAAATAATTATTTCCAGTAAATATTAACTATTTTTAAAAGTTGCCATTTTAAAAATTTATTTTTTTCCAATATCACTAATATTTTTTACAAATTTTCTTGTTAATTAAATATTTTTTACTATCATGTTTATCATAAATTTTTATAAGTACAAATTACAATTAAATAAAATTTTATAGTTTACTCTGGTCAGAATTTTTTTTTTAAAAAGAAAAAAATTCTTAATTGATTAAGATTAGAAAATAATTTTTTTTTGGTAGAAATCTCTTTTATTTAGGATTTTAGGAAAAGAAGAAGTTATTTTTACATAATGACAGTTTTTATTGACATATTCGCAATCTATTTTTTTAATCGACACATGTCACAATCATATCAGGTGAAATATTTGAAGTTAATTTTGGTTTATATTTTTTTAACAAAAAATTATTAAAAAGTAAAGTTAGTTAATTATAAGAAAAATAAGATTATTTTTATATATTTATTTTATGTAGATTTTTAAAAAGGAAATTAATTATTTTAAAATTATTCTTTCTTTTAGGTTTTTATACAACTATTTTATTTTTAATAAAAAAAATTCTTTTTATTATTTATATATATATTTTTTTGTTCACCCTGTTTATTATTTATATATTTTGTCTTATACATACAAACACATATTCATCATATTTACACATATTCATGTACAATAACAACATCAAAATATAAAATTATGTTAGCATCATAAGATGTAATAAGGATAATAAAAAGGTTAGTTGTATCAAGAAATTAAAAAAAGATACTGAGGTAATACTTTTCATGTAAATACTATTGTGCTTTGTAAAAATAATATGTGAAAGCTTAAACCTAAATATAGATGTAAAACATTTGTAGCTATTTTTGGTCATACTTCTTTAACATACAAAATTATCTACTAAAAAGTGAAAGTTAGTTACTTATAAGACAATAACAAGAGTACTTTTAAAATTTTCTTCTAATTAGGATTTTTAAAAAGTAATATTGTTTATTTAAAAGTTAGTTTTTATTCATTTCTTTTACCAAATAATTTATTGTACTTGTAGGATTTTACAATTCATTTTTGTTTAACATTTTTTCTTAAAAGTTAATATTTATCTTTTATAATTCAATATCTTTAGTATCTCTTAAAACAAACATTATAAATAATAATAATAATAATAATAATAATAATAATAATAATAATAATAATAATAATAATAATAATAATAATAAGACTATTAAATAATATTTATAATTATTTTTTAAGAAAAAAATCGTTTTTTTAATTTTAGTATATATATTTTTGATTATGAGAAAGTTTAACACATATCACATTTTCAAATATATAACTAACATTGTCACGATCATGTAAATTAGCAATTTTGAAGAACCAACCTTTTTATTAAAATAATAATAATAATAATAATAATAATAATAATAATAATAATAATAATAATAATAATAAGACTATTAAATAATATTTATAATTATTTTTTAAGAAAAATCATTTTCATTATTTTAGTATATATATTTTGATTATAAGATAGTTTAACACATATCGCAATTTTGATGAACCAAACTCAATATAATATTTTATAATTATATTTTCATTAAAATTTTAGAAAAAGAAAATTATATTAAATAAATTGTTTTCAAATATTTTTTTTTAGATTTTGGAAAAAGAAAATTTCTAAAATAATTACTACTAAATATTTTTTTTTAAAAAATTTTACTATTAAATAATTTTAAAAGTAGTTTTTATCAAAATTCGTTTTATTATCTTATTATATTTATTTTTAATTATTATATATTTAAACACATGTCACAATATTATAAGGAAAATTATTATTAAAATAGTCTTTTGCAATTATCTTTTGATTAGGATTTTAAAAAAGGAAAATTACTATTAAATAATATTTAAATTACTTTTTAATAAAATTCGTTTTTATTAATATCTTAATATATATATATTTAAACACATGTCACAATATTATAAGGAAAATTATTATAAAAATAATCTTTTGCAATAATCTTTTGATTAGGATTTTAAAAAAGGAAAATTACTATTAAATAATATTTAAATTACTTTTTAATAAAATTCGTTTTTATTAATATCTTAATATATATATATATATATATATATTTAATTATTAGATAGATTAACACATGTCACAATCATAAAATATATAGTTGCCATGTGTCGCGATCATTTTAATTATCAACTTTGAATAACCAAGCTTTATATAATAAGATTACAAAGTATAAGAAAAATGAAAGTATCCAAAACCTAATACAACTGGAAATAGGAAAACTACTAAAACAGAGAAAAGGAAAACTGTAGTGGCCGACTCTGAACCTCCTTTTGGCCGACTGGACTTTCTTCTGGTCTTGGTTATGGGTCATCCACTTAATGATTTATAACAATTAGTATATTATTAGTATCTGTATGTGGGCCTTTAGAAAACCTAGTATAACGAATAGAATAAACAAAACCTAATGAATTAAAAAAATTCCGCTGCCGGGATCGAACCCGGATTTCAAAGAGGGTGGGGTTGACCAAGGCGTAAACCCTACAAGGCGTAAACCCTTGTTCTCAATTCAATTTGAAATTAACCTTTGTGCTACAGCGGATCTTGTTGTTTAGAAACAAACATAATTATATTTATTTAAATGTGAAAGCTCAAATATTAGTAAGATCCCCCTGGTTCTGGTTCTGACATGGAAGAGAAAAAAAAAGACACATGCCAAGAGTTACTCGCTCGAGAAGGCAGTGAGCAGTGGTGCGTTTCCTAAACATATGCATGGCTGAATGAATGAGAAAACTAATGATGGATCTGTTATATGATCATACATGACAGAAAGTAAAGCAAAGCTTATGGATGTTCTAACATAATTAAGAGACAAGTTTCAGATTCAGAGATATTGGTTAGGAAACCAAGTGATAATCTAGCTAAACCTGATCTAGAACAGCAGACCGACTTATTAGTAAAGTGGTCATTGTCTGACCAATTGACGCGCACCAGACCAATTCCGTGTTACCAGTTAAAAATTTGATAATAATGGATCGTCCATGGTGTTAACGATGTTGAAAAAGGTGGTGATGGGGACGAAGACAGTGACCTCTCATCCTTGCATGGAACTTCTTCATGAAGACGTGAATATACATAAACCACGTTATGTAGATTAATGGTTTATTTTGGGATAATTTTTGTATATTACTCCATTAACAGTTTAAAATATCTTAATTCAGTTTTAATCATGTTTTGGCACTGAAAGGCTATAATAAATTTGTGTCACATGCTCTCCTTGGCTACTGTGGTGATACCATCTTTCCGTAACATGTTGAATCTATCAAAATTGTTCACTTTGGGACATTTTCTGATTGTACCTTGTGGACTTGCTCTGCCATTAGGGACTTAGTAATGATGTTCAACTACAGGAGAGCATAGGACTCTGTGAATCTGTGAGGGAATATAGAGTTTTCATAAGCTGGAGGACTAGACAAGACTAATAGCCGAGCCCTCAAGAACACTTGTCATGAGGTTCCTCAGTTGTTATTTTATTTGTGTATTTTTCTCATAGTTTCCATCTTCATATCTTCATGAATCACTTATGTTATCTTTTGCTTCTAAATGGAAATTATCTGCAGTAGATGTTGTTCATTCTTCCTTCCTCTGTATACCTCTGTTCCAGCGAGCAACCTCACCAAATTCATGACTTATCCAAAGACTTTAGGTTACTATAGATCCCTTTGTTCAATAGCGTGGCACACATTTTATAGGTTTGAATTCCAATCCCATTTAGTTTTAAGTGTGTAATTAGACATCTATTCTGAAAGTCTTTTATATGCGTTTTACAGGGAGGATATATGAGTGTTAGCTAGGTTTGTGGTTTAACTATACTAAGTAAGTGAACTTCTTCTCGTTTTGAACTATGTCAAGTGGAAGTGATACGTGGACACCAAGTAAGTCATTCCATAACAAACACCAAAACAAGACACATTATTATTGTCCAAACTTAAAACACAAAAGACTTAGTAGCAGCCAACTAAAAGTTCTCCCAGAGACAACACGTGAAATGAAGTAGAGAGATGAGACCGTGTAACTAGACTACTACTAGTCGCTGTTGCTGCCAGGAGGTGAAATACGGACCTTGAGAACACCAAACTCAGCATCCCAAGCGATGTGGTGGCTCAGAAGTGGAACACCAGGAGCACAAAGGTAAGCACCGTTGACGGCTCCCATGAAGATACGGCAACTCTCGTCGTGCTCGTACACCTCCTTGTTTTCACCGTAGAACTTGACTTCATTCTCATTGGGAAGCACCAATATATCATCACTACAAACACCTGGCAAGTCGAATGAAACGCAGACACTTCCATCACCTCTTCGTTGTGTACTGTAGTGGTCTGAACGCTTAGGACCTTTCACCACAAATGGATGGTCCTCCACTTCAGCCATGATGTTCATATCATCCATATTGTATCTCCCTGATTTACCTGTAAACAAAAAAACTAAAACTAAAGCGCATTTAATGGAATATGCAAAAAAAGGTGTGATCTTTATTTGAGTGGATTCGAACCTGTGTTGGGAGGGAGAAAGTGAGTACACTTGTTGTCATGGTCTTTGACTTTGACCCTTGACACAATCATCCTCAAGACTCCATCTTTCATCTTCGCATCTACCCCGGTTATCTCGCAGCAGTCACACCCTAAACCGGCGGTTCCGGCGTACTCACGGGCGTTTTTCTTGTCGCTGAGAGTTTCTTCACCGGAGAAAAAGACAACCTTTTGTCTCACGGAGTCGACTCTGTGGCGGACCCCGTCGTCTGGAACACCGGGCAAGTCGACACGGACGTAAAGGTTGTCGTTTTCGAGGATCTTGATCTCCATGAAACCCTTCGGACCGTATCTCTGGTATTCGTTGTTGGTCGCGTGTATCCTCCCTGTGTGTTCGGTTATAACGCCAACAGAACCACAAAAGAAGAGACTAGCAAAGATTAACAAAGCAGCAAACTCATAAAGGAGGAAACTTTATTGTTTTTTTTGCACCAAGTAAAGTAAGGGAGAGTAATCGAAGAGAAAGAAAGAGACCTGGGATGAAAGGAACTCTCGACATGTCAAGAACTCTTGTCTGAGCCATATCTCTTCTTCTTCTTCTATGTGATCTCTCTCTTGTTCGCTGTGATGATTTTTGTTGAAATACAGCACTCTGGTCTTCGCTTGCTTCATTTACTTACCTTTGTGTTAATGTTTTTTACTGAGTGAAAAAAAACATTAAAAGCAGCGGTGACGTAGTACCGATTATCCATGGTAAAACATTTTATGAGCTGTCAATTTTTCTACTCTCCCTCTCCCTCTCCCTCTCTTTGGTTTCACATAACGACAAAGACCAATTTTAAAAATAGTGGTTCAACGTATTTTTTTAAAGAGTTTTAACAGCTTGTAAAATACTTTATCTTTTATGTTTTGATGAAAATTGTTTTTAAATATTTATCCTGTTTATTTACGGTTTCCTTTGAATATACAATTCAATTTCACAGTGTATTCCTTAAAAATATATAAACTTTATTGGGAGTGTTCAGAAATATATGATGATTATCCTTTATTACTTTTATTGTTTGTTCACTATAAGAATCTTCTCCTGATGAACACTATATATGTTCAAAAGATTATACAAACAAACTATAAAAATGTTAGTATTGTTTTTGTTTGGGGATTCATTATGAGGAGAAAGCTGGTATATATAGTCCGTAGGCTCAAAGAAACGTTTAAATAGCAATAATCATTCGATATAACAGAGAAGAAATTAAAAAAGCACCATATTCTACTCATGAAACCATTTAATGACAGAAACAAACAAGAAATTAGGCAATCTCTCTCTCTCTCTTTGAAGTTTCTTACAACGATGGTTAAAGCATGCAAGACGCTGAGTCGCTGACGTCAATGATTTTCTTCGTTTAAAAGAGCTGTCAATCTTTTTTTTTTTACTCCCTCCATTTAAGTTTTCGCATATATACGACAAAAAGAAAGAAAGATCTACCTAGCAATGCAACGTGTCCTTTTTAGCAACGAAACTCTCTCCTCTATCGTCTAAAGAGATTTACATCCATTTTGTTGAGATCCAATTCTTTTCAACTTATTTACATGGTTTTATTAAAACTTTTTAGATTCATGGATTGTTTGAACTACAAGTTAAAGTTCGTTACTTTTTGAAACAACCCTAACATATCGCGTTATAGATTCTTTATAACCAACCGGCTATGACATTCATGAGATGATATACGTAGAAAAAATGTAAACTAACATATAGATAGACACAAACTGCAACAAAGTCCACGCCATACATGCCCTATTATTCAAAACCATAAAAGAGAAAATAAAAGTTGCCGATAAGAAAAAAAAAAAAAGTTGCCGAAAAGAGAAGACCGACCATAAACCCTAGACACCATCATGAGTCTAGACAAGACATTCGGGCTCTCATCGAAACATGTCGCTTGTAATCTTGTCTCGGGCTCTGTCCTCGGAATCTTTGGAACGGTGAGCCACAATACTCCATCGTCAAGTTCAGCCTTAGCTTCCTTCACCTCGAAAACCCACTGGTTTGTAAACCACTGTGCCTTCGTGTTTGCGTGACGCCAGCATAGTTTAAGATAATCCATGTTTGAACCGAGACTGTCGATAAACTAGTAAAGAGAAAAGGACGAGTTCGTGTTTTATTAGATCAAGGAGTCGAAACGGAGTTACAAAAGGGGGAGAGAGAGTGATCAGAATTAGTCCGGCGAAAGCTAGTTCGTCGAACCGTACAAGTCGGCGAGATAAGATATGAGACCCTAGATCTAGCCGAAAATGAATGTCGTAATTTGCGGATCCCCTCGTCGTTGCCTCTTCTCCTCCTTTTATAGATGGTCTCTTGTTGACCTAATTCGCCTTGACCTAACGGGCCTTCTCGACGATTGGGCCGAGATGTCGGGCTGCTGAATCGAGTCGTCGAGCCGATGACTTACGGTCATTCGCTCTGTCGGCTAAAAGTAGTCAGTAATCGAGCCGACTACTGGTTCGCGAGTCGACGAGCCGAGCTCACCTGTTTTGATCATGTTTCAGGACAATTATCTTGTGGGCCTTTTGGTAGGATCAGGCCCATACCCAACAGTAAGCCCCCCCAGTTCGCTGGTGAGTAGCGTAGCCGACTCAGCGAATCTGGAAGTAGGGTTTACAAGACAATTGTTCTGGACTCGCGATCCCGCTCGACTCCTCGATTACACGGACGACTCATTTGCTTGTGATTTGTGGTTTCATTTGATTGGTTCGACCGCTGGATTTGTTCTGAACCGATTCCGGTTTACCTCGAGAAGTCGAACCGTCGCGAGACATGGTGAACTTCACGTGCCTAAATGGGCCTACATAAGCCCATCTAGGTCTAATGATGACGCCTCGGGGTGCGCAGTCTCTCCTTATAAATACCCCTCTCGCCTCTCATTTTCTTCATTCTTCATCGAACCCACAAGTACTTTCTCTCTCTTTCTCTCTGCTTCTCTCTCTATTTTCTTAGTCCTTAGATTTCCTGAATGTCGTCGAGTGGTAGGCTTACCAGAGAACAGAAAGGGAAGACGGTGGCGAGAGGACCTGAATCGAGTCCTCCGCGAGTCATCGAGTCGAATTCTTCTTCTGATTTCGAGATGATTCATCGCGATGCCATGATGGACACAGTGAACATGGACACGCCCTATCGGGTCCTTGTCGCTGATGCGGCGCGTCAACTTCATGGGGAGAGGAAGACGACCGCGTTAATTGCGAGAGACGGTCAAGGTGGAGCGAGTGAGGGAGAAATTTCTCTTCCCGGTTTTGTCCCATGTTGCTATCACCCTGGGAACATCTTCGAGGATCTTCCGACGCTAGCTCCGGAGCTGATGCGTTCCTCTGTCGTGGAGGGACAAGCATGGGAGAATGTCGAGCAGACTCGTTC
The DNA here is from genome assembly GCF_020379485.1 of Brassica napus. Classification (NCBI taxonomy): domain Eukaryota; kingdom Viridiplantae; phylum Streptophyta; class Magnoliopsida; order Brassicales; family Brassicaceae; genus Brassica; species Brassica napus. Next base: position 48,698,335 of record NC_063445.1, read on the forward strand.
GACCCCTAGCAGTGTGAAGATGCTGCTGAGAGCATGTGGAGGAGTCGGGGTTACTTTTCTGATTCCGACGAGGACTCAGAGACCGTGGTCTCCTCCGGTGGGATTTCAATGCGTGTACGAGTCCTACTTTTAGAACGAGACCAGACTTTGGTTTCCGATTCCTAGACTCGTCACGTCATATGTGAGACGTCGTGACGCGGCGATAAACCAATTCCTAAACGGTGTTTTCCTTCTCTCGGTAGCGTTAGCGGTGGTGGCAGCGGAGATCGATGTGTCGATGAGCGTGCGAACTTTCGAGGAGCTGACATATCCTAAGTCGATGGGAGATGGACTGTATTCGATCCAGATGAGGCCTAACTACAACGTGATCGTTGACCATCCCAATAGGATAAACAACTGGCAGTGTTTCTATTTTTACGTTAAATCGGACAATTTCGCCTTCGAGGAGCCGCCCGGCGACTCCTTTCGATTTTTATGGAGTCATGGAATTGGTAGAATGCTGTTGATAGTTTGCCGTAGGCTCATATGTTCCCTCCTGATGGTTTTGTGTTTGTTTGCAGTTGAACATCCGGATACATCCACCTATCCTGAGGATTTTGTAGCTAGCGCTCGAGCTGTCGCATCACTTGCTCAAATAAGTTGGAAAGATATTACTGTCGAGGGGATCCGACGAGTCGTTGATAGAATTTTGAGAAGCAAGTTTCCTTAGTATGTTTGTACACTTATTTCTTGCTCTGTGTCCATTAGACTTCGACTCATCGATTTTTCGCAGGGGATTGGAGATCTGATCTTCTTCCGTTAATTACTAGGAACAAACGGCGGTTCTCTATTTTCACTCGTGCGGAGCAAAAGGCGATCAACGCGGCTAGGGAGATGAAAGAGCTTCCAGATCTAAGTGCACTAATCAAGAAGAAGTTGGGCGGGGCAAAGAAGACGTCCTCCGCGACTCCTGGTGAGGTGGCTGCTTCTGCGACTCCGGGTGGGGCGACTTTCTCTGAGTCTCTACCTCTTGTAACCTCGTCAGCACTGACCGCAGATCCGGTTAACGTTGAATCTTCGAAGGAAGAACTTGCGCAAGAGTCTTCTGGTCGAGGGATCGCTGAGCCGTCGGTGACTGACCACAATAAGAAGAAGAGGTCTGCTCCCAGTTCGTCTGCTTCTGTTGAGGCTCGTGCTGGGTCTGAACCTGATGAGCCCCCAACGAAAAGGAAGAAGAAATAGAAGAAGAAGAAGAAGAGGACCGTTGGGGAGCGGTCGGAGCCCAACGAAGATGCAGGAGGTCGAGAGCTCGTTTCTCTCGATAGCTCTAACCGTGACGCCGCGGCTCGAGATAGCGCTGAGTTGGACGAGTCTCCGAACGTTCCGTTAGGGAGAAAGAAGCAATCATCTCGTGAGGGAAGCGTGCCTGCTTCCGTCGAGAAATCTCCTCCAGCGGCCAGGCGTAGCGGCTCGTCCTCGAAGGGGGGTCCAGTCAAGTTCCCGGATCACGTGGAGTTTAAGTACGATGGCGACACGCCACTCGCTTACGCTCCGATGGAATGTGCTGAATTAGTTCGGCAAATCCGGGGTGGCGTAAAAGACATGCCGCCGGTTAAAGACCTCATCTTCAAAGATGCCTATGTCGACGCAGCGAGGACTAAGGTTCTGGTAAGGATTGCTTTCCTCGTCTTGCCCCTTCTCTTTTTGTTTCTAGTTTTAACCTTTTCTTTCGTTTGTGCAGAGCGACGGGAGCGTGAATTACGTGGTCGAGATGTATGACTCGTCTCTCAAGGAAAATATCTCCAAGCTGCAGCAAGCCGAAAAGCTCGTGCGAGTGAAGGACGCTGTTCTCAATCGTAAGACGAGTGAATTTAAGGCGACAATCGATAAGGCTGCAGCGGAGCACAGTCGGCTACTTGGAGAGAAGAGGGCTCAAAAGGAGAAGTTTAAGGACAAGTTCGGGGAGCTGAAGGATAAGTTCAAGACCGCCGGTGAGAAGGTTAGGGGCCTCAAATGGGAAAAAGCCACTCTGGAGAAAGAGAAAGCTGCTTGGTGATATCTTGTGAATTTACATGTTTTTAACTTCTTATTCTTGCATGGTTTGGTCATTTAGAGCATCATTTAGGCACATTTAGGTTGCATATCATTGCATTTGTACATATCAGGTGTTGGAGAGCACCATGGATGAGTTAGAGGACCATTGGAGGGATTTTGAGTCCAAAGAATGAAGATGAGTCGTTGAAGGCTCCTAGCGGCCAGTCGTAGCGGCAAAAGATGGTCGCTACAGAAGATAGAGCTGAGGCGCCTAAGTACCGTAGCGGGAGTGTGTAGCGGGTTAGAGAGACCGCTAGAGTTGAAGCGCCTTCTATAGCGGTCTGCCTTAGCGGCATCATAAGGTCGCTATGCGTTCAGGACTTCAAGCGCCTTCTACAGCGGCCAGCCATAACGACCTCATGAGGTCGCTATGAGTTCAAGAATGCAGAAAAAATCGTCTAAGTATCCTAGCGGCCACACGTAGCGACCTTTTATGGTCACTACGGAGAAAAATATCTATGTTTTTATGGGTCAACCCAGGCTTGTTAGGTTAACCCAGCTCGAGTTTTAGTCTTCTATAACTACTTTTCAGACAAAAATTGGGGATCTATCTTGTTTTTCCAGAAAAGAACACAAAAACTCTACCAAGAGAAAAGCTTGAATCTTTAGTATCTTTTCTTCTTATTTTCTTGTATTTGTTTGATTGATCACCAATCATGATTAACACCAAATCATCTTTGATTCTTGGGTTTATCATGAAGATTAGTGAGTAGTTTCCTTAAGAATTCATGGGTTAGGGAGATTAGAGTAACTTAGTGAAGATCTATGGTGTTATTGTATTAGATCCTTGTATAAACTTGCTTGTTGAGTATTTTTAATGCTTGTTTAGTCTTGATCACTCTACACCTGATTTCTAAACACTTCTCATCAGACATGATTAGATGAAGTGTTTGAATCATCTCAACTAAGCTCTAGTGAGATTAGCCAAGGACACTTGATGTTAAAATTGCTAGATAGTTATTAAACTTGAACTTAAAGATTGCTTGATTGAATTAAGCCAAAGACATTTGATGTTTAATGATTTCTAAGCAAATGGACATTTACCTAGACATAGGACTTGTCTAAAATTGTGTTTAGACTTAAGAGATTACTCTGATTGAAAGCTTGTCACCTAGATTGGATCTTAGTTACTTGAAGTCAATTCCCAATACCCATGGATTCACTTGTCTAAATTGACTAAAACCTTGTTGTATTGTTCTGTTTGCTATTGCTACTTGTCACACACTCACCACTATTGAATCTGCTTAGCTTAAGAAATGACTTGTATTCTCACTGATTCACATCACTAGGACTGGTTCGACATTCACCCCACTATACTACAACATTTGCAATAGGCAAAAACCCTATTACCAAATTGGCGCCGTTGCCGATCCTGGTCTGATTGTGACATTGAGTTTGAGTCTTTGCTTGAGACTGAGTTTAACTTTGTTTTAAAGTTACTAATTCTACTTCTTCATCTACTTGTGATCGCAGGTGCATGAACCTAAGAAGTAGAGGCACTACACATCTTACTCCCTTGACAGATATCAAAACACTTGAAAGAGAGAACAGGAGAAGGTTAAGACAAGAAGAGCAAGATGCTCAGATACAAAGATCTGAACCTATGATGGAACCAGTTCCAGAACAACCTCAAGCTGAAGAGGGCAATGGTCAAGGAGCTGCCAACCTTCGACCTAGACAACCACAACGCCAAGCTAGAGCCATAGGTACATATGATCAACCGAACATAAATGGGAATAGGTTGGGCATTAGGGCACCCCCAGTTGCCAACAATAATTTCGAGATCAAGTCTAGCCTCATCAACATGATTGAAAACAACAAGTACCATGGACTTGCCTTGGAAGACCCACTAGATCACCTTGACAGATTTGATAAGTACTGTGGCTTGTCAAAAACAAATGGATTTTCAGAGGATGCTTTCAAGCTCAGATTGTTTCCCTTCTCTTTGGGAGACAAGGCTCACACTTGGGAGAAAAACATCTCAAGTGATACTATCACCACTTGGGATGAATGCAAGAAGGCCTTCCTCAACAAGTTCTTCTCTGCTACAAGGACTGCCAACCTTAGAAATCAGATCTCTGGTTTTCAACAAAGAGGACTTGAAGGATTTTCAGAGGCATGGGAGAGATTCAGAAGCTACTTGTCTCAATGTCCCCACCATGGCTTGAACAATGAGAGCTTGCTAAGCACTTTCTACAGAGGAGTCTTGCCTAAATTCAAAAGCCAACTCGACACTGCAAGCAATGGAAACTTCTTGGGGAGGACTGTCGAAGATGCTTTAGAACTCTTGGAGAACATGGCACAGAGTGACTCTGTATACAATGATGAATATGATAGAAGAGACAGAGGTGGTGGAGGAGAAGATATGACCACAAAGAGAGAGCTGAAAGCACTTCAAGACAAGATTGACATGCTACTATCAGAAAAGACCAAGAAAGAAGAGTTATATATGGTTGCTGAAGTTGATGGAGTAGAATGCCAAGAAGATATGTACTATGTCAATGCTCAGGGTACATGGTACAAGAAGGAGCCTGACTATCAATACCAGAACAACTACTAACAGAAACCCTTCTACAACAACCAACAGAAGCCATTCAACAACTACCAGCCAAGACCATTCTACAACAATCAGCCTAAGCCATTTTACAACAACAACCAAGGTGGTTACCAACCCAAACAGAACTTCCCTCCTGGATTCTCACCAAAACCAAGTCAACCTGCACAAGACCAAACTGGATCATCAACACAACCTCCACAAGAGAGTAGTACTGAAGCTATGCTGAAACAATTATTGGAGGGACAAACAAGAAGTGAGAAACAATTAGGGTATGAGCTGAAAAATCTCCACAACAAGATTGATGGGAATTACCATGATCTAAACAACAAGTTCAAAGCCTTGGAGAACCAGTTTGTCTCTATGACAGCCAGCTCAAGTCGCCAACAAGGTTCCTACCTGGAAAGCCTGAACAAAACCCAAAGGAGACAATGAAGGCAATCACCCTAAGGAGTGGAAGAGAGTTGCCTCCTAAAGTTCTCATTAAGGATAATGAGAAACAAGGTGGGGAGGTGGTCATCAATGTAGATGATGATGTGGTGATTGTGGATGAGAAGACTAATGAAGAAATCTTGGAGAAGATAGTTGAAGCTAAGGGCAAGAGAAAGATGGGAGAGGAGAAAGTTGAGAACAAAAATGAGGCTGCTACATCAACAAAGGAGAAATTGTTCACTCCTCCTCCCTATGAGCCGAAGCTTCCCTTTCCTGGAAGATTCAAGAAGCAACTCCTAGAGAAGTACAAAGCCTTGTTTGACAAGCAAATGAGTGAAGTTCAGCTCACCATGCCCATAATTGATGCATTTATGCTAGTTCCACAATACAGCAAGTTCTTGAAAGATGCTGTAGAACAAAAGAAGAAAGAGATGGAAGGGATGGTGATTCTTACTCATGAGTGCAGTGCCATTATTCAGAGACTGACTGTCCCAAGGAAGCTAGAAGACCCTGGTAGTTTCACCCTGCCATGCGCCATTGGACCTTTGACATTTGAGAAATGTCTATGTGATTTGGGAGCAAGTGTCAGCCTCATGCCACTATCCATTGCCAAGAAGCTTGGGTTTACACAATATAAAAAGTGCAAGATCTCTTTGGTGCTAGCTGATCTATCTGTCAAGCTCCCCATTGGCATCCTAGAAGATCTTCCTGTCAAGATAGGAAATTGTGAAGTGCCTACTGACTTTGTAGTGCTTGAGATGGATGAAGAGCCTAGAGATCCTTTGATCTTTGGAAGACCTTTCTTGGCAACTGCTGGAGCAATGGTGAATGTGAGAGATGGCACAATTGATCTCCACCTTGGAAAAGATCACATTCTCGATTTTGATATCAAGGAGATGATGAAGAAGCCCACAACTCAAGGAGAAATATTCTACATTGATGAGATAGATGCCTTGGCTGATGATTTCCTTGAGGAGTTAGCGATTGAGGACTCTCTTCAACATGCCCTGACCATTGAAAGAGAGACCCAAATGATTGAAAACAAAGAGAGTGATGAGCTAGTAAGAAGGCTAGATGTTCACCTTGAGGAGGATGCAAAAGATGAGTTCATGGAGTTGCCACAAATGACTCAACATGCTGCCTCAGCAGACATTCAAGAGAACCTCCATGAAGCTGATTGGAGTGAGCTCAAGGCACCAAAAGTGGAGCTTAAACCTCTTCCCCATGGTGTAAGGTATGCTTTCCTTGGACCTAATGAGACATATCCTGTCATTGTGAGTAGTGAGCTGACTGAGAATGAATTGTCTATGCTTTTAAATGAACTTAAAAAGTATAGAATAGCACTAGGATACTCACTTGATGACATTAAAGGAATCTCCCCATCTTTGTGCATGCATAGGATACATCTAGAAGATGAATCTAAAACTTCAATTGAACACCAAAGAAGATTAAATCCTAATTTGAAAGATGTTGTTAAAAAAGAGATAATCAAATTGTTAGATGCTGGTGTGATCTATCCTATCTCTGATAGCAATTGGGTTTCACCTGTGCATGTAGTTCCTAAAAAAGGTGGCATAACAGTTGTTAAGAACGAAAATGATGAGTTAATACCAACAAGAACAATAATTGGACACAGGATGTGCATTGACTATCGAAAACTGAATACAGCCTCTAGAAAGGATCATTTCCCTTTACCATTCATTGATCAGATGTTAGAGAGGCTATCTAACCATCCTTATTATTGTTTCCTTGATGGATACTCTGGATTTTTCCAAATCCCTATACACCCAAATGACCAAGAGAAAACGACATTCACTTGTCCTTATGGTACCTTTGCATATCGAAGGATGCCATTTGGGCTGTGCAATGCACCAGCAACATTCCAAAGAGCAATGATGTCAATTTTCTCTGATCTTATTGAGGATGTAATGGAGGTGTTTATGGATGATTTTTCTGTATACGGTTCTTCGTTTGCTACTTGTTTGTCAAATCTTTGCAGGGTATTACAGAGATGTGAGGACACTAACCTGGTGCTCAATTGGGAGAAGTGTCACTTCATGGTCAAGGAAGGGATTGTTCTTGGACACAAAGTTTCTCAGAAAGGAATTGAAGTGGACAAAGCCAAGATAGATGTCATGGTTGGTCTAGCTCCACCAAGAACAGTGAAGGATATCAGAAGCTTTCTGGGTCATGCCGGTTTCTATAGAAGATTCGTCATGGATTTCTCTAAGATAGCTAGACCATTGACCAGGCTGTTATGCAAAGAAGCTGCATTTCACTTCGATGGGGAATGTATGGAAGCTTTCAAAAACCTGAAGAATGCACTCATCAGTGCACCCATAGTTCAACCGCCAGATTGGGATCTCCCCTTTGAGATCATGTGTGATGCAAGTGACTTTGCTGTAGGAGCAGTCCTAGGCCAGAAGAGAGACAAGAAATCACATGTGATCTACTATGCAAGTAGAACCCTTGATGAAGCTCAAGCTAAATACTCTACAACTGAGAAGGAGCTATTGGCCATTGTCTTTGCATTTGAGAAGTTCAGAAGCTACTTGGTTGGGTCAATTGAACACCAAAGAAGATTAAATCCTAATTTGAAAGATGTTGTTAAAAAAGAGATAATCAAATTGTTAGATGCTGGTGTGATCTATCCTATCTCTGATAGCAATTGGGTTTCACCTGTGCATGTAGTTCCTAAAAAAGGTGGCATAACAGTTGTTAAGAACGAAAATGATGAGTTAATACCAACAAGAACAATAATTGGACACAGGATGTGCATTGACTATCGAAAACTGAATACAGCTTCTAGAAAGGATCATTTCCCTTTACCATTCATTGATCAGATGTTAGGGAGGCTAGCTAACCATCCTTATTATTGTTTCCTTGATGGATACTCTGGATTTTTCCAAATCCCTATACACCCAAATGACCAAGAGAAAACGACATTCACTTGTCCTTATGGTACCTTTGCATATCGAAGGATGCCATTTGGACTGTGCAATGCACCAGCAACATTCCAAAGAGCAATGATGTCAATTTTCTCTGATCTTATTGAGGATGTAATGGAGGTGTTTATGGATGATTTTTCTGTATACGGTTCTTCGTTTGCTACTTGTTTGTCAAATCTTTGCAGGGTATTACAGAGATGTGAGGACACTAACCTGGTTCTCAATTGGGAGAAGTGTCACTTCATGGTCAAGGAAGGGATTGTTCTTGGACACAAAGTTTCTCAGAAAGGAATTGAAGTGGACAAAGCCAAGATAGATGTCATGGTTGGTCTAGCTCCACCAAGAACAGTGAAGGATATAAGAAGCTTTCTGGGTCATGCCGGTTTCTATAGAAGATTCATCATGGATTTCTCTAAGATAGCTAGACCATTGACCAGGCTGTTATGCAAAGAAACTGCATTTCACTTCGATGGGGAATGTATGGAAGCTTTCAAAAACCTGAAGAATGCACTCATCAGTGCACCCATAGTTCAACCGCCAGATTGGGATCTCCCCTTTGAGATCATGTGTGATGCAAGTGACTTTGCTGTAGGAGCAGTCCTAGGCCAGAAGAGAGACAAGAAGTCACATGTGATCTACTATGCAAGTAGAACCCTTGATGAAGCTCAAGCTAAATACTCTACAACTGAGAAGGAGCTATTGGCCATTGTCTTTGCATTTGAGAAGTTCAGAAGCTACTTGGTTGGGTCAAAGGTGACTGTCTACACTTATCATGCTGCATTGAGACACCTCTTAGCCAAGAAAGATGCAAAACCAAGACTATTGAGGTGGATTCTGCTGCTACAAGAGTTTGATCTTGAGATCAAGGACAGGCCTGGAGTTGAGAATGGAGTAGCTGATCACCTGTCCAGGTTGAAGGTGGAGTGTGGAATCCCTATTGATGACAGACTTCCAGAAGAGCAAATGATGGCTATTCATGCAGTGGTAGCTGTTTGTGAGAAAGGAAAGAAACTTGAAGAGGTGAAGGCGGCTGATGAGAAGGGTCCTTGGTATGCTGATATAGTCAACTACTTAGCTAGTGGAAAAGAGCCATTGAATCTTGAAGGTTATGCCAAGAATAAATTCTATAAGGATGTGAAGAGATATTATTGGGATGAGCCTTACCTCTACATACTTTGTAGAGATCAACTCTATAAAAGGGCAGTGGCTGAAGAAGAAATTGATGGGATCCTTACACATTGTCATGGATCATCCTATGGAGGCCACTTTGCTACATTTAAGACAGTTGCAAAGGTGCTACAAGCTGGATTTTGGTGGCCTCACATGTTTAAAGACACCCAAGACTTTGTCTCAAGGTGTGACTCTTGTCAAAGAAGAGGAAACATCACCAAGAGGAATGAAATGCCTCAAAACCCCATCCTAGAAGTTGAAGTGTTTGATGTCTGGGGTATTGACTTCATGGGGCCTTTTCCTTCATCTTATACCAACAAGTACATACTGGTGGCTGTAGATTATGTCTCTAAGTGGGTTGAAGCAATTGCAAGTCCAACCAATGATGCAAAGGTGGTTCTAAAAATGTTCAAGAGCATGATCTTTCCAAGGTTTGGGATTCCAAGAGTTGTGATCAGTGATGGAGGGTCTCACTTCATCAACAAACTGTTTGCAAACCTCCTTAAGAAGAATGGTGTGAAGCACAAGGTTGCAACTCCTTACCACCCCCAAACAAGTGGTCAAGTTGAGATTTCCAACATGGAGATCAAGTCCATTCTGGAGAAGATTGTGGGGGTTACAAGAAAAGATTGGTCCATCAAGCTTGATGATGCATTGTGGGCTTATAGGGCATCTTACAAGACACCTTTGGGAACTACACCTTTCAACCTATGTTTTTATGGGTCAACCCAGGCTTGTTGGGTTAACCCAGCTCGAGTTTTAGTCTTCTATAACTACTTTTCAGACAAAAATTGGGGATCTATCTTGTTTTTCCAGAAAAAGAACACAAAAACTCTACCAAGAGAAAAGCTTGAATCTTTAGTATCTTTTCTTCTTATTTTCTTGTATTTGTTTGATTGATCACCAATCATGATTAACACCAAATCATCTTTGATTCTTGGGTTTATCATGAAGAGTAGTGAGTAGTTTCCTTAAGAATTCATGGGTTAGGGAGATTAGAGTAACTTAGTGAAGATCTATGGTGTTATTGTATTAGATCCTTGTATAAACTTGCTTGTTGAGTATTTTTAATGCTTGTTTAGTCTTGATCACTCTAAACCTGATTTCTAAACACTTCTCATCAGACATGATTAGATGAAGTGTTTGAATCATCTCAACTAAGCTCTAGTGAGATTAGCCAAGGACACTTGATGTTAAAATTGCTAGATAGTTATTAAACTTGAACTTAAAGATTGCTTGATTGAATTAAGCCAAAAACATTTGATGTTTAATGATTTCTAAGCAAATGGACATTTACCTAGACATAGGACTTGTCTAAAATTGTGTTTAGACTTAAGAGATTACTCTGATTGAAAGCTTGTCGCCTAGATTGGATCTTAGTTACTTGAAGTCAATTCCCAATACCCATGGATTCACTTGTCTAAATTGATTAAAACCTTGTTGTATTGCTCTGTTTGCTATTGCTACTTGTCACACACTCACCACTATTGAATCTGCTTAGCTTAAGAAATGACTTGTATTCTCACTGATTCACATCACTAGGACTGGTTCGACATTCACCCCACTATACTACAACACTTGCAATAGGCAAAAACCGTATTACCACTTGGGAGAGAAAGAAGGTTACCACGGCTCTAAGACATCTGAAGGAAATCAACCGGCTTCGAGACTCTCGTAGTTACGAGGTGACGCAGGAGCGAGTCCGCGTTCAAACAGACATGATCGCGAAATGCAACTAGCGTTTCTCTAAGATCCGAGACCTCGAGAGAAGTCGTGGCGACTTTGAGACAGCGAGGTCTCTGCAGAGCCAGGCTTTCGGGACGAAGAGATGCCTCGAAGCGCTCAAGGAGAGTGGGATCGATATCCCGCAAGAGAAGATCGACTTATTCGCCAAACGGGAGAAAGAGTTTGAAGAGCAGGCCAATAGCCTGACCGTCGGCGGGATCCCGGAAGAGCTTCTCTGCCTATCTCCTCTTCACCTCCCGTCTCCTTTTCTTAACGAGAACGTCTCGGCGGCGATTGATCCATATGGGTCGAACGCGAATCTGATCGACGCTAGAACTGCAGCCATTCTTCAAACGCCCACGAGTTCTCAGGGTGATCAAGCGATCGAGGGAACGAACAACCCAACTGAGAGAGAGCTCTAGGAATTGTCCGTTCGAGAACGAGGAGACGTCGTGGGAGTTGAAAGGGCTGAGGACGCTTCTGGACCGACGATTGCTCCAGTTGTTCCGGTCCCAGCTCCCATCGCATCCAACTTTGTGGTGAACGAAGAAACGTCGACTCCAGCGCTTGGAGCTAGCGATGCGACTTTGACTCATCCTCTGGGAAAAGATGGGGCAGGATCGAATCCCGTGGATCTGCTCGAACTCTTCGATTCTTCAGCTGAGGAAGACGGCGGGGAGAAATCCGAAGAACAGGTTCCCGACAGCAATCCACAAGGGACAAAGGGGAACTTTGGGGAGTCTTCGGCCAAGGAGCAAGGCAACATCGACGAAGTTGAGAACCCGTCTGATCCGATGATAGATGGGACCGGAAGTGCCTCTGATCAGCTTGGAGCTCAAGTCGTCAGAGAAGAATTTGATCACGCTGAAGACTGATTTCATGTGTTGTTGTTGTTTCTCTTAAGCTTTCTGTTTTTAGCCCTGCGAGGCTTTTGTTGTTGTAGCTTCAAACTTCTTTACTTTGTGACTTTGTTTCTCGTTTCGAACCTTTAGTAAGTCTTTAAGGTTGTTTCTAGAGTTAGAAGTTTTTCAACGAAGTTTGCCTTAGTCGTGAAATATGATTTCTTGGACTCAGAAATGCTAGTTGCCTTTCGGTGAGTCGATGAATTTTGTTTCGGACTTTAGATTATAACGATTTGGACTTGGCGATCCGGTCAGTGTTTCGAAGTAAACCGGAGGATCAATCGTTCGGTTCATCGAGTCTTGACGCGTTATGCCGTCAGTTCGAGTCATTGAAAAATCGAAATCTTCGATTTCGAAGAGAATCGTTTGTTTTCGAGCGACAGCGGTTCTCAATCGTCCTCAAAGTAACCCCAGAATATTGGGTCGGCCAAACCCAACTTTAAAGGGTCATGAGGTGACTGAAAGCCGTCGTCTCGATCGTATCGGCTGTGACCGTGATACGACCGGGAGTCCCCGGAGCACGTGTCTGATCAGGACTTGCTCGTTAGTGGGCACGAGTGCTAGTACGTTCGTCCGAGAGACAGGGTCATGTTCGTGCATAAGCATCGCCAAAACGATTCGTGCTTCCTCTTGTTGAGGGAATCTGTTTTGATTTTTTTTTGGTTATAGCTGGACCGGTTAAGGCTGCCTACGTACCTCTGGGAGAGGAACAAGCCACTCGTAGTTTCTTTTTGGTGAGCGAAAGTGGCAGTTGATGCGAATTCACTCTTTTTTTTTTTTTTTTTTGCGAGTGAAAGTGACTGATTGTCATTCACTCATTGGTTTTGAGGTCTGATCGAGGGAAAATGGCAGATGCTCGATCGTTAGATACGTTTCTCAAGAGTAGTATCCATGCTCTGGGAACAGGTTCGCCAGTCGATGCCTCGAGTCGGTAGACTTCTGGTTTGACGACTTGGGCAATCTTGTATGGTCCTTCCCAGTTAGTCCCAAGCTTGCATGTGTTTAGCTCCTTAGTGTTTTCGAACACTTTGCGGAGTACGATATCGCCCAGCTCAAGGGGTCGAGACTTGACCTTCTTGTTGTAGTAGCTGTCGATCTGATGCTGATGGTTCTGGATGCGGAGCAAGGCTTGGTCGCGTTGTTCTTCGATAGCGTCTAAAGCGTCGAGAAACATGTCGCTGTTAAGCTCAACGTTTTGTGGCATTTTTGACCGACATAGACTGGTTACGTTTACTTCGGCGGGGGCCATAGCTTCGACTCCGTGGGTCATTGAGAAAGGAGTTGATTTTGTTGCTCCTCGAGGAGTCGTTCTATGCGACCAGAGAACACCGTCGAGTTCGTAGGCCCATCATCCTTTTTTCAAGTCGAGTTCGTCGGTACCACGGACTCGATGTGTTGAGTCGGATTCTCCATCTTTCGCAGAACTCTTGAAACTTGCTCGATATGAACTGGGAGCCATTGTCAGTCACTATTTCGTAAGGTAGGCCGTGGCGACAGATGATGGTTTTCCACACGAACCGTTGAACTTATTTTTCTGTTATGCTGGCGAAAGCTTCTGCCTCGATCCACTTTGTGAAGTAGTCAGTTAGGACTAGGACGAAGCGTTTCTGTCGAGAGCTCGGCATAGGGCCGATTATGTCCATTCTCCATCGCATAAAAGGGTATGGTGCCGTCATTGTCTGTAACAGCTCTGTCGGGGAATGGATTGTCGAAGCGTGTCTCTGGCATTGGTCGCATCTTTGAGCGTACGCCTCGCAATTCGCGTTCATTGTTGGCCAGTAAAAGCCGAGGCTTTTTACTTTTAAAGCGAGTGCTCGACCTCCGGAGTGATTTCCTGCAGCGCCTTCATGCGTTTCGGCCATGACAAGGTGCATTTATTCGCCGTTGATGCACTTCAAGAGTACTTTGGTTGCAGTCCATCGATGGAGTTCTCCATCCAAGATGACGTAGTGGGCACTCCTTGTCTTGAGTCGTCTTGCAATCCATTTCTCGGGAGGTAGCTTTCCATCGACCAGATAGTTGATGAATTCTGTCCTCCAGTCGGTAGCTTCAATTTGTTCCGCTGCGGGATCCTCGTCCATGTTGATCGCTTCGGTTATGGGTGCTACGACGATTACTTCGTTAGGCGGGAGCTCAATGCTTGGCTTGTCGATCTTGTGGATGGGAATGGTCCGTTTCACCTGATCGCGCAGCCTGCTGCCCAAGGCGGTGAGGGCGTCGGCGCACGCGTTCTCTCCTCTAGGGAGTTTGGTGAGTTCGAAGAATTCGAAGTCCTTAGCGAGTGGTTGAATGACTTTAAGGTACACGTCCATTCGTTCGTTACGAGCATCGTAGTCGCCGCTAAACTGACTGGTAACGAGTTGTGAGTCGCAGTATGCACTGAGGCGTTTTCCTTTGACTGCCTTAGGAAGTCGTAGTCCTGCGATCAATGACTCGTATTCCGCTTCGTTGTTTGAAGCGGCGATGCCGAAACTGAATGACTGTCTGATTAGCTCGCCTGTTGGACACTGCAGTTGGACTCCTGCTCCTGATCCTTTGTTTGTTGACGATCCGTCAACGTGAACTATCCAATTCTGACTTGGAAGGATTAGGTCTTGCTCTAGCTCTGGTGCGAGCTCGATCAGGAAGTCAGCGAGGACTTGGGATTTTGCTGCTGTTCAATTTTTGAACACAATGTCGTGCTCGCTGAGCTCGATAGCCCACTTCGATAACCGTCCGGACTGGTTGGTGTTCAGCATTACTGTGCGGAGTGGTTGATTCGTTAGTACTTCGATCGTGTGCGATTGGAAGTAAGGACGCAGCTTCCTCGCTGACGTGATAACTGCAAGAGACATTTTCTCGAGGGTGGGGTATCGTGTTTCCGGATCGGTCATCCGCTTACTCGTGTAGAAGATGGGCTTCTGCTCTCCTCAATCCTCTCAGATAAGGATGCTGCTGACCGCGGTGGAGGATAGTGCGATATAAAGAGAGAGTGTATCACCGGCTTCTGGTTTCGATAACACGGGAGGAGTCGTAAGGTACTGTTTGAGTTGTCCGAATGCCTCTTCGCATTTATCGTCCCAGACGAAACGTTTATTTCCGTGCAGTAGCTCGTAAAATTGGAGGCATTTACCCGTGGACCTAGAGATGAAGCGGTTCAATGCTGCAATCCTTCCCGTGAGTCGCCGAACTTCTCTGCTGTTCTTTGGACTAGGGAGATCAAGTATGGCTGTGATCTGCTTGGGATTCGCCTCGATTCCTCGCTGGGTGACGATGTATCCCAGGAACTCGCTTGAGGTGACGCCGAATGTGCATTTTGCCGGGTTGAGTTTCATTCAGAGTTTTGAAGCATTCTTTTAGATGATTTAGATGGTCCGCCGCGCGGAGTGATTTAACCAGCATGTCGTCGATGTAGACTTCCATCGTGTTCCCCAATTTGTTGGTGAACATTCGATTGACGAGTCGTTGGTAAGTCGCACCGGCGTTCTTAAGGCCGAATGGCATCACTTTGTAACAGTATGTCCCTCTATCGGTGATGAACGCTGTCTTCTCTCGATCGTCTGGGTGCATCTTGATTTGATTGTATCCTGAGAAGACATCCATGAAAGTCAAGAGCTCGTTTCCAGCGGTCGACTCGACCAGTCGATCAATATGTGGAAGTGGGTAGCTGTCTTTGGGGCATGCTTTGTTTAGATCGGTAAAGTCGACGCAGACGCGCCACTTTCCGTTCTTCTTCTTGACGACGACCGGGTTTGCCAACCACTCTGGGTATCGTACTTCGGCGATTGAACCGGCTGCGAGGAGTCGCTCGACTTCTTCATTGACGGTGTTGCTTCGTTCGAGACCAAGCTTGCGTCTCTTTTGGCGAATAGGCTTGATGGTTGGATCTACATTCAACTCATGGGACGTTATGGCGGGGCTTATGCCCTTCATATCTGACGTCGCCTAAGCGAACGTTGATGCGTTCTGCTTCAGAAATTCGATTATCGCGCGTTGCATTTCTTCGGAGAGGAAAGCGCCGACTCGGATTACTTTGCTTTGGTCTGATCCGTCGATCGCGACTTCTAGAATCTAACCTTTTTTGGGTTGGATTTGCTTTCCTACTGCATTGATGCGAGGGGTCGGTTGTTGCATCTTCACCGTTGCAACCAGTAGGTCACGTGCCGCCTGCTGGTCACCGCGAATTGTCTACACTTGACCGTTCGGTCCTGAGAACTTCACGCACTGATGATACGTCGATGGTATTGCCTTCATTGAATGTAACCCCGAGGATTGCGTTATATGGAGCCTTTGTTCGGATAACGGAAAACTTGATGGTGCGTGTTACTCCACACGCGTAGACTGGGAGCTTGATCGTTCTGATCATCGTCTCGGAAGTCCCGTTGAATCCGGTGACGGAGCGAGACGATAGTTTCATATCGCGCAAATCGACTCCCATCTTATCAACTGTATTGCGAAATATCAGATCAACCGAACTGCCAGTATCGACTAGAACTTTGGCGACGTCGCACTTCGTGATTCCTACTTTGACGAGTAGGGGGTCGTTATGAGGTAGGTGAACGCCGATGGCATCGTCAGATGAGAAAGTGATCGAGGGATCATTCTCAGGTTTCAATGGCCATTTCTTCGAGGTTACTGCCTGTCGTTGATGGTCCTTGACTGACCGAACCGAGTCACCGCAAGGTGGCGAGCCTCCCATAATCACGTTTAAGAAGGGAGAGCGCTCGACCCGTCTGTTTTGTAGATGGACCCTTAGGTCGTTAGACGAGTCCTCGACAATATGTTCGTGTGCACCACCGTTCTTGGCTTTCGTGACCTCTAGCTTTCGTCGTAAGTCAGAACGTGTAGGTCGGTTGAGCTTGATCCTGAGGTCTTCTGATTTCGAGTTGAGCTGATCGCGTAGGTTGACGACTCGTGGCTTGAGCTGGGGTTGAACACTGGAGTCGTCGACTCTTTTAACCTTGGACTCTTCGATGATTGAACGAAGATCGTTTTTAGAGTCGCACACACGGTCGATTGTCTGCGACTTTCGCCTGATCTTGTTTCTCAAGTCATTCGACACTCCCGGTCTGCCGTTTTCACTTGGTCATTTGTTGGAGGATTCGTGCGAATTGCGGCCTTTGCTGTCCTCTTCTTCACCAGAGGAGGAACTTGGTCGTTCGAGGATAACTTGGACGCGTCGACGGTTACGAGGTTTCTCTTCTTCGATTTGTGCTTCGCCCTCGTCTTCGTCCTGCTCCTCTGGTTTGTCATCTTCTGCACGTTTGGGAGGGTTCCGGCCTTGTCTTGATTTTTATGAGCTTTCTTTTCTATGTTTTTTCTCCAGCTCTTGGTGTTGTTCTGCCTAGGCTTGGGAAGCTCGACGTTGGCTGTTCCGTTTTCGTAAGATGAGAAGAGCGCATCGACCAGGTGCCTGAAGTTCCTCGTATCGTGCGCCTTGGACTTATGGAAGCTGCAACATAGGTTTGGCTTCGTCGGGCCGGGATTTGAAGATGAAGGCGTCGAAGAGGTTTGCGGCTTCTCGTCATTCTTCCAGACGTTCCAACCCTTCTCGAGTACGACGACAGTCGACCCCGGGGCGGGTTTTTATCTTCCACGACGTAGATGAAGCTTTTCTGCTGATTAGACTTGTTGCCTGTGGCGTGCTGTCGGGGTTCTTGGCGTGCCTCAGGAGCTTTTAGAGCAGTCGTCGGTTTAGCGGCCGCATTCATTTTCTTGAATATCGCCGCTGTGTCCTCTTCCATCCGGATGAATTTGTTCGACCTCGCGATAGCATCTTGAAGCGACTTTGTGGGGTTTCTGTAGAGATCTTCGCGAAACAGGGACTTGAAGTGTAGGGTATTCATCAACGCGTCAACGGCGATGCTGTCCGGCATATGAACCTTCGAAGCGACAACTTTGAACTTCTCCATGTAGTCGCGGAGGCTTTGGTTCGCTCCTTGAGATAGGTTCCCAAGGTCGGATAGGGTCGCTCCTTGTCTCGTAAACATAATGTACTACTTGAGGAACGCGGACGTCAGGTCATGAAAATCGTTGATGGAATCTCGTTCTAGTCTAGTGAACCATCCAAGGGCTGGTCCTTGAAGACTCTCAACGAAGAGCCGACAGTAGCCAGCGTCTCTTTCCTCGTCGGAAAAGTTAGTTCGACCCATCGCGATGTTGAATGCGGTGATATGGTCAGTCGGGTCTGCCTAATTCAAAAGGCGGATATTCTCGGCTGGTCGGTACCGTACGTCGGCGATTTGCCGAGAAAAGGGGGTTTTTAGGGTTTCGGCGAGGACGCATTCGATTAACGGCGCCGAAGTAGGTCCTTCAAGCATTCAGTCTTTCATGTCCAGGAACGACTGCTTAAGCTCGGCGAGTTCCCGGACGGTAACGAGATCTACGCCACCGGGTGTTTGAACCTGGGCGGCGTTTGTGTTCGTCGTGTTTTCTGCGCCGGCTGTTCAGTAAGTGTCGAACAGCTGTTTTCGGACAGTCAAGGCTGGATCTCCTGAGTTTCTGGCCAAATGAGCCAAGATGGCGGCGATGGCGGCGAGTTGTTCGTTCGTCGCCTTCTGGACGGCGTCTTGCTGTGCCATCCTCTCGAGTATGGTATCTGCGAAGGCCGCTGCTGTCGGAGCGCCTTCAGTCATAGGTGACTCGTATTCGGACGGCGAGTCAGATCGAGCCATGATCTTTGCTGACGCTACTCTTTCTGTCCCACGGTGGGCGCCAACTGTTTGAACCGAGACTGTCGATAAACTAGTAAAGAAAAAAGGACGAGTTCTCATCGGTGGGTCAAGACAAAAACGCGTTTTAATAGATCTAGGAGTCGAAACGGAGTTACAAAAGGGCGAGAGAGAGTGATCTGAATTAGTCCGGCGAAAGCTAGTTCGTCGAACCGTACAAGTTGGCGAGATGATAAGATATGAGACCCTAGATCTAGCCGAAAGTGAATGTCGTAATTTGCGGATCCCCTCGTCGTTGCCTCTTCTCCTCCTTTTATAGACGGTCTCCTGTTGACCTAATTCGCCTTGACCTAACGGGCCTTCTCGACGATTGGGCCGAGATGTCGGGCAGCTAAACCGAGTCGTCGAGCTGATGACTTACGGTCATTCGCTCTGTTGGCTAAAAGTAGTCAGTAGTCGAGCCGACTACTGGTTCGCGAGTCGACGAGCCGAGCTCACCTGTTTTGATCATGTTTCAGGACAATTATCATGTGGGCCTTTTGGGAGGGTCAGGCTCATACCTAACAGTCCCCGCGTAAAGAGTTTTAAGAAAACGTGTTTTGATAATTAGTATACTATTAGACCACCTCCATCCATTAGGACCCCTAATGGATACTTAAAATTAAATTAGTGTATAATGTAGTGATTTGAAAGGTTAAGTACTTTTATTAATCTAATTAATTTTTTCATCCTCCATTGGTAGAACCTCAATGGGGTACTTAAAAATAATATTTTTTTAAAAAAAAATTGAATGATTTGAAAGAAAATGATACATAAAATTTTTATTAAAAATGACACAAAAGCATATTAAAAATACAAATACAAACCGTAAACGAGAAAAACAGATTAGTTGAAATCTTGATTTGTTCCAAAATTTTGGCATATATTCTCAACCAAATCCTCTTTCAATCGTTGATGTATTGTTCTATCACGAACTTGATTCCGAATGCTCATCATATTGCCGAGATTTGAAGGTATATCTGTAGAAAACAAGAAATTCACTAATGAACTTCGGCTTGAATCCGAATTTTCGAAAACTGAAACATCAAACTGAGTGTACCCATCCCGTTCGTCTTCTACGATCATATTATGTAGAATGATACATGCTCTCATTATCTTTCCAATTTTTATTGTATCCCGCAAAAGAGCTGGATATTTGACTATGGCAAATCGAGCTTGCAAGACTCCAAAAGCTCGCTCGACATCTTTACGTACAGCTTCTTGATGTGTAGCGAATAAAGATGCTTTTGGACCTTGCAGAAGTGGAATAGATTGGACAAAAGTAGTCCATTTTGGATAAATACCATCTGTGAGATAGTAAGCCAATCGGTACTCGTGTCCGTTGACAGTGTAGTTAACTTTCGGAGCTCGACCTTGTAATATATCATCAAAAACTGGTGATCGTTCAAGAACATTGATATCGTTTAATGTACCTGGAGGTTCGAAAAATGCGTGCCATATCCAGAGGTCTGGTGAAGCTACAGCCTCTAGAACAATTGTTGGCTTTCCTGATCCACGTGTATATTGTCCTTTCCATGCGGTCGGACAATTCTTCCACTCCCAATGCATACAATCAATGCTGCCTATCATCTCGGGAAATCCGCGTAGCTCTCCAATATCGAGTAGTCGTTGAAGATCTTCTGGAGTGGGTCTTCTTAGATACTCATCTCCAAATAAATTTATGATTCCTTGAACAAAATGTTCTAAGCATAAAAGCGCGGTAGTCTCACCAAGTCGGAGGTATTCGTCGACCGCATCAGCTAGACAACCATATGCCATCATATGAATTGCTGCCGTTGCCTTTTGTAACAGAGAGAGACCGAACCTTCCAGTAGCATCCCTTCTCTGTTGAAAGTATTGGATTTCAGCGGAGAATAGATCAACAATACGCATGAACAACGACTTGTTCATTCTAAAACGGCGTCGAAACATGTGAGAAGGATATGTTGCATCTTCACTAAAATAGTCGTTCCATAACTGTATGTGCCCTTGTTCTCGTTGTCTTTCAATGTAAGCTCGTTTCTTTTTTGATCTTGATGCTTCTTGATGATTTCCAGCCCGATTGCGGAGATTATCAAATTGTTGATCGAAAATATGATCAAACTTTTCATCCATAAAGTCGTCAAAATTATTAGAAGAAGAAGCATCCATTTAGAAATGTAAATTTGAATTTAGAAATGCCAAAGAAATTTTGAAATGGTAAGACAACGGGAGAAATGGTAAAAGATTTTGGAGACAAATGGAATACACTTGTTCTTAGAAACAAACAGAAATGATATGTTTGAAAGAATGAGACACTTGTTTTTACAAACCCAAACGGGAGACTTGGATAAGAGAAATGATATGTTTGCCACTGGTTTTTACGACACACACTTATAGAAAACATTCAGACTCACAACTTATAGAAAACAATTTATTAAAAAATAGAGACAGCTAGTTGTTTATGTCTTGGCTTATTGTGTTACAAGTTGTTTTCGGTCATGGCTCCTTTGTCACAAGAAGTTGTTAAGTCTTTGCTTTATTCTCCACCTGCAATAGACACAAGCAAAACGTGGTGAGTTCCAACTAACAAAGCCACGCAAAAACAAGTCTCAATTTATGAAAAACAGAGACATAACAAGCATAACCATAAACATCCATTAACCATAAATCATACAGAGACAGTAAAGCATACAGACTCGACTCGAACATCCAAACATCCAAATGCAATTAAGTTAAAGAGTTAAGACAGAAACAACCTACAGACTTGCAACTTAAGACTCAAGCTAACAGATCAGTAATAAGCTTATTTTTTAATTGCATTTCGAGTTCACTTAATGGCTCAGACTTGACAACTAGGCTCTCAAGCAATTTTTGTTTGTTAAGAGTTGCCTTCAAAGTAAAATCTTTCTGCCTAATCTCCCAAAAGCTTTGAAACTCCATCTTCTCCTTCTCTTCCGCTTCCAAAGTCGCTTGCTTCCTCTCTGGTTTCTTTCCTTTTGTCTTTGCTGCTTTAACACCTTCTGGCCGAGCCATTGCTTCATCCTCTCCGTGGCTTACATGAACTGAGGTTGATGACTGGTCATCCAACTTCCTTCTTTTTGACTGAACTTTATCCTTGGTAGCAGACAATGCAATCCATTTCTGATCATAGCGTAGCTCTAACCAGGCATGCTCTAGTGTGAACTTGGCCTTGTGATCATTGAAGAAAATCATGTGAGCCAACTTCATAACGTCATCCTCGTTCTGTCCACTCGATCTCTGCTTCGTTGCCGCTTCATAACAACCAACAAACTTACACACGCCCTCATTTATCTTAATCCTTCTCGCTTTACAGTGTGTTGGCTCCCTCTTTTGCGCGCCATCCAGCTTTGGACTCGCAGCAAAATAAGCAGCAATGCGTTTCCAAAACGCAACTGCTTTCTGCTCATTTCCAACCACTGGGTTTTTCGAGGTGTTCAGCCAAGCACTTATCAGCACCCCATCTTCTGTTGGTGACCATTTTCTTCTCTCTTTACGGTCAGACAAGATCCCTGCATCTTCGTTTCCATCTTCGGCCCATTGTGAACCGAACATAGAGGCATCCGACACAGAGACTTCAGCAGTTGGCTCACGAGGGACAGGCTGATAAGGGTTTTGAGTGATTGGTTGTTGACTGTTTAACAGGTTTTGAAAGCTACAATGTTGAGTATAAGGATCCATAATGGCTTTGGAGAAGGAAAGTAGATGGAGTTTTTTAATAGCTTTCGCGGATGCTTTATATGTGTTGTAAATGTTGAAGTTTTAAAGGGAAGTTTTTAAGTTGTTGAAGTTTTAATGTTGTTGTTGTTAATGTTTTTTTAGTATATCTATACCTAAAACTAAAACACCCACGCAAACAACTCACTTCAAAACTAAATACCATTTAATTCCCAACCACTTACTAACAACCATCAAAGCTAACCATCATCAAAGCTAACAACCATTTAATTCTCGGGTTCCATTTACTAACAACCACCTATATCTAACAACCATTAAAAGTTTTGAAGTAATTTACCTCTTATCAACTGTGAAATGAAAGACATAAGCTTTGATGTGATTCTTCATATACCTTTCTTCCAAGCACATCCTCAACCCTCGCACAACCAATAGACCAAGTTTAATTAAAACCTTGTTCTCTGTAATGAGATGAACGAAAACAACAACAGAAAACTAAAAAAGCTTCTTCTGATCATGTGAACCACAGAGCCTTAACCAATTTTATTAAGACAATTGAAGTCAGAACTTAAGCATATCGATTCCACAAACAATCAATCCCACCATCGCTAATTAATACAAAACAGAGGAAATATTAAGCATATCAGATCCAGAAACAATCATTTCATCTATTCAACAGTCGAACAAAACTCTACTAGTAATCTAACAGATTTCACCGTCCTCAATATTATGAAACAATCATAAAAATCTAAAAAATTAATTTTACAAAAGACAAGGGATGGGAGATAAACCAAAATTGAGACAGTAGCAACATAAAGATCAAATCAAACGGATGATTTCTTACCGATAAGGAGATCGAAACGAGATTCCAGACGAGGTTCGGGAGAGAGACGACGAGGTTCGACAGAGAGACGACGAGGTTCGGGACAGAGACAAGACTCGAGAGAGAGACGACAATATTTGATTCAGAGACGCCGACCTTCGAGAGAGACGCCGAGATTTTCGAGAGATAGACGAGCTTGCTTCGAGAGAGAGACGAGGAGGCTCGACAGAGATACGACGAGGCTCGACAGAGAGACGACGAGGCTCGGGAAAGAGAAGACGAGGCTCCAAACAGACGACGAGGTTCGCTTCAGAGTCGCCGAGATTCGAGAGATAGAAGACTGAGAAGTCGAGATTTTTGAGAGAGAGACGAGCTTGCTTCGAGAGAGAGACGACGAGGCTCAACAGAGATACGAAGAGGCTCGACAGAGAGACGACGAGGCTCCAGACAGAAGATGAGGTTCGCTTCAGAGTCGCCGAGATTCGAGAGAGAGAAGACAGAGAAGTCAAGAATGAATCGACTTTTCGCGAGTCGCCACGAAGGAGAGAGAGACCATTGATGGGCGGTCCAATGAGAAGACACCACGACTGTAAGACCCGATCCCGGCCGACTAGGCCGCGGTCGATGCCTCACGTCGCTCAGTCCATACCCAGACCGAACCTCTAAAAATTTTGCCCTTTATTTAAAATATCGCCCATTGGCGAGGGCTAACTCAGATCCTAGCTCAAGACTACCTTAGTCATTCCCTAGCTAGATCAATACAACACATACGCAGCGGAATAATATCTACTTAACCATTCTATCTAGATCTATGCAACATTGCTAGATCATACCTTTGCCACATCCACGGAGCTTGTTAGCTCATCGGCCCAGCTACACTAGCTGAATGAACTCATAAACCAGCTGATCGAGCTGCGAGGTAGCCTTGCCCAGCTCCCCGTCCACTCGTCCAACTCCCTTATACCTTCATAAACTCTTCTCTTGGGTACTTAGTCATTCAGCCAACCATCCCCACAGACATAAGTAACCCTTGAGAAGTCTTCAAACAGCTAAGGACATGCATCTGGCCCTTACCGGCTCATGCACTGTCCCACATCCTTTTTGCCTTATCAACTTATGATACCAAGTCCAGCTCATGGACTAACAATGCCCATCAGATCCTGAGTCAATCAACCAACCACCCCACATGACTCAGAACTGATGAGTCTTCACACTTCCTAATCAGTCATGGAACCATGTCCCACTGAACCTGATTAGTGTTGCTCTTACCACCGGTGCATCCTTTGATCAATCAGATCAGACACCTTGATCCATCATCCAAGGATCAGGTCGTCCATCCTTACCCATGATCAGATCACACACGGCCTGCCTTACCAACACCAAGGTTGATAACCAGCAATTCCTTATGATTAATATCATAAGTGACAATATGTTCCAGCACACAAACATATGATCAGATATCCTAACACAAGGATCTGACCCCAATATGCCCTCAGGTGCAATTTCGACCGCAAGCAAACCTGCTCCAAAAACATAGCCAATGCTTTGCACATAGCTTACCAACCCAAGGTTGATAACTAACATTCCTTATGATCAATAATCATAAGTGACAAACATTTCACAATACACAAGCATATGATCCGATAACCTAACACAAGGATCTATCATTGCATGGCTGGTTCCATAACTAACCGATCATTTTCTCATTAAACCCAAATCTGGCCGATTTCAAATGTGATCCAAAAATCAATTAAAATTCATGAAAATTCATGATAAATCATAACTAAGAGAATGGTCCAATCGGATTTCCCAGAACCGGCCTCCAGCCCCTAGATCTCGGCCAAGATCAACCAAACCGGCCCGAGGGACCATCTCTAAATCAATCCCTAAAAACTCATTAGGATTCATGATAATTCATGATAAATCTTAACTAAGAGAATGGTCAAGTCAGAATTCCAAGAACCGATCTCGATCCTATAGATCTTGACCTAGAACAGCCCCACCGGCCACCTTGACCATCTCGAAATCAATTAGATAAAAATCCCCAAATACCATGATAATTCATGATAATTCACCACTAAGAGGATTCCAAACTCAGATCGCCATAAATCCATCAGGAAGTAGGAGATCCGGACTTAGCTGCCAAACCAAGGCCATGGAGGGTTCTTCTGAACCGGCCAAGCCATGGTTCAGTGTCATCAAGTCTGATACATCAGACTACACCATAATCATTCATAATATATATATTCCTCAAGGACTTACCATACTTGGCCATGATCAATTCCACAGTCAACAGAATTGTAATTCAAAAGGTAATCATAAAACCGGTTACCTTATACATGATCTGATTAGATCATGTGCCTTCCCTTATCATGGACGGCCATGCTCCTCCAGGGAACGCCTCCATCATTGTCCTATCACATACCTCCAGTATTGATAAGATCTATTCAAGGGTCGCACCAACTTCCCATCCATGGAACTTCCATGAAACCAGTTTCTACACTGCATCCGCCTTCAAGGCTGTCTTGGCCTGTAAGAGTGGAGTCTGGCCTTCTCCCTTCTCTCCTGGTTATCTGCGTGTGTTACCAAGACACAGAGGAAGCCCAGGATGTGATCATCCATGATCAAACATCATCACAGGGTCGACCATCACTTCCCCCTTCAGTGCCCATGAAACTGCCTTTCTACACACATCTGCCCTTAAGGCTGTTCATACCATTGAGAGTGGAGTCCGGCCTTCTCCCTTCCCTCCTGACCATTTGAGTGTGTTCCCAGGACACAGAGGAAGCCTAGGACATGATCATCCATGATCAATCACCATCAAAGGGTCGTTCTCAACTCCCCTTGTGATTGCCCACAAAACTGCCTCTTTGCTGCCTTCACACCACTCTTGATCTTGGATGGAGCAATCCGACTCTCTCTCTCTTTTTCTCTGGTTTTCTTTGTGTTTCAGGGTGTAGAAGGAAGCCCCTGGTGTGCCTGCAAAGGCACGGACTTGCCTGACTTTTATAGAAGAAAGGGGTGGTTACTTTTTGGTGGTTACTTTTTAACCATCCCTTCGGTTTCAATCCTGGCCATTGATTTAATCAATGGTCCAGATCACACCCTTTCGCCTCTGGCAGTTACCACACGCCCTGGAACTGCCAATCCACTCCTGGACAAGGCCAAACAAGGCCCAGACTGATTGTCCACGCCCCTGGCTCAATCCCAAGAGCCTACCAGCCCATCGGCACACACGGGTCACCCACATGGCTCGGCCACTGTCCAGACCCGGCCCAACTGCCCATGACTTGAACACTCAGTCCAGCTGAGTTGAGCTGATCCCCAGCTGTCCCAGCTGAGTGAGCTAGTCCATCTAGCTCAGGGAGCTGACACACTCTTCAGTGAGCTACACTGAGCTGCACTACACTTCACCTAGCTGGTCGAGCTTGCTTACTGCATCGCCCAACTGTTATACACTGTGTCCAGCTTGTTTCCTTTATATTCTTCAATCCTTCTAAGTCCCTTGGTCAATTTCCAGACCTAGACTTAGTTTTCCCGTGATCCATTCTGATCACTCACTTCATCGAGCTTCACCTGGATCTTGTCCAGCTACCAGCTCGCTTGTCCAGCTCCTTTGAGCTTGTCTCCTTCTTGGATTAGCTATGACTTAGCTTCCTGATACCCTTGACCTTACCTTTAGGCCATGATATACTTGTCTTTAGGTCATATGACCTGACTGGTGCGTTTCCTCGCACCGCAGTCCGTCATGACGATCCTATCCAGGATCGGGGACATGACAACGACAGAGCTCCTTACCAAAACTAAAATCCCAATTTTAAAAGCGGTACTAACTTAATTTGGGTTTTTTGATTTATTTTTTATTCAGTTTTGTTAAGCATCTTGCGTTTAGTCATCCCAATGGAGCTGCTCTTAGACAGTATCTGTATGTGAGCCTTTAAAAAGCCTAGTAAATAGATCCATAAGTAAACTTAATGAATAAAAATAAATTCTGCTCCCGGATTTCAAGGAGGGGTTGAACAATGGGTAAACTATTTTGTTCTAGAGTCAATTTGAAATTAACCATTGTGCTACACTAGAACTTGTTGCTTAGAAGCAAACATAATTATATTTATTTATATGTGAAAGCCCAAATATTAGTAAGATCCCCTGATTTTGACATGGAAGATAAAGAAAAAAACACTTGCCAAGAGTTTTAAAAGACCAAACTGAAGGCGAATGAACGTGGCTGTTACTCGCTTTAGAAGACAGTGGTGCTTTTCTTAAACATATGCATTGGCTGAATGAATGAGAAAACAAGTGATGGATCTGTTATATAAGAGACAAGTTTAGGGATAACATAAGAGACAAGTTTCAGATGCGGAGATATTGGTTAGAAAACCAAGTGTTAATCTAGCTAAACCTGATTTGAATATCGATTCTTTTAATTACATCTCGTACTGTACAGAAACTAAAGCAGGAACTCTCCTCTCTGTTAAAGTGGATGGATTTGCATTGTTACATTCTTGAGGATTACTAGCATAGAAGTAATCTTATTCCTTTGGTTTATTAGAGACTACTTTAGCGATGCGTTGCTTCTCCCATCATGTGTCCTTTGTGGGCTTCCTTAACAGCTACGTACTGCAAATTTCTCCCAAGAGAGTGTTTTATGCAAATTGGAATTTGTAAAGTCCAAAGTTTCTACAGGTCTCTTACACTCTCACAATCTCTGCCGTTATTAAAAAGTTACAAGTCATCATAACTCCAGGGAAAATGGGCATTTAATTCCCGAAGTATTTGAAATCGGCAGTTTTAATACTCAAGTATTGCTTGCGCATATTTATTTCTCAACTAATAGTTGACTGCGCAAAATTGAGAACAAAATAGTCAACTGTTAACTGATGAACGGAAAATAACGGTTTCCGTCAACTTTTTAACGGAAGAATATTCTAATCATGATTTTGCGCACTCAATGATTAATTGGGGAATAAATATGCGCATATAATACTTGAATATTTAATTTTCCGATTGAAAATACTTGAGGAATTAAAAATTCATTTTTTTCTTTATATTTCGTATAAGATTGAAAGTCACTAACATCAATCCCTTTAAAAAAACACATAAGTAAAAATATTTTCAAGTTAAATAAAATCATTATACGAGATATTTACCTTTAGAAATAGATTGTTGATTTTTTACAATGACATATAAAATAATACAAAATAATTACAGTTACATCGTATTGTTGATGTACTTCATGTTTAAATCACTTTAGATGATTTTTAAAATAATTCATAGTTAGAAAGGTTCATAATTTGAAATAATATTCAAGATATTTAATCTCAGAAAAAGATTTATTTAGTTTATAAAAGCATAAAAAATAACATAAGATAATTACATTTGCATTGTATTGCTGATATACAATATATGAATGTGTAAAATACATATAATTATATATGATCATCTAAAGTAGAGATCCAATGTACAACATATAATTGTCTAATAGATAAAACTCTCGTATATTGGTTATATCTAACTTGAGAATATTTCAAATTATGATTTTCTAAAAAAAAAAGAGTGTTGTTTTTAATTCCTTAAGTATTTTTAATCGGCAAATTAAATACTTAAGTATTATATGCGCATATTTGTTCTCCAACTAATCATTGACTGCGCAAAATCATGATTAAAATATTCCACCGTTAAAAAGTTGACGGAAACCGTTATTTTTCCGTTCATCAGTTAACAGTTGACTATTTTGTTCTCAATTTTGCGCAGTCAACTATTAGTTGGGGAATAAGTATGCGCAAGCAATACTTGAGTATTAAAACTGCCGATTTCAAATACTTCGGGTATTAAATGCTCATTTTCCCCATAACTCCATGATATAATATAAAAAATAGAGTGTGAAATAACAATTATTTCAGTTTATTATACAGTTAGTCTAACTAAATATTTTTCAGTAACATCAGATTTTCACATGATTTGTTTTATAGTTCATTCTCAATATAAAATTACATTAGCCTTTTCCCGCTATTGAACTTTATTGTAGTCAGCTTTAGAATTTTATAAGATCTCTTGTATTGATGTGCATCCTAAATAAGTTATCAGGAGTTAGAAGCAGCCAGCCTCCATCTTGGTTCACTGAGTCCTGACTGGTTTTCTAGCTACGACCGCAAACGCAGCTTTTGCGGTTGGTAGCGGTAGACAGCGTTTCGAAACAATCATACAAACCGCTATAAGTCGCTCCAAACCGTTCCGAACTTCTTAAAATCAAAAGCTGGTTCCAGCTAGCGTTTGCGGTTGCGGGTGAAAAAATAAATATAAAATTATTTTCAAAAATATTTTAAAATTTTAAAATTATTTTCAAAAATATTTTAAAATTTTAAAATTAAAATTTTAAAATGAAAATATTATAAATAAAAATATATACATATTTTATATATTAATTAAAATTCACAAACATTATCATAATTTGCTTTATTAAAACTTTAAACTAACTATTTATTAGAATTTTTAAACATTTATATACACACATATATAAAGATATACACATATATAAAACGAAATAAAATATTTTTGAAATTTTTTTAATATAAATCTTCAAAACAAATTTTATTAAAATTATAACTTTCAACTAATTTAAATTTTTATAAATAAACATAATATTTTTATTAATCATATTATACTGATAATTATTATTTTTTATTACAATAGTATGTTTTTATATATTTTTAATGTTATAATATGTTAATATGGGTAACTTATTATTAAACCGCCGCAATATCTTATAATCAACCAGTCATAAATATCCTGCAAACGCAACAATTTTAAAACGTTGTACGAGTCATACAAAACGCTTAATAACGCTTGAAACCGCAACCATCCGCATCCGCAAACTCCCGCACCCGCAACCGCAACCGGTGCGTTTAAACCAGTCGAGCCATGAGTCTATAACCACAATCACATTCCCAAACCCATAAATCTGAAGACCATTGTCCGTTCTATTCGGTTTAGGTTTGAAAAGCAAATACTTCCAAGACTTCTTTCAAACTCAGCACCTCATTGCTATCCATCTGACCCTTAGCCTTAGCTCGAGCTGGCTCAAAGTGTGTCTGCTCTTGTGCCCTTGCCCTTGGCTGAGATACTTCAACTCCTTCAATATCTTCCACCAACATTACTAAAACACGTTTTAACTGGTTTTAGGATCTTGTCGTTTGCGGGAATAACACTTTCGAATCATAAAATACCATTTATGGAGGATCTCTTCAAACTGAGGTTTGGAACGCAACCAATGGTACAACACATCCAGCCAGTTGGGGAAGAAGAACCTCTCCGTAAAATCAGCCATTACCTGTATTGGTACTGCAGATGCCCACTTCATAACAACACTGAACTGGTCTAAATTCTGGGTGTTATCTGAAGCTTTTTGCAAGGCCAGCTGAAGTTTGGGAACGATGTAACGTCGCATAAGTTGTTCCCAGCCTTGCAGCAAAGAAAACCGTCTTCTATGGAGATATAATAGCGTACGCAAATGGATCATTATTATTCACTAGGATGCCAAGCATCAAGAACATTACTCAATTTCTTGGGACCCACGAAGGGAACTTGTTGCGAAAAGCAGGATTAAGAATGCTTCGATGTTTGGACCATTCAGCCTAACATGTAAACAAATGTAGCTTTGTTCATAGCACTACTATAGCATTCCCCGTTTCTATTACTATTTTTCTTTTTTAGAATTGACAATTGTGATGATTATTTGTAAAACTTTGCTTCCTTTAAGATATTTATCTAATTTCAATTTTTTTTCTTCTTCTAAGAAAGTAAATATTTTGTTCGTTCACACAGTAATTACTAACTAGGATAAGATCCGCGCCTTGCACGGGTTGAGTTTATAAATTTGAAAAATGAGACACTTAGCAAGTTTTTTTAGGTATGTTTTTTTTTTTGTCAAAAGTATGATTTTTTCCAGTGTTGCCGAATATAGGTTTTACGACATTTTTTTTGATATCTTACGACAACCAAGTTTAACCATATTTATATGTGATATTCAATTTGTTATTATACTATTATTATGTCGTTGATTGTATTATTGACCGTGAAAATATCCTAGATGATAATCTGCCTCCTGCACTGAGTGAATTTTTTTAAGAATATATTGTACTTAAATATTATAACAATATACATTTTGTTATCAATAACCTTTTTTACATTTGATTAGAGGTGGACATTCGAGTACCATTTGGTTCGATTCGGATCTTTGAGGGTTTGCTTCGGTTCGGATCTTTGCGGGTTTGGGTTCGGATAACCTATTTATTTATTTTTCAAAAATTAAAGTTCATATATACTTAAAATTTTTCAAAATCTAAAAATAAAAATAATATAAAACATATAAATTTGAATAATGTATGCCAAAATACTTAAACTTAACATAAAAATTGGTTTAGCTTAAATATTTGGATAGAAAATCAATAGATATTTTAAGTATTTTAGGTACTATAATTATTGTTTAGCTATTTTAAACATGTACTTATAACTATTTATATATATTTTCAAGTATTTTGGCCAACTTAAAAACGTCTTATATATTTTGTATATTCTTTAGATATTAAATTTTAAAAAATTAATATATTTAAGTATATAAATCTTGTTCAGATATATTCGGATACCTAAAATATTCTGGTTTAGATCGGGTTCCGTTCCGGTTCTCTAGATACCAAAATTTTGAATCCATTCGGATATCTAACCAATTTTGGTTAAAGTTCAGTTCTATTTTTTGGATCGGCCTTGGTTCTGTTTTTTGGATTTGGATTCTTTGCCCGACCCTATATTTTTATTGTGACAAAATTTTAAACAAAAATGACGATGGTTCATATTGATTTTGGGTATGCAACAATTTTTAAACCAAAACATATTTTACTATAAATATGACCCATTTAGTTAATTGAAATGGACTTTTCAAGGGTCCAATAATCAAAACATATAAGGATAGATCATTCAACTTTTCTAACTCGCCTAACATCAAATCCCTTTGGTAGGGTAAGCTAAGAGCTTGATGAGTTGGCTCAGCCATTTCATCGAACACCTTCCGGGCAATGAAATGTCTAGAGTTCTAAACCAGAATGGCCAACTCAAGCTTAGCATTAAGATCACTCAATCAAGCAAGGAAACACATTAATCTACTCTAAACATTCTAGATCATCACTTAATCATCCTAAATCATCCTAACCCATGAATCCAAAGATGACTACTCACTCATAATCATGGTAGACACTAGATCATTAGTCGCAGCTGGTTTTTGACATGTCATTTGGCCGCTGCAGAAGGCCGCTGCACACTCCAGCGGCATGTTTCTTATCGTTTGGCCGCTGCATCTTCCAGATATCGGGCAGGGAGTAGTGGATTTTTCCAGCAGCTTGTCTTGGCCGCTGCATTTGGCGGCTGGGATAGTTGGGAACTCGTCTTATGAACCAAAATCACATTTCTTGTCTCTAAACCATTTCCAAAGGTTCCAAACTCACCAAATAGCATCTCCATCACCTAATAGAGACAAATGTATATGCAATGCACCTAAATCTACTCTAAATGCATCTAAATGGACAAATTGAGAACTAAAATGATTGCTAAAACTATGTAAATACACAAGATATCAACTCCCCCAAACTAGAACTTTACTTGTCCACAAGTAAACTTTCAAGGTCAATTAGAAGAAAAGTTTGAAAATGGGAGCTCATAACCAAAAGACACAGTTTCTAACCTTCAATGTAACATCCCAAAAAAAACATAGCAAATAGCATGATCAACTTTCTTAGGGCACTCTAGCTTCTCAAGGCCTATCAAGAATCTTTTGTCTCTACCCAAGTTACATTGTCATTCAACCAACAAGTTCCTTAGCCAACTCTCACATTCATTCATGTGGGAACCGAAATTCGCACTGTTGATTTCCGTTTAAATTAGGAAAGTATGAGAACCCTAATTTCCCAGAGGTCCCGGATATCTGCTAATACCACACGCCAAGCAATCAGAACACGAAACGAGAACAGTAATAAAATAAGAAATCGAAAAAGAGAGCAAGATAGTTCTTATTCTGAATCTGCGTTTGAGCGTTTATAACAAGGTAAGTGTCTGGGCTACGAGAGCTGTCGGCGAGATTCCTAGTTCTAAAACCCTAAGACGGCAAACACCTAATTGAGTCGCAGCTCGAATAACAAAAACGGAAAATTGCCTAAAATCGCTCTAAGTGCTAAGTTTGCTGTGAAAAGTCTTCTCCAATGTCTCTCGCTTAGGACTCCTTATATACTGGCTCCAAGGTCGGTTTACGCTTTTCCCCTTCTTGCCCTTAAGCCGCCATAGCATAAAAATGGAGATATTCTATTTTTTTCGATCTTCGTAATTATCTTCAAAATTTCGTATTTATCCGCGGAAACTTGACATTTATCTTTCCTCGCGAACCAAGCGTAAACCGTCATGCGGCTTACGGGCTGTTGGTTAAGAAATCATAAGTTGGGCCTCGAGTCATGTCTTAGGTCCCTTTGGGCCATCTTCCGACTCGAAGCGTTTATTACGGCTTCTTTCGATAAAGAACAAACTTTCCACGGTTTTTACGGTAAAGTTTGATCGATAACTAAGAATGGCGGGGAACGTGAAATGGGTTCGCTACGGTCTTCGGGAGATAACATCGAAGGGTAGAAGAGAATGCATGGACTAATGTCGTATTGACGTTTCGGAAGAGCTCGGTTGCTACGTAGCGACCGAGCGGAGCACGTGTTCGGTCGCTGCGTAGCGATCCTTTTCAAGCTCTTGTCCGATGACTCGCGTTTCCTCCGCAAAGCTTTTCGTAAAGAAGAATCTATTTCGAAAAAGTGTTTGTCGAAGAAGGTTTTTCGTTTTCTTCTTCGGGGATTTGGACGTTAACTTCGTCGTAACCGTTTTCGACCCCAACAGTTAGCCCCCCAGCTCGTTGGGAGGGTGGATTTCTAGTGAGATCCCAATGCGCGGTATGGCGAGTTCGGACGAGATTGGTGTATTTGGGCGAAGTTCGTGTCCAAAAATCCGCAAGTAAATAGTAATTTCTCATGCCTATAAGAAGGGAGGTAATTTCTTCACAATCTTACTCATTCTCATAGAGAGGTTTTCTTGAAAAGTTCTTTCTTCTTTCTCTTTCCCTCTATCATTTCCTTCTTGATTAAAAAGAAAAACATGAGATGTCGAGTAAGAAGAGGAGTTCGAAGAAAGGGTCCTTGCCCGCGAACGTTTCTGAAGAGCTTCGAGTGCCGAAGATGGAATTCGTTCCTCATTCGGTAGACCCAACCGATAACGAAGCATGGTGGATGGCGTGTTACAGTTCGATTACACCTCCCAAAGAAAAATCGTTCCCGGTTATGAACCGTCGCCCGGTGGAGGCAGGTGCACCAAGTAGGAGTACTAGTGAATTCCTCGATGTCATGCGGTCATTCAACCATATTTCGGACGCGGTTGAATTCAGGGTTCCTCGTCAAGGAGAATGCGCTAGTAGTCCCCCGGAGGCGTACTTTACTTGTTACGAAGCATTCGTAGTGCGCTGCCGTTTGTGGTTCCCGATCCCCAAGATTATCGTCCGTGTGTTGGGTCGTTTCGGGATGGCGATAAGCCAATTGAATCCTCTTGGTATCCAGCACCTCATAGGGATCCTGATCCTAAGCTACGAGCATGGTCTCTCCCTCACCGTCAATCACTTCGAAGCGCTTCTTCGGTTACAGATCATCAAGGATACAGACACGTACAGGCTGGTTCCTCGGAACTTCATGTCAGTAGTAAAGGGGTTTACTTCTAACTTCAACCCGTGGAAGAAGTTTTTCTTCTTCGTTCGTGTAGACGCCGCGTCCGTTGAGGAGAGTTGTATCCCATTGTTTCGGAGGTTGCCGAATGATCGTCTCTTTATCAACCCTCCTGCTCCGTTTCCTGAGGACATTATTACGGTGAGGGATCTGCTCAGGAATGGTCTTTTTTTCTGGACTTCCTTTACGCTGAGGTTTGTGTATCCTAGTCCTGCTTTGGGCGGAGAAACAAGGAGTGATTGCGAGCCTGAAGACCAAGGTCCCGACGCCGCTCCCACGATTGCGATGGGGCTGAACTCTTCGAAGGGGAAAGATATTGACCTCGGTGACCTGGAGTTTTCGGTGGACGATTGCATGCTTCCAGGATGGGATCCGGACCTTGCTTTCGGCGATGGAAGCGGTACGAGTGAGGTCCCTATTCTGGACTTTGATGATTTCTACGCTGGTCTTCCGTCGGGCTTCGATGCTCCTCCGGCCACGAGCGAGTCGGGGAGGCTGAAAGTCGTCGCGGAAGGATCTCGTATCATCAACGAGGTATAAACTTTAAGAATTTTTTTTTTTTTTTTTTTGCTTATAACGTGTCAATCGCTTTTATAGGGCTTGAACTTGCTTGGATTGGCCATTGAGGCCAGCCATAGAGAGGCCATGATCTATCGCTTTAAAGTGGAGAAGGCGGAAAAGGATCTTGCTCGCATGCGAGACGAGATGTTGGCGCGAGATGCTCAACTCGCTCGTGATCATGCCAGGGCTGTTCGTAGGGCGGAACGGAAGGGCAAGAGGGAAATCGCCGAGGTAATGAAGACTCGTGCTTCTCAATTCCAGGTTGAGTACGAGAATCTTAAGGATGCTTTCAACTCGCTGGGCGATTTCCGTGAGTGTCTTGGCTCCGTCGGGAGCTTTTGGAAGACGCAGGCGGATGACTACGTTTTCGAGAGGGAGATGGAGTTAATGAAGGGTGGCATGAAGGATCATGCTCACGCTGAGAAGATCATTCCTCCGATCGATGGGAAGATTCAGGGATTCTGGGATCCCATCCCGGTTTCTCCTGATACTGTAGAAACCACGACTAATTTTGCCGGTGACGATGAGGAAGTGAACTATCCCGCGGATGCATTCGGAGCTTCCTTGTCCGGGAATTTTAACTTTGATCTGTGAGTGTTTTGATGGGAAGGAGTTTTTCCCTTTATCTAGTATTTAGCGGCCGAGTGTGGCCTTTGTTCATATATATCTGGCCGAGTGTGGCCTTCGAACTTTGTATGGGCTTGTTTTAGCCGTTTTTGTCGGGACTGGCCGTTGGTGGCTTTGAACCCCTACCGCTATGCAGTTTATATAATGGATGTTTGTTTGAGTTACTTTGTTTAGAGTGGGTTTGAAGTAAACATGAGTTGTCGTCTCATTTTTAACTTTGTTGAGGCGTTCAATTTGTTAGTTTGTTACGTGAGTTTTCGTAAAAATTATTTACAATCTTTCAGGAACGTTGAGATATGAACGAAGAGACATGTTTTAGGATCTCTTATCGTTTAGATATCATGTCTTTGAGATGTCTGAGACCAATGCGATGGGTTTAGGGAAAGATCTAGGTTTACTCTCGGTTTTAAAGTTAGTGCGGTGACTAGCCGGCTATCAGTTTTCCTGTTGCGATTTATACCTGATTCGTACCGATTTAAAGTCCGCGATAGGTTCTCGGCTTATACGACTTGTATGGTACGAATCGAGCATCTTTCCAGAGACAATTTTTAAGCCAACTGGAAGTGCTAGACCAAAATTTCGGATTTTTTTTGTAGCGCGCTTTCGTCCTTGTGTTGGACGTTCGAAGATCAAAAGAGTGATCAAATTGCGTTTGTTAAAGACGGCTGATGTGTTTGTCGGGGCCAATCGACGAACGGAGTGTAAGATTCGTATTGGTCGCGTTCGGACAATTTGTTCGTATCATCTCGATTTTTAACTTGGCGACGTCTCGTAGTTATTTCGAAGACTATACGTATATTTTCGGTGCTGAAGTGAGATTGCTTTGCGATTTTGGGCCGTACGAGGCTGCTGGCAAGAGTATTAACGTTTGTAGATTTTCTAGGCGTGTTCTGAGACTTTTGCAAGTGTCTTAAAAAGGAGTGACGCATATTGATCGTAAAAAATTTTGAAATCTCTATAGAATTCGATTACAATAACGCATCTTTTCCTATGTGGAAGTATACGAGTATACGCACCCACTCCCCCCTTTTTAGAGAGGGGGATAGCTGAACTCGTCTTTCGACGAGCTGCCTACGTACCTCTTTCGAGGATCAAGCCATCTCGTAGTTCTGTTTTATGCCGCGAGCGTTTTCACTCGGTGGTTGTCACCGTGCTGACCGCCTTGATCGTGATGATCGTGGCTGGGTCAGTGTTCTCTTCCGGATGTTCCGGTTGAGTTGTAGTGTCAGCTTTGGACTCATGTTGAGTTTCGACACCCGAAGCGTCTGCGTCAGCAGACGATGTTAAATCGTCTTTTCTTGAAACGTCGTCGGTCGAAGATTTATCAATCTTCGTGCGTTTGCGATTTGCTGTTGCAGAGGTCGCCATCTGTCTTAACTTGTGCTCCGCGAGGAAGCACAGTCGCGACTGTTTCTGGCATCCCCAGATAGCTGCGACTCCGTTTGGGGTCGGGAATTTGACACCCAGGTGGTACGTCGATGGAACGGCTTGCATAGCGTTGAGCCATGGGGTTCCCATGATCACGTTGTAGATGGCAGGATGATCGACTACCGCGAAATCGACGATTTTTCTGATCTCTTTGGCCATGACTGGTAGCTGAATCGATCCGAGGGTCATCGATACTTCGTCCGAAAAGCCTGTGAGCGATTTCGGAGTTGGAGTTACTTCTCCGAGTTTGATGCTCATCCGATTGAGAGTGTCGTGGAAGATTACATTGACCGTGCTTCCCGTGTCAATGAGTACTCTTTCGACTTCCAGATCTCGTATGACGAGGTCTATGACGAGCGGATCGCAGTGAGGTTGATCGATCCTGCCGGCTTCTTCCTTTGTGAAGGTGATTGAGTAGTTCTGATCATCTCGGGTAGGAGACCATGTAGGCCAGTTTGCGCTTGACTCCGCCTTCCGCTGGTAAGCCTTGATGGCCAAAACCGTATCGTTGTAGAATTGCGATCCTTCGATGATCATGTTGACTCTACGACGATTGTTATCGTTCCCTTTGTCGTCTGGCCTACTGCCGCGTTTATCCCCAGATTGGTTTCTTATAGGAGATCTCTCCGCGGGAAGATTTCTGTCCGGCCTCGGGGGGCGATCGGTCTCGAGGATGAGATCTTTCACGCTGGTCACTTCCGAGAGTTCTCCGGCTAGTAGCTTCGCGGCCAGCCTTGCTCCCAAGACCTTGCAGTTAGTCGTGGAGTGTCCTCGGGACTGGTGGAACTCGCAGAAGGTGTTTTCATCATATCCTTGATTGCGAGTCCACGTATTACCCGTGGTTTGGCCCTGGTCTGAGCCGATCGCGTAATTGTGCGCTCCTTAAAGTTCTTCCCCCTCGTGATGGACATACTTGTCGTTACGAGGGTTCTTCTTCCTCGTTTTTGGGTCTACATCTTTCGAGGATGATCTCGCCGACTTATGTTTTTGCGATAAGATTTTCGTTTCTTCCTCGATCATGATGTTGTCCGTCGCCTTGTGGAAGGCGTCTTGGATCGTCCGCGGTTTTTCGAAGGATATCCATTTTCTGAATTTCGACTTGTACTAGAGCGCTTTTCTGAGCGCATCGATGGCCACCTTGTCGCTTATCCCGCTGACCCTGGACATTACCAACTTGAATCGGCTGATGAACTCGCGGAGGGGTTCGTCTTCCCTCTGGGACAGACTCCAGAGATCGACATCGGAAGTTTCTCAATCTATGAACATAGAGTATTGCTTGAGAAATTCCGATGCGAGCTGTCGTAAACTTCCGATAGAGTTTCACTTAAGGCGCGCGAACCATTCGAGGGCTGCTCCTTCTAGATTCTCGACGAACAGGCGGCAGTAGCCGGCGTCTCTTTCGCCGTCCTTCAGCCTCGCTCTTCCCATCGTGATGTTGAAAGCCTGAAGGTGCGCTCTCGGATCGGTCGTACCATCATACTTCGGTACTTTGATTTTTCCTGGATCGGATACCCTCGTATCTGAGATGGGAGTGGTGAAAGGGGTCTTCCGAGCCCCTTCCAGCAGCCTGTCGATCTCGGGGGCCGCGCTGGTAGCGTGATGGATTTGGGATTTTACGGCTCTTACTTCTGCCTCAGTCTTGGTGATATAGTCGCGAAGATCGCGTATATCCGACGTCTCGCCAGCAGATTTCCGTGTTTGTCGGCGTTTACTACGAGTGAGCTCAGTTTGCTTTTCAACCAGCTCTTCTTGTTCGTTCCAATAGAGGATTTCCTCCTCTTCTGTCATTGGTTTGTCGAACGGAGAGCTTTCCCGAGTGAATCGGCTTCTGGTCCTCCTTGGATGTCTGTCGACGTCCTCATCAGTATTGTTGGAGACATCACTAGGATCCAGGTCAACTTGCTCGACTCCGTTGTCCTCTGAAGCCTTCGCGGGAGGCGGAGGGCTTTCAGAGTTTCCCTTTTCAATGGGAGATTTCTCGCTAGGGTTTTGACCCGAAGGTCGTTCCTGCGCGGCTCCAGGCCTGTTGAGTGGGGTTGCAAAGTCGAGTCTTTTCCCGCGGACTTTAGTGGTTCCGCGGGGGCGGATTGCTCGAGTCATTGCCGTTAAATTTTCAACTTTTTTGGTCAAGGTGCTCACGAACTTATCCTATTCTTCCGACCTTTTTTCGTAGGTGGCGAACATCTTTTTAAACTCCTCGGGCGCCGCGGCGTTGGCTGGTGCGTTGGCCGCGGATACGCCCGTTGCGGAAGTGTGGAGATCAGTGATGCTCCGTTAAGAGGAGTCTGCACGTTATCTGTGTCGTCAGTTGACATGTCTGGTTGAGCGTGATATGGTTGAGAGTTAGATTGATCTGTACCCCCCTGCTTCTAGCGCCAAGCTATGGGAACCAAAATTCGCACTATCGATTTTCGTTTAAATTAGGAAAGTAGGAGAACCCTAATTTCTCAGAGGTCTCGGATATCTGCTAATACCACACGGCAAGCAATCAGAACACGAAACGAGAACAATAATAAAATAAAAAATCGAAAAAGAGAGCAAGATAGTTCTTATTCTGAATCTGCGTTTGAGCGTTTATAACAAGGTAACTGCCTGGGCTACGAGAGATGTCGGCGAGATTCCTAGTTCTAAAACCCTAAGACGACAAAAACCTAATTGAGTCGCAGCTCGAATAACAAAAACGGAAAATTGCCTAAAATCGCTCTAAGTGCTAAGTTTGCTGTGAAAACTCCTCTCCAATGCCTCTCGCCTAGGACTCCTTATATACTGGCTCCAAGGTCGGTTTACGCTTTTCCCCTTCTTGCCCTTAAGCCGCCATAGCATAAAAATGGAGATATTCCATTTTTTCCGATCTTCATAATTATCTTCAAAATTTCGTATTTATCCGCGGAAACTTGACATTTATCTTTCCTCGCGAACCAAGCGTAAACCGTCATGCGGCTTACGGGCTGTTGGTTAAGAAATCGTAAGTTGGGTCTCGAGTCATGTCTTAGGTCCCTTTGGGCTGTCTTCCGACTCGAAGCGTTTATTACGGCTTCTTTCGATAAAGAACGAAATTTCCGCGGTTTTTACGGTAAAGTTTGATCGATAACTTAGAATGGCGGGGAATGTGAAATGGGTTCGCTACGGTCTTCGCGAGATAACATCGAAGGGTAGACGAGAATGCATGGTCTAATGTCGTATTGACGTTTCGGAAGAGCTCGGTCACCACGTAGCGACCGAGCGCTCGATCGCTACGTAGCGACCAAACTTCGGTTCGAGCTCAGTCGCTACGTAGCGACCGAGTTTCGACTCAAGCTCGGTCGCTACGTAGCGACCGAGCAGAGCACGTGTTCGGTCGCTGCGTAACGATCCTTTTCGAGCTCTTGTCCGATGACTTGCGTTTCCTCCGCAAAGCTTTTCGTAAAGAAGAATCTATTTCGAAAAAGTGTTTGTCGAGGAAGGTTTTTCGTTTTCTTCTTCGGGGATTTGGACGTTAACTACGTCGTAACCGTTTTCGACCCCAACAATTCACACACACACACACACACACACAAGGTGAATTCTTGCAAATGGATATTTGATCTCAATCATTTCGCTTGGTGAGAGAAGATGGTCTAATGTGAAAAAAATGGGCTTCAATTGCATTATCTATAGTGACTCACACTCAAGAATAGGAGCAAGATCATTATGCAAAATTTAGCTAAGAAAAAGAGTAATTCATGCATACAATGCTTGTTCTCATCATTCTACCCCTTTCCTATGTAGCTTTAAGTTCTACCCTTCTTTTCTTTCATTCTCAAACCCAAAATACTCCCACTTTCATCTCTCACCCATTGTACTCTCCTTTCTTTCCTTTGATTTAACCAACTAGGGACTTGTTCTTTTGAATTTAAACTTTTAGACTTAGCTCTCTTCTTTTCTTTTCCCCCACTCAACTATAGTTTCTTTGATTCCTTTTTTTTTTTAATTTGGGAGGGGGTTCTAATGATACTTTAGAGCTTTTCTTTTCTAACTTTCTTTGTCCCTAGGGGTTTCTTACTTTAAACACTCTTATTGGTTCATCTCTTTCGCTCAATCTCTCTCATTCCCAAGATAAAAAGAATTTAAGCTCACAAACCCAAAAACCATCCTACAGGCTAGCTCAAATGAAGTCCTAATGCTAGCCAAAGATGAGAACAACCCCATTGTCGCTCCTAATACTCTCAATATTTTGCACATGGCATGCTATCAATAAAAGGCCTCACTCAAGCAAATTAATGTTGGCTTCAAAGAATGGTGAGGGTTAATGGGTATGGAGTGCCATTTGGGTTAACAAAGATTGGTACAAAAAGAGAAAGATAACCCAAATGTGTATAATATCCATGATCAAGTATGCAAATGTCCATATGCAAGAGAAATTAAGTTCATTAAGCCTAGTTCATTGGAGTTGGTTTCAAGAACAATGTCAATCATCAAGCAAGCAACATGTTTCAAGAAGAGTTTTCAAGGCTCGAAGCTTACAAGTTTTTTCAAGAGAGGCTTAAGCTACTTGATATGTTTAGCTAGGATGTCAAATTGAGTTCTAGATATGTGTTCTTTACAAGGTTTCTCCCTATTCATGAATGCAACTTATATGCTCTAGACTCAATCCTAAGAATGCAAGTGATGCAACTACATGCTTTTTTTTGTGTTTTTTAAATTTTTCAAATTTTTTTGGTTTTTCTATGCAAATATGTATTTACAATGCAAGACTCAATGCAATATCATCAAAGCAAACTTGATCAAATACTTGGTACCTCCCCCAAACTTACTTCACACAGTCTCTGTGTTAGTAAGTTGAAAAAAATACCCAAAAGAAAGAATAAATGCAAAGAAAAACTGGTATATACAATGGAAAGGTTGGAGTGGTACCTCAAGCGGAGAGTGGAGAAGGAGGATCCTTCCCACTTTCAAGAGTGATGGTGAGGACTTGAGAGAGAAGCTCTTGAAGCTTGATTGGATCATCTTGGAGCTGTGGAGTGATGATGGCCTTTTCACTTGAGAATGGTGTAGACTTCCCCTTGCATTTGATCTTGTACTCAATAGCTCCATCCTTGAACTTCATTGGGTGAAGAGTGAGAGTGTGTGGCATCATATCAAAAAGTGGAGGGTGAGGTTCTTTCATCATCTTCTTCTTGTCATGAGCAGCCTTTGTGGCTCTACTCACCTCCTCCTTTGTAGCACTTTCCAAGTGCTCATCACACATCTTTTTAGAAGACTCTCCATCAAGACCTTCTTTTCCACTAACAACCATTTCATCCTTAATTTTTTCAATTGAAGGTTCTCCACAAGTGATGGTTCCACAGTACTCAACATTCATCATTGGAGATTTGATTGGGTAGGAGACAACTTTGTTCACATTGAGGAGTGTCACCTTCTTGTTGGCAAAGTCAATGCAAGCTCCTACTGTTGTGAGAAATGGTGTGCCAAGGATCAATGAGACTCTCTTCTAAGTTGCCATCTTCAA
Organism: Brassica napus; assembly: GCF_020379485.1. Lineage (NCBI taxonomy): Eukaryota > Viridiplantae > Streptophyta > Magnoliopsida > Brassicales > Brassicaceae > Brassica > Brassica napus. Next base: position 48,741,201 of record NC_063445.1, read on the forward strand.
AACAGTGAGATCAATAGGGATGGTGCAGTCTTCAATCTTCATAGGGTAGTCTTTGATTAAGCCTAATGGAGTTGTTGAAGAAGAGTCTCCAAACATGAGTGAAGATGTGTTTGGCTCCATGTTCTCAATCCCAAGACTCTTCACCATCTCCATTGAGATCACATTCACACTTGCACCAGAATCAACAAGAGCATCATCAAGTGTGAACTTACCAAGGGAGCAAGACAAGGTGAACTTCCCTTGGGTTTCTAGTTTTGGAATAGACTTTGGTGTGACTGATGGATCAAGCTGCATAGTAGAGATGTTTAAGAGCTCTCCTACTTCTTCTTTGTGAGCTAGAATGTCCTTGACGAGCATCATTTGGACATGAGCATCATGCATATTTGATATCTGTGGAAGCTTGACTCCTACATCTCCCATGTCTTTTCTGAACTTGGAGATCACCTTCTTTTGTGCTTTAGTGAGGAACCTTTGTGGAAATGGGAACTTGTCATAAGGTGATTGCTCAACCACATGAGCTTCTTCTAGCTGAACCTCCTTCAATTGCGTGACAGCTTTCCCAATAACCGGTTTCTCAGCCTTGTGTCTAACTAGTTGCAAAACCTTTCCCTCAACCTTCTTTACAGTTTGTATCTCAACCCTTTCCACAATCTTGTGTTCAACCTTCTCCACAATCTGTGCTTCAGCCTTGGCAACAACTTCTGTTCCATACATGAGCCTTTCAATCTGATCTTTCTCTTTCTCATGATCACTCAACTCAATCTCAGAAGTAGTAGAGAGGATAAAATTGCAATACTCTTTGGGATTCTGCTCTGATTTTCCTGGTAGAGATCCCATTGGGCTCTTGGAGGTTGAAGGCATAGAGGCAAACTGATTCTCCAAAGCCTTGAAGTGAGAGGAGAGTTGTAGGAACTTGTTGTTGAGGTCATTGTAGCTTCCATCAACTTTGGTGTGAAGGTTATTCAGCTCATATCCAATGTGCTTCTCACTTCTAGTTTGGGACTCCAAGATCTGTTTCAACATTGCATCAGTGTTACTCTCTTGTGGAGCAGAAGTAGAAGATCCGGCTTGGCCTTGTGTAGACTGATTTCCTTTGGAGGAGAAGCCTTGAGAGTAGTTTTGCCTAGCTTGGTAACCACCTTGTTGGTTGTTGTAGAAGGACTTTTGTTGGTAGTTGTTGTACTGAAAATTAGGCTCCTTCTTGTACCATGTCCCTTTAGCATTCACAAAACATAGCTCTTCTTGACCTTCTAGACCATCAACTTCATGAACCACAACTGTCTCCTCTTGTTTCTTCTCACCAACAAAGTTTACTTTCTCTTATTGGCTCTATCTGAAAGAAGCAAATCCATCTTATCTTGTAGAGCCTTCAACTCTCTCTTTGTGTTTGTATCATCACCTCCACTGCCTCTGTTGCTTCTATCATGCTCATCACTGTAGACTGAATCACTCTTAGCCATATTCTCTACAAGCTCCAAAGCATCTGCTTCAGTTCTCCCCAAGAAGAAACCATTGCTAGCAGTATCAAGCTGGCTTCTAAATTTAGGCAAAACACCTCTGTAGAAAGTACTAAGCAAACTCTCCATATTGAAGCCATGATGAGGACATTGAGAGATGTAGCTGTTGAACCTTTCCCATGCTTCTCCAAAGCCTTCAAGATTCCTTTGATGAAATCCTGAGATTTCATTCCTTAGCTTAGCAGTTCTTGAAGTAGAGAAGAACTTGGTGAGTAAAACTTTCTTGCACTCATCCCATGTGGTGATTGAATCTCTTGAAAGGCTCTTCTTCCATGTGTGAGCTTTGTCTCCCAAAGAGAATGGAAACAGCCTTAGCTTGAATGCATCTTCAGAGACACCATTGATCTTTGTTGTTCCACACAGCTTATCAAAGTTATCCAAGTGTTCTAGTGGATCCTCCAAGGCAAGACCATGGTACTTGTTGCTCTGGATCATGTTTATCAAGCTTGACTTGATCTCAAAGTTGTTGTTTTCCACAGCTGGTGCTCTGATGCCAGCTCTATGCCCATGGATATTGGGCTCATCATGTGTGCCAATAGCTCTAGCTTGGCGCTGTGGGTGTTGTGGCCTAAGGTTGGCAGCTCCTTGGCCAATGCCCTCTCCATCTTGAGGCTGTTTCTGATGTTGATGCATCACAAACCCCAATCTGTCTAAGTGAGCTTGTTGCTTTTCTTCTCTTCTCCTCCTTGCAATCTCCCTTTCAAGTGCTTTAATGTCTTCAACTTTTGGAACTAGGTCTGTTGGGCCTCTGCTCCACAAGTTCATGCACCTGAGATACAAAAGGCTAGGAAAGAGAATATGTAATTAGATATAAGAAAATAAGATTTAGTCTCAAGCAAGAACCAAATCTCAATGTCAAAATCAACTTAGTATTGGCAACGGCGCCAAATTTGAAATGGACTTTTCAAGGGTCCAATAATCAAATCATCATAGTAATTAAGATGTCAATCCATTTCTAAGAGTTTTGAATAAAAAAGAATTCATGTTTTCAATTAAGCTAAATGCAATCAATAAGATGAGTGGTTTCAATCAATCTAACAGGTTTCTAAAGCAACTAAACAGCAATTTTCAATCAATTGGAATAAGGAGGAATCATGGGCATAGGATTTTGATTTCAGATGACTAAGATTAAATCTAAAATGGCAAGGTTTCAATCAACACGTTCCCCTAAGTCTAGATATCAATTCTAAGCAAGTTCTCTTCCAAGATAAAAGCTCATTTAGTCTCATGATCATACATCTAATTCCTTTGGTTTGTGTCAATCAAGCAATCATTAAGGAAAGATCATTCAACTTTCCTAACTCCCCTAACATCAAATCCCTTTGGTAGGGTAAGCTAAGAGCTTGATGAGTTGGCTCAGACATTTCATCGAACACCTTCCGGGCAATGAAATGTCTAGAGTTCTAAAGCAGAATGGCCAACTCAAGCTTAGCATTAAGATCATTCAATCAAGCAAGGAAACACATTAATCTACTCTAAACATTCTAGATAATCACTTAATCATCCTAAATCATCCTAACCCATGAATCCAAAGAAGACTACTCACTCATAATCATGGTAGACACTAGATCATTAGTTGATCCAAATCTAAACATGATTAATGGTTAAAGTAATCAAGCAAAGATAAGAAATTATGATCAAGATTAGATCTTTCACCAAAAAGTGGCTTTTGATTAGATAGAAAACAAGATAAGTCCTAAGATAAGGTCTAAAAAGTATTTATAGTGGCCTAAAAATGAGCTGGGTCGACCCAACAAGCATAGGTTGACCCAAGATAATTTGGGTAAAAAGTTGGTAAAAACAGAAGTGCAGATTTTTCTAAGTGTCGCAGCTGGTTTTTGACATGTCATTTGGCCGCTGCACACTCCAGCGGCATGTTTCTTGTCGTTTGGCCACTGCATCTTCCAGATATCAGGCAGGGAGTAGTGGATTTCTCCAGCGGCTTGTCTTGGCCGCTGCATTTGGCCGCTGGGACAGTTGGGAACTCGTGTTATGAACCAAAAACACCTTTCTTGTCTCTAAACCATCTCCAAAGGTTCCAAACTCACCAAATAGCATCTCCATCACCTAATAGAGACAAATGTATATGCAATGCACCTAAATCTACTCTAAATGCATCTAAATGGACAAATTGAGAACTAAAATGATTGCTAAAACTATGTAAATACACAAGATATCATTAATCGTTAAAAACTGTTCCCAAATAAATGTATTTATATGTGATATTTATTATTAAACTATTATATTTCACCATGAACTACTAAAATTTGCATTTATTATAATTTACCTTAATTCCCTGATAAATGTAATTAATTTTTGCCTTGGTGATAGAGATTTTTGGAAGTATGTTTTTTTTCACTGTTGCCAAATATATGTTTTGCGATATTTTCTTATATCTTTCAATAACCAAGTTTAACCATATTTATATGTGATATTCAATTTATTATTAAGCTATTATTGCGTTGTTGATTGTATTATTTAGGAAAAGACTATGTCCCACAACTTCTCGGAAGGCTCTTGGAAAACTCTTGGAAAACTCTCCGAAGACTTCTCAGAAGACTCTTGGAAGACTCTCGAAAGACTTCTTGGGAAGTCTTCTAATGCATTAAATGCTAGAAGACGTCCCACGAAGTCTCCAGGAAGTCTTCCAAAGTTTGAATATGCAGTTTTTTTCAGAAATGAGTTAGACTTTGGAAGATTTCTCAGAAGACTCTTGGAAGACTCTCAGAAAATCTCGGAAGACTCCTGGCAGACTCATAAACTATCGGAAGACTCTTCGCAGACTTCTTGAGAAGTCTTCTAATGTATTTTATGCTAGAAGACTTCCCACGAAGTATTCGGGAAGTCTTCCAAAGTCTTATGTCCAGAGTGGTACAAATGAATGATGTCAAGTGGAGTCCAAGCTGATCTATGTTGAGGAATGATATCTAGTTCTATGTGTAATAGTTTTGTTTATCGTCTGTTTTATGATTTGTATGTGCACTATTTAGTTGTGAATTCTTTTGTAAACTTAAAGAAATGTTAATCAAACGAATTTTCTAAATATATTCATGTTTTGCCAAAAGTACTTGATATTATTGAAGTTATTGATACAACATACCACAAGTTTTTTTTAACTATTCTACCCACTCATAACAAAAATACAACAACACGAAAACGTAGTCAAATTACTAAAACTAAGAGAGAAGACTTAAAAAAAAATCTAGTCAAATTCACAAAAGATCAAACTTGAATTTTAAGTGAAAGTTCAAAATTTTGTATATTTCAGGTAAGTTAAAAATTATATCTTATGATATAAAAAGACACATTAAACCACATGACTTGATATTCTTGAAGTTACTTAACACTTATGAGGAAGACTTACAGAAGACTTCTCCGTTTAGCTAGAAACATTATTAAACATCAATGTTTGTAACTTCATAATTATCACCATTTAAGTTATAAATTCGACTCATTAGTCCCAATATTGATTAATAAACATGAATTAGCAAGAAAATATTAAAAATTCATTTTAATTTTGGATAAATTGGAAGTTTAGTAAGGATTTACGAAGAAGACTTCTTTGTAGGTCATCCACGGAAGACTTTAAAACAAGTCTACTCTGTGTAAAATTCAAAAAAAGTCTTCTGTTTAGGTCATTTTTGCAATTGGAAATTTACGAAGGAAGACTTCCTAAGAAGCCTACTCAACAAAAGACATCTTCAGAAGTCTTCCTTTATAAATATTGGCTTACTTTTGAAATTGAATTTTTTTCGGAATTCCCAGAGAAGACTTCTATAGAAGTCTTCTCGGATAAACATGTTACTTTTGAATTTGACCGAGTTGGTCAGAATTTTGACTTTTTGTAGAAGACTTCTAGGGAAGACTACCTGGAGAATACTTCAAAAGAAGTCTTCTCTAAGTCTTCCAGAAGTCTTCTCAATGTCGCAAGAAGTCTGTTGGGTTACTTTTGCAATTGACTATATTTGACTTTTCGAGAGAGGACCTCTTTAGAAGTCTTCCGTCGGATGACTTCTCTAGAAGTCTTCTCTCGCGGGCAAAGGTTTGACCAAAACCCAAAACTAAAGAAATATTTTCATTGATATTAAATCTTTTACTATTATTTTTCAATTGCAAAAGTAACTTACGCAGACATCTTCCGGCATTGAGGAGACTTAGGGAAGATTTTCAGAAGACTTCTGTAGAAGTTTTCTCCAGGAAGACTTTTAAGGAAGTCTTCTACAAAAAGTCAAATTTCTGACCAACTTCGGTCAAATTTAAAAGTAACATGTTTATCCGAGAAATTTTCTAACATTTAAAAGACTTCTAAGGAAGTCTTCTCTGGGAATTTCAAAATTGTTTGTTTAAAAATGAAAGTTAGAAGACTTTTAGGGAAGTCTTCTATTAAAAACACACAAAAGGTCAATTGCAAAACTAACCTATGCATTGACCATAAGACTTCTAAAAAAGTCTTCTTCGTCGAACAGATCTGAAAAATAAAATATGGTTCGTGCTTTCATACCTTGAACTCGTGAGATGACTTGCATGGTTTCTCCAATCACCCGGAACTTCACCAGAACAGCTACCTACTCGTTAATCACCAATAATCGTGAGCTTATGAACGTTACATAATTTGTAATCAAAATCTTCAGTTTTTTGATGAATTTTGAAAGAAAATGTAAGGTATAGGGTTTGTGTGGATAGGAAATGAGAAAGGAAGAGAAAAAATCAAAACTTTAGGTCATTAACACTCTCAATTTGGTAGTTCATGGTGGTTGAGGCATTGATGTCAATGGCAAAGTTGTAAATATTTGGTGAAGATGAGGATGGTAAGGTAAAAGCATTATTTTCGAAAAAAAAATAATGGCATTTTCGTGAATAACTAGAACTTCTAGGGTGAATAGGGAAAAACAAAGTTTCAAAAAAAAACATAGATTATTTTTGTGTTTGACATGAAATTTTGAGTCATTTTTGAAAGAAACCCATGTAATTTATTATTTGCGATTTTTATTATTAAACTATTATATTTCACCATTAACTACTAAGATTTTCATTTATTATAATTTACTTTAATTCCCAAATAAATGTAATTAATTTTTGCTTTGGTGATAAATCTTTTCCTTAATCCCCTATTATCGAAGTGTCTATCAAGTTTAGTATATTTGATACTAGATGGGTGTCCGCGCTTCGCGCGGAATATTGTTTTATTGTTGTTAAAAGTATGATTTTTTGGATAATGTAATTAGATGATCACTTTTATTTGTTAAGAACGTTATTTGGTGTTTTTATTGTGTTATGTAGTAGTAATAGTGATATGTTAATATATTTTGTCTTTGTTTTTTCAATAATGTGTTTTTTCTGTATAGTAGTGAAGTGAGTCTCTAATATAAAAATATAATAAATTTCAATAACTTAAATTTGCATTTATGCATTTGTTGATTTTAAGATTAACAGTTTCAGCGTCAAAATTATCTTTTATTTTTTTCATATTTTTGAACATTATAACTTTCAAGATGTTTTTGTCTTTTTCCCATATTTTGAAATTGAGCCTTCAACATCTATGTATTTTGTTTACCTTTCTGGTATGCAGTGTTTCTCATCATCACCGAAAAGACTTACCTCATGCTCTTGTTCTTTATCGCCTTCTTCACTTTGAGATTTCTGGTATTTGTTGTAAATCGGGTTTAGGAGTTCCCAGTTGTGCAGTTGTTTCTAGCGTCATTTTAGGCTGCTCCATTCAATATTGGATGCTCCTCTTCTTCCTTAGATTTTAGCTGATGTTATGAACTGCATCTCTTTGGGTTGGGTCAGAGTTTAGTCGTCTTTAAAGTTATTTTCCTCGTCGTTGGCTTACCATTGATACTCCCTTCTCGTCTTGGTTTTCAAGATATGGTTTTTGGTGATTTGACTTCTATAGCTCGAGGACGACTCCACGATTTGATGATTTCGTTTTGTCTACCCTTCCATTTATGTTCCCTCATCTCGTTGCAGCTTTCATCGCTGCTTGCGTCTCTGTGACTTTCTCTTTCGCCATGTTTGCCACTCCAGGTTTGGATAATGTTCTCCTCCGAGTATGCTCTGTAGATTTGGAAAATTGTTTCTGGTCTCAAGTCTGGGCTCATGTTTCTCGGGGGTTGGCTTATGTTCTCCCTCACTCATGTTGTTCTCTTCTTCCTTTGCTCCCCTTAGTATAAGTGTGCAGTATTAGTCTCTTGGAGATTTGGTCCCTTCTATCCCGAGCTTTGTGGTTCTTCACCGGCATAGGCGTCTTGTTTGTGCTTGTTTAGTTTGTGAGGTGCTTCTTACCTCTTAGCTGGTGGTTGTACTTATCGTTCGTTATGTATGTCTCTTCCTGCTTTGTGGTGATTTTGGCCTTCTGTTGATTATTCTTCCTCTAACCCGCTTTCTTGATTCTTTGCATTGGTCATTGATCACGCTCATTTGTGTTTGAGGGATTGTTTTATCTCAAGATTATATTTCTACATTTTACTGACTTTTGATTGTTCTGGCCAAGACACTCTATGATAAAGTGGGGTAAGCTAGTTTTCGTTCTTGATCGCCTTTGAGTTCTGGACCTTTATTGAGTTAGTATTACTTTGACATTTTTTTTCTTTGTGATTATGGAAGTTTTATATTTAGATTATGTGTTATATTAAGATAAATATATAGTTGTAAATGAAATAATAGAAAATAGTAAAAAATAATAAAATCGCGAAAGTTTATGCTATTTTTAGCTGTGAATAAATTAAATATTTAAAATACATTTATATTTTTTTACTTATTTCTTTATTTTTTTGCAATTTTTTGAACAATAAAATAGATTAAAATAGATTATCAAACTTCAAATGATGATGGTTAGTGTGAGAAGGATTATATAGTGTATAATTAGAAAATAGTGAACCAAATTGCAATAATCTAAAAGAAGAAGGATCTAAAATGTAAAAAGACAAAAAAGTGGACACATGTCAACAAACTCCCTTTCCACATGTCATAAGAAGAGAGAAAAGTCTATTTTATATATAAAGATTTATTCTTTATTTATTGCATTAACTTAAGAATTCCTGGGTTGTTTCTTTTACTTAACCAATCTCACATTAATATTGACAGTTACAGCATTAAATGGTTTTTTTTCTCACGCTCGGTATCAAAACCGTAAGCTGGCGTAATGTGCCTCTAGTTTTTAATATATCCTAAAAAAATCATTGCATATCTTTTGGACCAACTTTTTTTCAATTGAATACGGAGCTGCCACGTCGTACTAATTCTTATACTAATTAACTGACAACTAAGCTGAACATTTTTTTAATTAATACAAACTACATGTTATAACTTAATTTTCAAATATTCTTCTATTAATATATAAGGGATTAGTATAACGTCAAGAATTTTAGGGATATTTTGTTTTCTCGAACCAACTTTTTTTTTCCAACAATACCTTTTCAGCTGTTTTTAAGAAGAGTTGCTATATTCAGTCTGAACCAAACAAAATCACTTTTATAGTTTTATTCTGTACAAACGACATAGATTTGGAGTTTTGGACTATAACACAAAGAAAGGAACTTCCCACCTTTTAGAATGTTATAAGTTAAGGGGATGCATGTGCTATAGGGGATCATGTTATTCAAAGGCATGTATATTCTTATATATGTAAAAGCTCAAATGGACCTTAAAAAAGTAGCTTTAGAAAGCTTTTGGATCCAAACGAAAAATTCGAGAAAGCCCATAGAATACTCGCAGCAAAAATAGGAAAGACAAATTTCGTTGAACAAAATTTGTTTGTTCACGTGTTTCAACGAGTCGAACATTTATACGTGGCATTAAATGTTTTGACTCTCGGTGTCTCTCTGCAGCTTATCTAAAACGGTCAAAACTTTGAATACTGCAAAAACCCATCTCTCTGGTAGAATGAAAAACTTTGTTAAAATGGCGAAAGTGTTTAAGTGTTTGAAGAGAGAAAGAAACTTTGTAAAAAAAAAGCTTTTTATAATTTAGAAGAAGATTTCTTATTAGTTGGATAATTGTTACAAACTTAAATAGTTTCTTGATGATACAAAATAAGAAGATAGTGGAACTATAGAGGAAACCCTTTACGTTCTTAAACTCCAAGAAATAACTTTTTTGCTACAGGGGATCATATTATTCAAAAGAATGTATATTTTTATATACGTAAAAGCTCAAATGAGCCTTAAGAAAGTAGCTTTAGAAAGCTTTTGGATCCTAACGAAAAAGTTGAGAAAGCCCATAGAATACTCGCAGCAAAAATAGGAAAGACAAGTTTCATTGAACAAGAATTTTATCTTCACATGTTTCAACGAGTCGAACGTTTATACGTTTATAAGTGGCATTAAATGTTTTGACTCTCGGTGTCATTCTGCAGCTTATCCTAAAACGGCCAAAACATTGAATACTGCAAAAACCAACCTCGCTGTTAGAATGAAAAACTTTGTTAAAATGGCGAAAGTGTTTGAAAAGAGAAAGAAACTTTGTAAAAAAGAAAGCTTTTTTATAATTTATAAGAAGATTTCTTATTACTTGGATAATTGTTACAAACTTAAATAGTTTCTTGATGATACAAAATGAGAAGAGAGTGGAACTATAGAGGAAACCCTTTACGTTCTGGAACTCCAAGAAATAACTTTTGTGCTACAGGGGATCATGTTATTCAAAAGCATGTATATTTTTATATACGTAAAAGCTCAAATGGGCCTTAAGAAAGTAGCTTTAGAAAGTTTTTGGGTCCAAACGAAAAAGTCGAGAAAACCCATAGAATACTCACGGCAAAAATAGGAAAGACAAGTTTCGTTGAACAATATTTTTTTTATTCACGTGTTTCAACGAGTCTAGCGTTTATACGTGGCATTAAATGTTTTGACTCTCGGTGTCTCTCTGCAGCTTATCCTAAACGGCCAAAACTTTAAATACTGCAAAAACCTACCTCTCTGTTAGAATGAAAAACTTTATTAAAATGGCGAAAGTGTTTGAAGAGAGAAATAAATTTTGTAAAAAAGAAAGTTTTTTATAATTTAAAAGAAGATTTCTTATTACTTGGGTAATTGTTACAAGCTTAAAAAGTTTCTTGATGATACAAAATGAGAAGAGAGTGGAACTATAGAGGAAACCCTTTACGTTCTTGAACTCCAAGAAATAACTTTTGTGCTACAGGGGATCATGTTATTCAAAAGCATGTATATTTTTATATACGTAAAAGCTCAAATAGGCCTTAAGAAAGTAGCTTTAGAAAGCTTTTGGATCCAAAAGAAAAAGTCAAGAAAGCCCATAGAATACTCGCGGTAAAAAATAGGAAAGACAAGTTTCGTTGAAGAAGAATTTTTTGTTCACGTGCTTCAACGAGTCGAATGTTTATACGTTTATACGTGGCATTAAATGTTTTGACTCTCGGTGTCTCTCTGCAGCTGACCCTAAAACGGCCAAAACTTTAAATACTGCAAAGACCCACCTCTCTGTTGGAATGAAAAACTTTGTTAAAATAGCGAAAGTGTTTAAGTGTTTGAAGAGAGAAAGAAACTTTGTGAAGAAGAATTTTTTTTTATAATTTAGGAGAAACTTTTTTATTATTTGGATAATTGTTACAAACTTAAATAGTATCTTGATGATACAAAACGAAAAGAGGGTGGAGATATTTATAGCCTATCACTACAAGAAAACAACGGCATACTGAGGGAAAAAATCGTCGGGGTGTCGTCGAAATAACGCTATTCCGATGACATACCGACTAAAAAAGTCCTCGGAAATAACTCCTCAGAAATTCATCTTTCCTCAGAAATCCCTCGGAAATTTCCAACGGAATTCCGAGGAAATGAATTTCCGAAGAAATTCCGAGGACCACAAGTTCGTCGGAAATTCCTCTGAATATTCCGAGGAAGATGTCGTCGGAATATTCCGAGGGATAAACTTCCTCGGAATATTTCCAAAATTAAAAAAAAAAATTATAAATTTATTTTTTTTAAATTGAAATTCGAAAATATAAAATTAAAATTGAAATAGAAAACATCTTTAAAATACAAAAAATAATAAAATAGTTTTTATAAATTAAAAAATGTTTTATAAATACAAAATTAGTTTTAATAAATATAAATATTTTTATAAATATGAAATCATCTTTTTATAAATACAAAATAGTTTTTATAAACACAAAAAATAATAAAATAGTGTTTATAAATAGTGTTTAAAATTGAAATAGTAAACATATTTAAAATACAAAAATAATAAAATAGTTTTTATAAAAAAAAATGTTTTATAAATACAAAATTAGTTTTAATAAATATAAATATTTTTATAAATATGAAATCATCTTTTTATAAAAAAAAATAGTTTTTATAAATACAAAAAATAATAAAATAGTGTTTATAAATCAAAAAAATGTTTTATAAATAGAAAATTAATTTTAAAATATGAAATCATCTTTTATAAATCCAAAAATCAAATTTATATACAAAGAACGTTTTGTATATTTAAAAATATTTTTTATAAATACAAAAATAAAAAAATAGTGTTTATAGATCAAAAAAATGTTTTATAAATACAAAATTAGTTTTAATAAATATAAATATTTTTATAAATATGAAATCATCTTTTATAAATCCAAAAATCGAATTTATATACAAAAAACGTTTTTTTAAATCGAATTTATATAGAAAAAACGTTTTGTAAATACAAAAATACTAAACAATTTATAAAAAAAAATTCTAAATCAATTCAACACAACCAAATCACAATTCTAAACCTGTTACACAACAAATCACAATCCTACCCAATCACGCTAACAAAAATCTATCAAAAAACTTCTAAAATCATCAAATCTACTTAAAAACCTAACAAAAAGGACCTAAGAGAGTGGGATAGGGTCCTTACATGATTTTTAATGGAATGGAAAGGATTCGCCGGAGAGATCATCGCGAGAGAAGGTGGAGAACGCCGGAAGGAGAGAGAGATCGCCGGAGAGGAAGAAGAGAGAAATGGGGAAGAAGATGCGTTTCAAGTTTATAAAACCTTGGGTCCAACGGATATTTTCCGTCGGTATTCCCTCTGTATTTTCAATTTCAATTTTTGCGAAATATTTGGCGGCTTGTTTGTCCGGTTAAATGAAAATATTCCGAGAAAATTCCGACGGCCACTTAAATATCCGTCGGAATTTCCTCGGAATATTTTTATTAATTCGAGGAAAAAAATATCCTGTGCATGTATTTCTATTAATTTATATTGTTCCTCGGAATTTCCTCGGAATATTCCGAGGAAATACCGAGGAACTAGTGTTTGGGGTTTCAAAACATCAATTTTTTTGCCGTATTTCATTTCTTATACAATTGTAATGCATACCATTGAGGATTCTTTGTATAGATGAGTATAAACCATGAAATAACAAATTTCAAAACGAATTGAAAGTATTCCCTTTACCGTTCATTAAAGTGTATAAGTGTTTCTCTTATATTGTGGGATTTCATTCATACAATCGGAAAAGTGTTAATTATAGGGTAAGAAACAAATTTTTGACTTCATAATGAACGTAAGACACTTAATAAGGGTTATATAGGTGTTTTTCAAACAGCAAAACGTTGTTTTCGGTTTAAAAACCCTATTATCTCTGAATTTCCTCGGAATATTCCGAGGAAATTCCGAGGAAACCCTTTTCTTCCTCGGAATTCCGTCGAAATATTCCGAGGAAATTCCGAGGAACTAGTGTTTGGGGTTTCAAAACGTCAATTTTTTTTTAAACGGGTCGATCGATGGATATATGTCCAAAAACGCATCGATCGATCACTAAGATGGACCAAAGCGTAACAATGTGATCGATCGATTAGATTATCCCATCGATCGATCGAGGATATCAAGTGTTCCTCGGAATTTCTCTGAATATTCCGAGGAAATTCCGAGGAACTAATGTTTGGGGTTTCAAAATCTCGAATGTTTTTTTATAAACGGATCGATCGATGGATTTATGTCCAAAAACGCATAGATCGATCACTAATATGGAGCAAAGCGTAACAATGTGATCGATCGATGGGTATATGTCTAGAAACGCATCGATCGATCACTAGTTCGTCGGAATTTCCTCGGAATTTTGTAAAATCCCTATAATATTTCTTCGGAATTCATCGGTTTTTTCCGAGGAACACATTTTTCCTCGGAATTTCTTCGGAATATTCCGACGGATTGATGTTTCCTCGGAATTCCGTCAGTATATTCCGAAGAAATTCCGAGGATTTCATTTTCCGTCGGAATGTCCGTCAGAATACCGCTGTTTTCTTGTAGTGTATATTGTACAAAATACCTCGAATATTTTAATCATAAATCTATATAATTATAATATAATATCTAGATTATTTTATCCTAATTATCTAGATTTTTCTATAATAATATCTAGATTTTTTTCTTGACAAAGTGGAGGATAATTTTAGAATTTAGATTAAGTTTGGGGTATACATGATTAGTAAAAGAGTCTCTTAGTAAAATACTAACCCAATCATATGACCCAAATTAAGATTACTTTTCAACGCGCTCTCTCTATCTCTTTCTCTCTCTCTAGTCTCGCCATGGATCTTCTTCGTCAGAGCTTGGGTTGTCTTTTGATCGTTGCGTTATTGTCTCCTACAGCACTATCAATGCAGTTCGAGCTTCGTTCTGGCCAGATGAAATGCATATCGGAGGATATTCACGAAAAGTCCATCAGCGTTGGCAAATACTTCATTGTAAACCCTAACGAAGATCATCCTCTTCCTGATTCTCACAAAATCACCGCCAAGGTAGTACGCTCCTGAAACGTTTCACCTCGATCTCTCTCAATGGTTTGTTTCATACATAGCCTGATGAAATATTTGCTTTTATCCCCATATTTTTTTAAAAAATTATTATACATATGTCGAATGCTCCTAAATTTTCGGAATTCTTTGTGTTAAAATTAAACTTAATGTTTATTGTGATTTTCTTAGATGGTGTCGCCAAAATGGAATGCGCTGCACGAAGCTGTTAAGGTAGAGGCTGGAGAGTTCTCGTTTACTGCGTTTGAAACCGGTGATTACTTTACGTGCATCTCAGCCGTTGATCATAAGCCGCAGACGACGTTGACCATTGATTTTGTTTGGACGTCTGGTGTTCACTCTGCTGCCTCCAAGGATTGGTCTAAAGTTCCAAAGAGGAGCCAAGTCAAAGTATGTACTTCTGTTTTTTTAATCTCTTAGTCTTAAGTTAGTCAAAAAAAAAACATAGGACACATTGTTTGGTATTGATCAATGACTCTTCTGATCTTGGTTTCAAAGTGTATATATGTTAGTTTAGTTATGGTTGTTGTTGTTTGGATCTTGATACGTTGTTTCTGGCAGATGATGGAGTTGTCGGTTAAGAGGCTATTCGACACTGTTGAGTCCATCCACGATGAGATGTATTATCTTCGTGATAGGTAAATACACAAAGTTCTAAACCTTTATACCTTTAGTTTTTTTTTGGTGCGTTAGAGATGATGAGATTAATACTTATTATTATATATTATGGTTTGGTGGCATGATCAGGGAAGCAGAAATGCAAGAGTTGAATAGATCCACAAATTCGAAAATGGCGTGGTTTAGTTTCTTGTCACTTGGGTTTTGTTTATCGGTAGCTGGTTTACAGTTTTGGCACTTGAAATCTTTCTTCGAGAAAAAGAAACTCATCTAAGTAGTACAGTACGTACTACATACTCATACTGTGTAAAGACTAAATATTATTATAAAAACTTTAAAAGCTATAACTTATAAGGTTTTGAGGATACAACTGAAAACATTGATTGATAATACTGAAACCATCATACACATGGAGAATGCAATTCTCAAGCTTTCTCGTTTTTCCCCTAAATGATTTTCTCTTTCCTTTGCTTTCTCATTTTAAACAATTGGAAAACGACAAGTTAAATAACAGGAACATACAGAAATTCTATTAGTGTACTCTCTTAAGTAAACACATGGCCAAGAATCATGTTCTAGTAGTTTATGCGGATATTTAAGGTCGTTGGTGCAATTTCGTATGAAAAGTATGATTTATGAAAAAAGAAAAAAGTATGATGGGATTAAGGACGAAGGGATCTATGAAACAGCCTCGGCTCAGAAAATCAGCAAACGTTAAGGTACACACTTATAAATTCTCACTTTTGGTTTGGAAAAATAACATTCTCACTTTTTAATAGCTAGTTTTTTGTGCTAATTAAGGATGATGGGATCTATATAACATCAAACTATTTTCTAATTGATAACCGATCCGCAATAGCATTGACAAGAAACCCGGTCTTCCATGGAAGAAGTAAACATATACACAAGAGATACCATTTTATACGTGAGTGTGTAGAAAATGGGCAGGTAGGAGTCGAGCATGTACCTGGAGAGAAACAAAATGCAGATATCTTGACAAAGGCATTAGAAAGGATAAAGATCAAGGAGATGAGAGACTTCATCGGCATGAATGACTTGGCAACTGAGAGCTTCAAGCTTAAGAGGAAGAATGTTAGGATAAGCTTGAAGAAAGTTTGAGAAGCAAGTTTCCTAATCCCTTTGAGTTTGTGATTATCTAAAGGGATTAGGAAATATCTACCTTATGAGTTTAGGAGTTTTAGTTTCATATATAAGGAGATGCAAGAGTATTTCATAATTTCTGAGTTTTATGAGTTTGAGTGTTTGAGAGCTTAAGGTTTTTGAGATAATTTTTCTTAAGAGATTAATAAGAAGGGGTTTTCTTATTTGTGAGTTCATTCATTCATACTTTCGAGACTTGATTTCTAGAGAGGATGCAATGGCACATGCCAAGAAACTAATTCAGAGTGGACTTCAACCTTGTGATATTGGAATCATTACAACTAACGCTGCTCAGGACCTCAGGTTATGGTGCTCAAGACTCTTAAGGGCAAAGAGGGGATGCTAAAGGACATGGAGGTGTCCACGGTTGTTGGTTTCCAAGGTCGAGAAAAAGAGGCTCCATGATCAAGCTCAAAGAAGGAGGTTTGGTTTTTAAAAGACCAAAAGCGAATGAATGTGGCTGTTACTTGCGTAAGAAGACACTGTTGTGTGGTCTGAGATACAGAGTAACAGAGACAGTGAACAGTGAATGCGTTTCTGAAACCTATGATCAAATACTTTGAGACGCATGGCGAGCATATAAGCTGACTACACCAATTGGTTAGGCAAGATTTTCTTAAAACCTCAGGCCATTTGATACAGTCAAACAAAAATGAAAGAAAGAAAATATAATCTTTAGTTTATACGACGTTTGATTGATAATCTGAGTTAGATTGCCATTCATATGGGCTCTTAAAGACTTTAAAAAACCTAGTATAATTAATTAATACATATAAGCCTATTCAATAAAATATAAATTCCGCTACTGGAAATCAAACTTTATTCCACTGCCGGTAATCGAACCCGGATTTCAAGGAAGGGTTGAACAAGGGGTAAACACTTTTTTTTTTTTTTTTTGTTAACCAGGCGGGGTTCGGGCCTTCGGCCCTAATCCCCTCCTAGGCCCGGAGCCAGCCTGCGTCTGTATCATTACGGCCCTGGACACTCCTCCCCGCCCGAGACTCGAACTCGTGACCTCTCTGACCGGAGTCTGAAGTGTTACCAGTTGAGCTAGCTTGTCCGGGTAAGGGGTAAACACTTTTGTTCCATATTCAGTTTGAAATTAACCTTTGTGCTACAGCGGATCTTGTTTGTTAAGTAGCAAACATAATGATATTCTCTTATTTATATGCGAAAGCTCAAATATTAGTTCTTGTTTCTGACATGGAAGAAAAAACAAGACACATGCCAAGAGTTACTCGCTCTAGAAAATAGTGAGCAGTCATGCGTTTCTTAAACATATGCATGGCTGAATGAATGAGAAAACTAATGATGGATCTGTTTTATGATCATACATGACAGAAAGAAGACAGAAAGAAAAGCAAAGCTTGGGGATAACATAAGAGACAAGTTTCAGATTCAGAGATATTAGTAAGGAAACAAAGTGATAATCTAACTAAACCTGATCTAGAACAGCAGACCGACTTATTAGTAAAGTGGTCATTGTCTGACCAATTGACTCGCGCACCAGACCAATTCCGTCTTACCAGTTTAAAATTTGATAATAACGAATCATCCATAGTGTTAACGATGTTGAAAAAGGTGGTGATGACGAGGAAGACAGTGACAGTTTAAAATATCTTAATTCAGTTTTAATCACGTTTTGTCAACGAAAGGCTATAATAAATTTGTGTCACATGCTCTCCTTGTCACGTTTTGTCAAACAAAATTCTCACTTTTTAGTAGCTAGTTTTTGTGCTACAGATGATGGGATCAATATAACATCAAACTATTTTTTCATATATGCCAGAATCGCGCAATAGCTTGTATTGTTATGGATATTGTTGATATGCCTTGAATCTGGATGTTACATCTATGCGATGGATGTTACATCACGTACATCATACCGATTCGGTTGCATCAAGAGCGTTGCATCAAGTTATTATGGATGTTACATCTGATCGTGGGCTTAGGCCCATGAGTCCGTTTAGTCTAGAGTTTTAGATGCGAGATGTTACTATATATATCTTGTATTCGAAGTAACCCTGAACTTGCACTCTGTAAACTCAATATCGCCTCCAATAATAAGATCTCTCTTTGCCCGTGGACGTAGCCAAGTTGGTGAACCACGTTAAATCTCTGTGTCGTAGTTACATTGTTTTTATTCATCTGTTTCCGCATCTGTTTCTTCTCACAATTGTTACCACAAACTGGTATCAGAGCTTCGGGTTGTGATCTAGTGAGAAGATGTCTGGAATAAGAGCGAAAATCGACAAGTTTGATGGGAGAAATAGCTTCAGTCTTTGGCAGATTAAGATGCAGGCGTTGTTGAAACAACAAGGCATCTGGGGACCATTGTCAGGGAAGAAATCTGAAGCAGCTGATTTGGAGACTCTAGAAGAGAAGGCGTTCTCAACAGTTTTGTTGTGTCTAGCAGACGAGATCATCATCGAAGTGTCGGATGAGAAAACTGCTGCAAGTTTGTGGCAGAAGTTGGAGAGCTTGTACATGACAAAATCTCTAACGAACAAGCTACTGCTGAAGCAATGCCTCTTTGCCTTGCGTATGCAAGAAGGTATTGATCTTCGCGACCATCTTGACAACTTAAATTCGATATTACTGGAGCTGCGTAACATCGATGTTAAGGTGGAGGATGAAGACGCTGCTCTAATCCTGTTGGTATCTTTGCCGAACTCTTTCGAGAACTTCGTGCAATCGTTCATTGTTGGCAAAGATACAGTGAGACTGGAAGAAGATAGGTCGGCGCTTCACAGTCGGGAATTACGCCATAAGTCATCCAGCTCAGGGACAGACAATCAAGCTTCGGGATTGTTTGTCAGTGGTGTGAAGGACATGGGAACAAAAAGAAGTCGAAAGACAGAAAATCGTTTCCAAGAGGTCTTAAGCCAACAGATACTTGCAACTATTGCAAAGAGAAGGGACATTGAAAGTCAGACTGTCCCAAGAAGAAGGAGCAGCAGTCTGGATCTGCTGCAGTAGCTGAGGATGAAGCCAAGTCTGATAGTGACAGCGCTCTTGTTGTGCACAGACACACACACTCTTCTGATGTGTGGGTTCTGGATACAGGAGCATCCTACCATATGACACCGAGGAGAGAGTGGTTTTCGAAGTACACATAGGTACTTGACGGCAAGATTAAGATGGCAAACAATTTTGTCTGCAAGATTGTTGGGATCGGCTCAATCAAGCTCAGGACACATGATGGTAGACTCTGCACATTGAACGAGGTTAGGCATGTTCCATCAATGACGAAGAATTTGATATCCATGAGTCTTCTGGACAGTAGAGGGTTTAAATATTCGGGTGGCGATGGAGTTCTGAATGTCTGCAAGGGTTCTGATGTGATTCGGAAGGGTTTCATGAACGGTACTCTATATTTGCTGAAGGGTACTACCGTTACAGGTTCAGCAAATGTTGCATCACCAGAGATCTCACAGAAAGATGTGGCATATGAGGCTTGGACATATGGGTAAACGTGGGATGCAACTTATGTCGAAGTAAGGTCTTCTTTGTGGTCACAAGACCAAGAGTCTAGAGTTATGTGAGTGGTAATAGGGTTTTTGCCTATTGCAAATGTTGTAGTATAGTGGGGTGAATGTCGAACCAGTCCTAGTGATGTGAATCAGTGAGAATACAAGTCATTTCTTAAGCTAAGCAGATTCAATATTGGTGAGTGTGTGACAAGTAGCAATAGCAAACAGAGCAATACAACAAGGTTTTAATCAATTTAGACAAGTGAATCCATGGGTATTGGGAATTGACTTCAAGTAACTAAGATCCAATCTAGGTGACAAGCTTTCAATCAGAGTAATCTCTTAAGTCTAAACACAATTTTAGACAAGTCCTATGTCTAGATAAATGTCCATTTGCTTAGAAATCATTAAACATCAAATGTCTTTGGCTTAATTCAATCAAGCAATCTTTATGTTCAAGTTTAATAACTATCTAGCAATTTTAACTTCAAGTGTCCTTGGCTAATCTCACTAGAGCTTAGTTGAGATGATTCAAACACTTCATCTAATCATGTCTGATGAGAAGTGTTTAGAAATCAGGTTTAGAGTGATCAAGACTAAACAAGCATTAAAAATACTCAACAAGCAAGTTTATACAAGGATCTAATACAATAACACCATAGATCTTCACTAAGTTACTCTAATCTCCCTAACCCATGAATTCTTAAGGAAACTACTCACTACTCTTCATGATAAACCCAAGAATCAAAGATGATTTGGTGTTAATCATGATTGGTGATCAATCAAACAAATACAAGAAAATAAGAAGAAAAGATACTAAAGATTCAAGCTTTTCTCTTGGTAGAGTTTTTGTGTTCTTTTTCTGGAAAAACAAGATAGATCCCCAATTTTTGTCTGAAAAGTAGTTATAGAAGACTAAAACTCGAGCTGGGTTAACCCAACAAGCCTGGGTTGACCTCATGAAGTCGCTATGGCTGGCCGCTGTAGAAGGCGCTTGAAGTCCTGAACGCATAGCGACCTTATGATGCCGCTACGGCAGACCGCTATAGAAGGCGCTTCAACTCTAGCGGTCTCTCTAACCCGCTACACACTCCCGCTACGGTACTTAGGTGCCTCAGCTCTATCTTCTGTAGCGACCATCTTTTGCCGCTACGACTGGCCGCTAGGAGCCTTCAACGACTCATCTTCATTCTTTGGACTCAAAATCCCTCCAATGGTCCCCTAACTCATCCATGGTGCTCTCCAACACCTGATATGTACAAATGCAATGATATGCAACCTAAATGTGCCTAAATGATGCTCTAAATGACCAAACTATGCAAGAATAAGAAGTTAAAAACATGTAAATTCACAAGATATCAACTCCCCCACACTAGTCCTTTACTTGTCCTCAAGTAAACTTTCAAGTCCTAAGAAGGAAGAAGTTTGAAAAAAGGAGCTCATAGCCAAAAGACACACATCCTAACTCTTCTACAACATTCCAAATGATCATAGCAAACAATCATTGGTCATTCTTTTATCAGTCTAGCTTCTCAATGCCTATCAAACTCTTTTTATTTCTTTATACAAAGTGCAATGCTCATCAATCAACAAGTTACTTCAACCAATTCTCACATTCATTCACACACACACACACAAGGTGGATTCTCACAAATGGGCACATGATCTCAATCACTTGGCTTGGTAGATTAATGGTCTTTTATGAATGAAAAGAAAGGTTCAAATACAATCTTTTTAATGGTGGTAATCACTCAAGAACAAGGAGCATGATCATGATCATTATGCAAAATTTATCTAAGACTAGGAGCAATTCATGCATACATAGCTCATTCTCATCATTCTACTCTTCTTCCTAAGTGATTACAAATTCTACCCATCTTTTATATTTCAAAACCTAAGTATATACACTTCACTCACATTTCTCATCAAGTGAACTCTCTCTTTTTTTTTTTTTTTTTTTTTTACATGATCAACCAACTAAGAACTTGATACTCTTTTTCTTTCCCCATTATGATCTTTCATTCATTTTTTTTTTACTTTGGAGAATTCTAATTGACACACTTTAGAGTTTTTCTTCTTTTATTTTCTTGGTTCCTATTGGTTTTCTTTTCTTATTGACACTCTTTGATCTTTTTTTTTTTTCTTCTCTCAAACCCAAGATATAACAACTTAAAAACACACAAACTCACTCACCATCCTAGATGCTAGTTCAAATGAGGATCTTATGCTAGCAATAG
The DNA here is from genome assembly GCF_020379485.1 of Brassica napus. Classification (NCBI taxonomy): domain Eukaryota; kingdom Viridiplantae; phylum Streptophyta; class Magnoliopsida; order Brassicales; family Brassicaceae; genus Brassica; species Brassica napus. The sequence continues at coordinate 48,762,962 of NC_063445.1, forward strand.
ATGAGAACAAACATATGTCGCTCCCAATACTCTCAAGATTTTGCACATAACAAGCTATCAATAAGTGACCTCACTCAACAAATCAATATTGGTTTCAAAGAATGGCAAAGGTTCAAGGGTAGGGGACTGCCATTTGGATTAATCAAAGGATAATACATGGAATAAGATAACCCAAATGTGTATGAAATCCATTATTAAGTATGCAAGTGCCCATATGCAAGAGAGATTAAATTCATTATGCTCAAGTTCAGTTTGTAATTGGTTTCAAGAACAATGTCAATATCATATGAGCCACATGTTTCAAAAAGAGTTTTCAAGGCTCAAGAGATGCTTGTAGATATGTTCTTTTCATGGCAATTTCAATCATGGCTCCCTATGCATAATTCAAAACACACAACTTTTTTTTTAATTTTTTTTTAATTTTTTTTTTTTTTTTAATTTAGAAATCACAAGAAAATCCAAAATGCAAATCATTAAAATCCACACAAATGCAAAGTGCTAGATATGTCAAATGCAAATCATCCAAATAAAAACAAGCAAAATGATCAGTTTTTATAGTACCTCCACCACACCCGAATCACACAGTCTCTTGTGTGACTTTGAATTTGGAGTGGTTTACATGATAGGTGAAATAAAAATTACTAGAGATGTGGAGAGATTTTAAACCGGATTAGAGTAGTTACCTTGTGACTGTAGGGACATGAGCATGTCACTATGGATATGTCGCTACGGTCCTTAGCAAAATATTGCATTCTCCTCGTTTGGTCGTAGCAACATGAGGATGTCGCTATGCACGTCGCTAAGGTTGTCCGTAAAGGGTTATAGCGACATGTGTGGGTCGCTATGAGCATGTCTCCACAGCACTTGTGTTTCTTTCCTAGCCTCTTTTGAAACCTTTCCTTTTCCTGAGCACCTTCCAAACTGAAATCACACACAATTCACACAAACAAACACACAAACAAGGATAGTTCACACAATTTATTAAAAACATTCACACATATATACAAAGGATACTCTTGGGATTTCCTCCCAAGTGAGCTTGTTTTAAGTCTCTAGCTTGACTTTGCCTCCTTTAGGTTAGACTGTGGTTGGATCGGAAAGTGGAACTGAAGTTCCCAGGTCTTCCGATTTGGTTCCCAAGTAAAGCTTAGCCCTTTGTCCATTGATGGTGAACTCTCTTCCATCAGAACTCCACAAAACTATTGCTCCATAAGGTTTAACCTCTTTAACCTTGAAAGGACCAGACCACCTTGACTTGAGCTTGCCTGGAAACAACTTCAGTCTGGAGTTGTAGAGAAGAACTTGATCTCCTTCTTTAAAGTCTCTTTTCAGGATATGTTTGTCATGGAGAGCCTTTGTTTTCTCTTTGTAGATCTTTGAACTTTCAAAAGCTTCAAGTCTTATCTCATCAAGTTCGTTCAGCTGGATCAATCTCTTCTCCTTGGCACTCTTGATGTCAAAGTTCAGCAACTTGACTGCCCATAGTGCCTTGTACTCAAGCTCAACTGGTAGATGGCAAGACTTTCCATAGAGAAGGTTGAAAGGTGTAGTTCCCAAAGGTGTCTTGTAAGCTGTCCTATAAGCCCACAATGCATCATCAAGCTTGATGGACCAATCTTTTCTTGTAACCCCCACAATCTTCTCCAGAATGGACTTGATCTCCCTGTTGGAAATCTCAACTTGACCACTTGTTTGGGGGTGGTAAGGAGTTGCAACCTTGTGCTTCACACCATTCTTCTTAAGGAGGTTTGCAAACAGTTTGTTGATGAAGTGAGACCCTCCATCACTGATCACAACTCTTGGAATCCCAAACCTTGGAAAGATTATGCTCTTGAACATTTTTAGAACCACCTTTGCATCATTGGTTGGACTTGCAATTGCTTCAACCCACTTAGAGACATAATCTACAGCCACCAGTATGTACTTGTTGGTATAAGATGAAGGAAAAGGCCCCATGAAGTCAATACCCCAGACATCAAACACTTCAACTTCTAGGATGGGGTTTTGAGGCATTTCATTCCTCTTGGTGATGTTTCCTCTTCTTTGACAAGAGTCACACCTTGAGACAAAGTCTTGGGTGTCTTTAAACATGTGAGGCCACCAAAATCCAGCTTGTAGCACCTTTGCAACTGTCTTAAATGTAGCAAAGTGGCCTCCATAGGATGATCCATGACAATGTGTAAGGATCCCATCAATTTCTTCTTCAGCCACTGCCCTTCTATAGAGTTGATCTCTACAAAGTATGTAGAGGTAAGGCTCATCCCAATAATATCTCTTCACATCCTTATAGAATTTCTTCTTGGCATAACCTTCAAGGTTCAATGGCTCTTTTCCACTAGCTAAGTAGTTGACTATATCAGCATACCAAGGACCCTTCTCATCAGCCGCCTTCACCTCTTCAAGTTTCTTTCCTGTCTCACAAACAGCTACCACTGCATGAATAGCCATCATTTGCTCTTCTGGAAGTCTGTCATCAATAGGGATTCCACACTCCACCTTCAACCTGGACAGGTGATCAGCTACTCCATTCTCAACTCCAGGCCTGTCCTTGATCTCAAGATCAAACTCTTGTAGCAGCAGAATCCACCTCAATAGTCTTGGTTTTGCATCTTTCTTGGCTAAGAGGTGTCTCAATGCAGCATGATCAGTGTAGACAGTCACCTTTGACCCAACCAAGTAGCTTCTGAACTTCTCAAATGCAAAGACAATGGCCAATAGCTCCTTCTCAGTTGTAGAGTATTTAGCTTGAGCTTCATCAAGGGTTCTACTTGCATAGTAGATCACATGTGACTTCTTGTCTCTCTTCTGGCCTAGGACTGCTCCTACAGCAAAGTCACTTGCATCACACATGATCTCAAAGGGGAGATCCCAATCTGGCGGTTGAACTATGGGTGCACTGATGAGTGCATTCTTCAGGTTTTTGAAAGCTTCCATACATTCCCCATCGAAGTGAAATGCAGCTTCTTTGCATAACAGCCTAGTCAATGGTCTAGCTATCTTAGAGAAATCCATGATGAATCTTCTATAGAAACCGGCATGACCCAGAAAGCTTCTTATATCCTTCACTGTTCTTGGTGGAGCTAGACCAACCATGACATCTATCTTGGCTTTGTCCACTTCAATTCCTTTCTGAGAAACTTTTTGTCCAAGAACAATCCCTTCCTTGACCATGAAGTGACACTTCTCCCAATTGAGCACCAGGTTAGTGTCCTCACATCTCTGTAATACCCTGCAAAGATTTGACAAAAAAGTAGCAAACGAAGAACCGTATACAGAAAAATCATCCATAAACACGTCCATTACATCCTCAATAAGATCAGAGAAAATTGACATCATTGCTCTTTGGAATGTTGTTGGTGCATTGCACAGTCCAAATGGCATCCTTCGATATGCAAAGGTACCATAAGGACAAGTGAATGTCGTTTTCTCTTGGTCATTTGGGTGTATAGGGATTTGGAAAAATCCAGAGTATCCATCAAGGAAACAATAATAAGGATGGTTAGCTAGCCTCTCTAACATCTGATCAATAAATGGTAAATGGAAATGATCCTTTCTAAAGGCTGTATTCAGTTTTCGATAGTCAATGTACATCCTGTGTCCAATTATTGTTCTTGTTGGTATTAACTCATCATTTTCGTTCTTAACAACTGTTATGCCACCTTTTTTAGGAACTACATGCACAGGTGAAACCCAATTGCTATCAGAGATAGGATAGATCACACCAGCATCTAACAATTTGATTATCTCTTTTTTAACAACATCTTTCAAATTAGGATTTAATCTTCTTTGGTGTTCAATTGAAGTTTTAGATTCATCTTCTAGATGTATCCTATGCATGCACAAAGATGGTGAGATTCCTTTAATGTCATCAAGTGAGTATCCTAGTGCTTTTCTATACTTTTTAAGTTCATTTAAAAGCATAGACAATTCATTCTCAGTCAGCTCACTACTCACAATGACAGGATATGTCTCATTAGGTCCAAGGAAAGCATACCTTACACCATGGGGAAGAGGTTTAAGCTCCACTTTTGGTGCCTTGAGCTCACTCCAATCAGCTTCATGGAGGTTCTCTTGAATATCTGCTGAGGCAGCATGTTGAGTCATTTGTGGCAACTCCATGAACTCATCTTTTGCATCCTCCTCAAGGTGAACATCTAGCCTTCTTACTAGCTCATCACTCTCTTTGTTTTCAATCATTTGGGTCTCTCTTTCAATGGTCAGGGCATGTTGAAGAGAGTCCTCAATCGCTAACTCCTCAAGGAAATCATCAGCCAAGGCATCCATCTCATCAATGTAGAATATTTCTCCTTGAGTTGTGGGCTTCTTCATCATCTCCTTGATATCAAAATGGAGAATGTGATCTTTTCCAAGGTGGAGATCAATTGTGCCATCTCTCACATTCACCATTGCTCCAGCAGTTGCCAAGAAAGGTCTTCCAAAGATCAAAGGATCTCTAGTCTCTTCATCCATCTCAAGCACTACAAAGTCAATAGGCACTTCACAATTTCCTATCTTGACAGGAAGATCTTCTAGGATGCCAATGGGGAGCTTGACAGATCGATCAGCTAGCACCAAAGAGATCTTGCATTTTTATATTGTGTAAACCCAAGCTTCTTGGCAATGGATAGTGGCATGAGGCTGACACTTGCTCCCAAATCACATAGACATTTCTCAAATGTCAAAGGTCCAATGGCGCATGGCAGGGTGAAACTACCAGGGTCTTCTAGCTTCCTTGGGACAGTCAGTCTCTGAATAATGGCACTGCACTCATGAGTAAGAATCACCATCCCTTCCATCTCTTTCTTCTTTTGTTCTACAGCATCTTTCAAGAACTTGATGTATTGTGGAACTAGCATAAATGCATCAATTATGGGCATGGTGAGCTGAACTTCACTCATTTGCTTGTCAAACAAGGCTTTGTACTTCTCTAGGAGTTGCTTCTTGAATCTTCCAGGAAAGGGAAGCTTCGGCTCATAGGGAGGAGGAGTGAACAATTTCTCCTTTGTTGATGTAGCAGCCTCATTTTTGTTCTCAACTTTCTCCTCTCCCATCTTTCTCTTGCCCTTAGCTTCAACTATCTTCTCCAAGATTTCCTCATTAGTCTTCTCATCCACAATCACCACATCATCATCTACATTGATGACCACCTTCCCACCTTGTTTCTCATTATCCTTAATGAGAACTTTAGGAGGCAACTCTCTTCCACTCCTTAGGGTGATTGCCTTCATTGTCTCCTTTGGGTTTTGTTCAGGCTTTCCAGGTAGGGAACCTTGTTGGCGACTTGAGCTGGCTGTCATAGAGACAAACTGGTTCTCCAAGGCTTTGAACTTGTTGTTTAGATCATGGTAATTCCCATCAATCTTGTTGTGGAGATTTTTCAGCTCATACCCTAATTGTTTCTCACTTCTTGTTTGTCCCTCCAATAATTGTTTCAGCATAGCTTCAGTACTACTCTCTTGTGGAGGTTGTGTTGATGATCCAGTTTGGTCTTGTGCAGGTTGACTTGGTTTTGGTGAGAATCCAGGAGGGAAGTTCTGTTTGGGTTGGTAACCACCTTGGTTGTTGTTGTAAAATGGCTTAGGCTGATTGTTGTAGAATGGTCTTGGCTGGTAGTTGTTGAATGGCTTATGTTGGTTGTTGTAGAAGGGTTTCTGTTGGTAGTTGTTCTGATATTGATAGTCAGGCTCCTTCTTGTACCATGTACCCTGAGCATTGACATAGTACATATCTTCTTGGCATTCTACTCCATCAACTTCAGCAACCATATGTAACTCCTCTTTCTTGGTCTTTTCTGATAGTAGCATGTCAATCTTGTCTTGAAGTGCTTTCAGTTCTCTCTTTGTGGTCATATCTTCTCCTCCACCACCTCTGTCTCTTCTATCATATTCATCATTGTATACAGAGTCACTGTGTGCCATGTTCTCCAAGAGTTCTAAAGCATCTTCGACAGTCCTCCCCAAGAAGTTTCCATTGCTTGCAGTGTCGAGTTGGCTTTTGAATTTAGGCAAGACTCCTCTGTAGAAAGTGCTTAGCAAGCTCTCATTGTTGAAGCCATGGTGGGGACATTGAGACAAGTAGCTTCTGAATCTCTCCCATGCCTCTGAAAATCCTTCAAGTCCTCTTTGTTGAAAACCAGAGATCTGATTTCTAAGGTTGGCAGTCCTTGTAGCAGAGAAGAACTTGTGGAGGAAGGCCTTCTTGCATTCATCCCAAGTGGTGATAGTATCACTTGAGATGTTTTTCTCCCAAGTGTGAGCCTTGTCTCCCAAAGAGAAGGGAAACAATCTGAGCTTGAAAGCATCCTCTGAAACTCCATTTGTTTTTGACAAGCCACAATACTTATCAAATCTGTCAAGGTGATCTAGTGGGTCTTCCAAGGCAAGTCCATGGTACTTGTTGTTTTCAATCATGTTGATGAGGCTGGACTTGATCTCAAAATTATTGTTGGCAACTGAGGGTGCCCTAATGCCCAACCTATTCCCATTTATGTTCGATTGATCATATGTACCAATGGCTCTAGCTTGGCGTTGTGGTTGTCTAGGTCGAAGGTTGGCAGCTCCTTGACCATTTCCCTCTTCAGCTTGAGGTTGTTCTGGAACTGGTTCCATCATAGGTTCTGATCTTTGTTTCTGAGCCTCTTGCTCTTCTTGTCTTAACCTTCTCATGTTCTCTCTTTCAAGTGTTTTGATATCTGTCAAGGGAGTAAGATGTGTAGTGCCTCTACTTCTTAGGTTCATGCACCTGCGATCACAAGTAGATGAAGAAGTAGAATTAGTAACTTTAAAACAAAGTTAAACTCAGTCTCAAGCAAAGACTTAAACTCAATGTCACAATCAGACTAGGATTGGCAACGGCGCCTATTTGGTAATAGGGTTTTTGCCTATTGCAAATGTTGTAGTATAGTGGGGTGAATGTCGAACCAGTCCTAGTGATGTGAATCAGTGAGAATACAAGTCATTTCTTAAGCTAAGCAGATTCAATAGTGGTGAGTGTGTGACAAGTAGCAATAGCAAACAGAGCAATACAACAAGGTTTTAATCAATTTAGACAAGTGAATCCATGGGTATTGGGAATTGACTTCAAGTAACTAAGATCCAATCTAGGTGACAAGCTTTCAATCAGAGTAATCTCTTAAGTCTAAACACAATTTTAGACAAGTCCTATGTCTAGGTAAATTTCTATTTGCTTAGAAATCATTAAACATCAAATGTCTTTGGCTTAATTCAATCAAGCAATCTTTAAGTTCAAGTTTAATAACTATCTAGCAATTTTCACATCAAGTGTCCTTGGCTAATCTCACTAGAGCTTAGTTGAGATGATTCAAACACTTCATCTAATCATGTCTGATGAGAAGTGTTTAGAAATCAGGTTTAGAGTGATCAAGACTAAACAAGCATTAAAAATACTCAACAAGCAAGTTTATACAAGGATCTAATACAATAACACCATAGATCTTCACTAAGTTACTCTAATCTCCCTAACCCATGAATTCTTAAGGAAACTACTCACTACTCTTCATGATAAACCCAAGAATCAAAGATGATTTGGTGTTAATCATGATTGGTGATCAATCAAACAAATACAAGAAAATAAGAAGAAAAGATACTAAAGATTCAAGCTTTTCTCTTGGTAGAGTTTTTGTGTTCTTTTTCTGGAAAAACAAGATAGATCCCCAATTTTTGTCTGAAAAGTAGTTATAGAAGACTAAAACTCGAGCTGGGTTAACCCAACAAGCCTGGGTTGACCCATAAAAACATAGATATTTTTCTCCGTAGTGACCATAAAAGGTCGCTACGTGTGGCCGCTAGGATACTTAGACGATTTTTTCTGCATTCTTGAACTCATAGCGACCTCATGAAGTCGCTATGGCTGGCCGCTGTAGAAGGCGCTTGAAGTCCTGAACGCATAGCGACCTTATGATGCCGCTACGGCAGACCGCTATAGAAGGCGCTTCAACTCTAGCGGTCTCTCTAACCCGCTACACACTCCCGCTACGGTACTTAGGCGCCTCAGCTCTATCTTCTGTAGCGACCATCTTTTGCCGCTACGACTGGCCGCTAGGAGCCTTCAACGACTCATCTTCATTCTTTGGACTCAAAATCCCTCCAATGGTCCTCTAACTCATCCATGGTGCTCTCCAACACCTGATATGTACAAATGCAATGATATGCAACCTAAATGTGCCTAAATGATGCTCTAAATGACCAAACCATGCAAGAATAAGAAGTTAAAAACATGTAAATTCACAAGATATCAGTGAGCACTGCGTATTTGGGAAGCTGCATCGAAAGAGCTTTTGCAAGGCAATTCATAGAACAAAAGGCACACTCGATTACATCCATTCAGACTGTTGGGGTCCATCCAGAGTAGAGTCACTGAGAGGTCACAGATATTTTGTGTCTATGATTGATGATTATTCTAGGAAGACTTGGATAATTTTTATGAAGCACAAAAGTGAAGCATTCAGTAGCTTCAAGGAGTAGAAAATATTGGTGGAGAATCAAACAGAGAAGAAGGTGAAGCGACTTCGTACTGATAACGGTCTGGAATTTTGCTCAGCAGAGTTCAATCTGTTTTGTAAGGATGCGGGGATTGCAAGGCATCTTACATTCAGAGAAACACCACAGCAGAATGGTGTAGCAGAACTATTGAACCAGACATTGCTAGAGAGAGCAAGGTGCATGCTCTCGAATGCTGGTCTGGAGAAGCGGTTTTGGGCTGAAGCAGTCAGCACGGCTTGTTACTTGATAAATCTCGGTCCCCACACAGGCATCGAGTGCAGGATACCTTCTGAAGTGTGGTCAAGTAGATCTGCTGATTACTCACTTCTAAGAGTGTTCGGTTGCACTGTTTACTATCATGTAAGTGAAGGTAAACTAGAGCCGAGAGCAAGGAAGGGAGTCAAGGGATACAGGGTCTGGTCTCCATCAGAAAACCGAGTGATTATAAGCAGGAATGTTTTTTTCGATGAAGCATCCATGGTTAGAAGCTCATGGTCCAGTTCTGAAGCAGAGAAAGGTAGCACTGATAAACAGGTGGAGCTGCAAGATGATCATGAAGTGATCAATGTGCAGGAACACACAGAAAATCAAGAGGAGCGTGTAGAAGAAGTTCAGTTGGAGTCTACGGAGACTCAACCGCCTGATGCTACGAAGCGTAGCATCGCGAAGTATCGACCAAGAAGGGTTGATGTCAGGCCACCAGAGAGATATCGATTTGATGATATGGTGGGTTATGCACTTCAGGTTGCAGAGGAAGTGGATACGTATGACCCATCCAATTACATGGAAGTTTTTTATTGTCCCGAGTATGAGAAATGGCATGCAGCAATGGGAGACGAAATGGAGTCTCATGAGAAGAATCATACATGGGATTTGGTCACATTACCACCTTGGAGAAGAGTTGTTACATGCAAGTGGATCTACAAGATTAAGGATGGAGCATCGCCGACAGAAGGAGTTAAGTATAAATCTCGGGTTGTTGCAAGAGGTTTTAGTCAGAGAGAGGGAGTAGACTACAATGAGATATTTTCACCAGTGGTTAGACATACTTCCATCAGAGTGTTGATAGCGCTGGTAGCACGTCAGGACTTGGAGCTTGAGTAACTCGATGTGAAGACTTCGTTTCTTCATGGAGAGCTTGAGGATGAGATATACATGACTCAGCCGGATGGTTTCCGAGTTACTGGAAAAGAAGACTATGTCTGTAAGCTTCGGAAGTCCCTTTATGGACTTAAGCAGTCTCCCAGACAATGGTACAAGAGATTCGACAGCTATATGGTCAAGTTGGGCTACATCAAAAGTCCTTATGATTGTTGTGTCTACATGAGAAAATTGAAAAATGACACATTCATCTATTTGGTGCTCTACATGGATGACATGCTGATAGCTGCAGAGAAGATGTGTGACATCAAGAAGCTGAAGGAGCTTCTGAGTTCTGAATTTGAGATGAAGGATTAGGGTGCAGCAAAGAAGATTCTAGGGATGGAGATCTTCAGAGATAGGGAGAAGAAGAAGTTGTTCTTGTCTCAGAAGGCCTACATTAATAAGGTGTTGACAAGGTTCGAAATGTCTTCATGTAAACCTATTAGTACTCCGTGTGCATCAAATCTTCATCTTACCATGTATCAGGTTCAGTCTGAAGAAGAGATAAGAGTATATGTCTCGAGTTCCTTATGCTAGCGCTGTAGGAAGGTTGATGTATGCAATGGTCTGCACAAGACCAGATCTGGCACATGCAGTCAGTGTGGTTAGCAGGTTTATGGGACAACCTGGGAAGGAGCATTGGGAAGCTGTGAAGGGTACATCTGACGTTGGTCTCATCTATGGATGCGACAATCCGCGATTGGTAACAAGCTATTCTGATTCTGATTATGCTGGAGATGTGGACAGCAAAAGATCTATGACCGGTTATGTGTTCACCTTGGGCGGCTCTGTGGTTAGCTGGAAGGCGACTTTACAGTCTACAGTGACATTGTCTACTACTGAGGCAGAGTATATGGCGCTGATAGAAGCTGCGAAAGAAGGAATATGGCTTAGAGGATTGGTTAATGATCTCGGTTTGCATCAAGATCAGGCTACTGTGTATTGTGACAGTTTGAGCGTTATATACTTAGCCAAGGATCAGGTTCATCATGAGAGAACGAAGCATATTGATGTGAGGTATCACTTCTTGAGAGATCAGAAGCGAATTGAAGTGAAGAAAGTAGGAACTGCAGATAATCCTGCTGACATGTTCACAAAGCCGGTTCCTCACAACAAGTTTAAGCATTGCTTAGACTTGCTAAACATCTCAAACTGTTAGTATGGCCCGAAGGGGCATATGGCCCGAAGGGGCATATTGTCCGAAGGGGCATATGGTCCACCGGGCCAGGCCCGTCGGGGCATCTGGCCCGTCGGGGCATCTGGCCCGTCGGGGCATCTGGCCTGTCGGGGCATCTGGCCCGTCGGGGCATCTGGTCCGTAAGGAAATCTGGTCCGTAAGGACGTCTGGTCTATTGGGACATCTGGCTGATAACGAACGTCTGGCTCTAGTTGAGCATCTGGCCGTTAAATGGTGTCTGGTTCGTCTAAGCAGCACATCTGGTCCGAAGGGACATCTGAGGCAAAGTGAGCGATGGTACATCTAGCGCAGAGAAGTGCATCTGGTACATTTGGCACTTGAAGGTGCATCTGGTACATCTGTTATTGAGAGGATTCAAGTCAAGGTGGAGAATTGTTGATATGCCTTGAATTTGAATGTTACATCTAGGCGATGGATGTTACATCACGTACATCATACTGACTCGGTTGCATCAAGAGCGTTGCATCAAGTTATTATGGATGTTACATCTGATCGTGGGCTTAGGCCCATGAGTCCGCTTAGTCTAGGGTTTTAGATGTGAGATGTTACTATATATATCTTGTATTCGAAGTAACCATGAACTTGCACTCTGTAAACTCAATATCGCCTCCAATAATAAGATCTCTCTTTGCCCGTGGACGTAGCCAAGTTGTTGAACCAAGTTAAATCTCTGTGTCGTAGTTACATCGTTTTTATTCATCTGTTTCCGCATCTGTTTCTTCTCACAATTGTTACAACAGATATGTTTTACTAACCTGCTTGTAGTTGTTGTTGGATCTTGATGTTGTTTCTGGCAGGTGTTGTTAAGAGCAAACCTCTTTTACCGTAGCTATTGCTGGTCAGAAAGATAGACATTTGATGACTCTTAAAATTTTTTTCTTCTGGTTTGGTGGAACTAGGGAAGAAAAAATGCAAGAACAGAAAAGATCCACAAACTCAAAGATGGCTGGCCTGCAATTTAGTCACTTGTAAACTTTCTTCCAGAAAAATAAACTCATACAAGTAGTAGACACACACACCATTACAAAAAAAGCTATATCTTTCAGTATACAACTGAATTCATATTATTCAAGACAAAAAAGTATGTTTATTGGTTATCTCTGGTCAATACAAAAAAAAAATCTACATTGATAGCATATTGTTATAACACGTTTTACTGAATTGTTATCGTAGATGATTTAAAAATTTCCATATTATATGATAGCGTTAGATAAACGCTATGATAGAGAGAAACCTAAAATAACACTTAATTAATGCTATTATGAAATGAAGTAAGCGGGAAGATAAAATCCCCGATACCGCCAATACTTAGCGGGTAATTAGATGTAAGCGCCAAAGATATTATTTAAACGACTTCAATAATACTATCAAAGACATATAATAGCATTTTTATAATGCTAAGAAAAGCTATTAATGCTAAGAAAAGCTATTCAAACCCCTAAACCCCAAACATGGGTTTCAACCCTAAACTCTAAATACAACCCTTAAAACTTTATTTTTTTCATATTTTAACTTCAAATCTTAAAATTAAACTCAAAATTTCATCGTCTTAATATTAAACTATAATTTACTAAACTCATTTCTCTTTATCTTGAATGAAACTCTATATCCTACATCATAACTTCAAACATAAACTATACATTCAATACTCTAAGTATAAACTTCAGGAGAGTCTTACCGGTCGAGCCTACAACTCTTCCTTCTATTCAGGAAGATGGTGCTTCACAGATGGCTCTTGGAAGGAGAATGATGTTTTCTCAGGACAAGGTTGGCTTAGTACTTTAGAAGGTTTTGCTGGTTTGTTGGGGTCGAGGAATGTACGGGCTTATCTAACTCCTCTGCATGCGGAGATAGAAGCTTTATTATGGGCAATTGAATGCATGAAAAATTTACATCCATTTTAGGTTACGTTTGCAACGGATTGTTCTCAATTGGTAAAGATGGTTTCGGAACCAGAAGAATAGCCAGTATTTGCAAATTATTGGGAATATATCAAGAACTTGAGAGAGAGTTTCATTAGATCAGAGATCATCTATGTACCAAGGACGCAAAATTCAACGGCGGATAGCCTAGCACGTAGTGTCAGGAAACAATCGTCTTTCATGGTTCACATGGATCAGGATCTCCCGGTGTGGTTCACAGAGTCAGTATGAGTCTGTTTTTGATGACAAAAAAAAAAGTATAAACTTCAAATCTAAATTATTAAAAATTTAATTACAAATCTTATATCTAGTCTTCAAATCTATTATTTCCAATTTTATCCAAAATACTAAAACCCTAAACCTCGTATCCCAACATCCAAACCTTAAAACACAAAACCAAACTTTACTCTTAATCATAATTTCTTTTAAACGATAAAATCTAAATTTTAAACTTTTCCACTTTAGAATCAAACATACAAATTTATAAACGAATTAAAAATCAGATTGAATAATAAATCAGATTTCAGTTTAAACATACAAATTTTTAAAATGATTACCAAAATCATAATCTTGATATCAATCAAATATTTTCAAATTTAAACATCAGTTCTTAAAAGAAATATCAATTTATTATGTTCAAAAATATAAAATTTAAGTTTCAATTATAAACTACAAAATATAAAATTTTATATAAGATATAACTAAAAAAAAATTACTTAGAAAATAAATTATCAAATACCGAAGACCATAACAAAAAAAAATAGAAAAAGAAAGATAAAGATAAAATTTTCTGACCAATAAGATTCAGATACATAGATCACACTTCTTAGCCATTGGATTAACTTAGATCAAAAGGTTGAGATTTATTCTTTTTATTTTTTATTTTTTCCTCTCTCTCTTTCTCTCCACTTGGCCTGGGCGTTTTTAACTCAACCCGAAGTACCGACCTTAACCCGAACCGAAAAAACCGAAACCGAATCCGAACTGTTTTACAAAAATATCCGAATGGAACTTATGAGCTTACTACTTTGTACTTTGGTTATAACCCAAACCGAACCGAAATTCGAATTAAGATCCGAAGATATCCAAAATTAGTTAAATATGTTAATGCTTTTATATATGTTAAGGTGATTTAAATATTTTAGAGTATTCAAAATATTTTTGTAGTTTGTTTTAGTTGTTATTTTTAATACTTTTTAGTTAATTTAGATAGTTTATCTAATTTTTAATTTGATTTGTAAATAATTTATATATTTTGAAATTTTTTTGGTCAATTTTCGAGGTTTTTAAAAATATATTTTTGTACGATTTTAAACATTGGTTAAATCCGATCCGAACCGAACCCGGAAGGAACCAAACCCGGAAGGAACCGAACCGAACCGAAACCGATCCAATAGTTAGTAAAAACCGAATGGTACTTATGAGCATAACACCAAAAATCTGAAAATCCGAATCACCCGGATCGAAACCGAACGGACCACTGAACGCCCAGGCCTACTCTCCACGACAGATCTCATCTCATTCTCTACTCTTTTTTTTTTATTCACTCTCCATCTTCTCCATCTTCTCCTTCACTCTCATATCTCTCATTTCTCCCATCTCTGTCCCACTGCGTCTCCTCCTCGTCTCTGTTGGAATTCATACCAGTTTATAACTATTTATTAATCAACCTATGAATTTATATGCCTAGAATCTCATGTCAATACTGAAATAAACTTAGATCTTAGAGTTTTGAATATTCTTGGTTATTCTGCAGCGGAAGGATGAATAAACCAAGTCGAGATTTCTAGCACTCCAAACGTCGTGCCTCTACCGGTATCCACACGCACATAAACTGGATCGATGCGGGATGCTAGTGCCGTTGAGATCAAATCTTAAAAGTCCAATGAACTATTCGTTGGTACTAGGGTTTATGAATGAAAAGAGGTTAATTAATTAACTTCATCTTATAACATGCATATATATATATATATGGGAGGGAGACGTTGACCTACAATACGGTCTAATAACTGGGTTGGGCCAATTAATTAGTTTCCTCCCATCGTAACTCATTACGTATATATATATAAATGTGCACTTATAAGATTCCATATATCATATGATTATTCATAAATCCAACATTGATTTTAATCTAAATTAAAATCAACTATCATTGATCCAATTTGTTTGGGTGTGTGACCCTGTAGGATCATATAATATTAGTAATGAATTCTAAATTCATAGATTATAAGCGGTTTCTAGCAAAACATTTTAACCACCTAATATTATACGATTGTCAACCTCGACACTACGACTTTAACAAGAGTAAGTACAAATGATTTTAGGATATTCCCAACAATCTCCCACTTGTACTAGAATCATCTATTTTCATAATCCCTTTGTCTATATATCTTGATCTCAACATAAGGCAAGAGCTAGTGTCATCCTTATTAAGCTAGATCACGTTTATCGAACTCCGATTTATACTGATCAAACAAACGACTTACATTCACCTCGTTTGAGCATGGTCATGCATTTCTCAGTATTAAATCTTCGATAGGCCCAGTGATATTTATCTCCCGTTATATGGGAGGGACAAATCCCATCTTGTTCCATCCCTGCTCTTTACAAACTTCATAGAAAACCTAATCAATGTCTTTATAATCACCAGTTACAGCTGACGTTTGACAAGGTCAAAGTGAACTAATCCATAAATAAAGAATCATGACGAACTCAGGTCTAAGGACTATACTCTATAGTCGTAATGAGAAACTCTTATGACACTCATATAACAATCTTGTAGAATTCTCATAGCGGGTCAGTCCGATCATGTGTTCTCTAACACATATCCATGTGATTGACTTCAATACCACATATTGAATGACTACATGAAACTTAGTCATCAATCACCTCACATACTAGCCATTCATGGTTATTAATGTCCTACGTTAACAACCTTGACCAGGGACCTCAATAATTTATAGCATCTTTCACTTATAGAGTTTCATGATCAAGTCACATACTTGATGACCTATAAGAATGATATACATTATTTTGGGAAATTTATTTAATTATCCAATAATCAAATAAATCTAAAACAATTTAATTTGTTTGAATACATAATCAAATGTATGTCAATATGAACATCATATCATAAACATAAAGCCTCCCACTAAAATCAAGATCACATCTTAAGATACTTAATACCCATGGCTGCAGTATGACTCTCATACTTAGGCCATGGAAGAGGCTTGGTCAATGGATCAACAACATTTGCATCCATTGAGACTATACTATGGTGCTTTGCTTGGAACTCTTCCAACCCACCACTCTCCATTAAGACAAAAGATGAAACCAACTCGTGATCGAAAATCACTTTTGTCATTTTGAAAAATTGGCATCGCTGTAACCACTTACAACCAGCTCATAAATTCCTCCATAGACCAAGAATTTATCCTTAGTATTTCTCAAATACTTGAGACTATTCTTGACTGTTGTCCAGTGACTTTCACCTGGATCAGATTGGTATCGACTCATCATGCTCAAAGCATATACAACATCTGGACGAGTACAGATCATGGCATACATGATAGATCCTTTAGCAGAAGCATATGGGATTTTACTCATGCGCTCTCGCTCATCATGTGTCGAAGGACACTGAGTCTTGCTAAGATTTATGCCGTGAGACATTGGCAAAAAGCCTTTCTTGGAATCATGCATCTTGAATCTATGTAAGACCTTATCGATATAAGTATCTTGACATAATCCAATAGTCTTATTTAATCTATCTCTATAGATTCTTATTCCAAGGATATATGTAGCTTTTTCCATGTCTTTCATTAAGAAACAACCTCAAAGTATGTCATCAACATACAACACCAAGGAAGACTGCGCTCCCACTCGTCTTCTTGTAAACGCAAGGTTCTTTTTTATTTCTAATGAAATCAAACTCTTTGATTGCCTCATTAAAATGAAGATTCCAACTCCGAGATGCGTGCTTCAAGCAATATATTGGAGTCAGCGCCCATCATAGCTTCCTCAAAGGACGTAGGTTCATCACTCTCTATTATCAATAGATGATGATGATCCGTCACCTAAACCTCATATCTATCAGGTTCGTGACGTGTCCTTTCGGACCTAGGCACTTCAGGTTCCACAGGTGTAGATTCTACGACTCTTCGTAAATCTAATTGATCATCTTTCTAAGATGATGAAACCATCCCCTGTGTTTCTCGAACTTCTTCGAGTTGTACTTTACTCCCACTGTTCTTCTTAGAAAGAACTTCTCTCTCAAGAAAAACACAACTATGAGCAACAAACACTTTGTTCTCGGTGGGGTAGTAAAAGTAATAACCTTTGGTTTCTTTAGGACAACCAATGAAGTAGCATTCATCAGATTTAGGTCCAAGCTTATCAGTAAACATACGTTTGACATAAGTATTAGAACCTCAAATTTTCAGAAAAGACAGATTTGTAACCTTTCCAGTCCACATCTCATATGTTGTCTTCTCAACTGATTTTGATGGACATCTATTTAGCGTAAACGCAGACATTTCTAGAGTGTATCTCCCAAAAAATGGTAGAAGATCTGTATGACTCATCATAGACCGAACCATATCTAATAAAGTTTGATTTCGCCTTTCGGACACACCATTCCATTGTGGTGTTCCTGGAGGAGTGAGTTGTGAAACAATTCCACATTCTCTCAGATGATCATTAAACGCTTGACTCAAATATTCTCCACCTCGTTCAGATCGAAGAGCTTTAATTTTCTTGTCAAGCTGATTTTGTACTTCATTCTGAAATTCTTTGAACTTTTCAAAAGATTCAGACTTATGTTTCATTAAATAAACATAACCATAGCTTCTGAAGTCGTCAGTAAATGTAATGAAGTACTGATAGTTTCCTCTAGCATGTATACTCATTGGTCCACATACATCAATATGTATAAGTTCCAACAAGTCTTTGGCTCTTTCACCATGTCCAGTAAAAGGAGCCTTAGCCATTTCACCCAATAAATAAGATTCACATTTTTAATATGATTCATAATCAAATGAGCTCAAAAGTCCATCACTATGAAGCTTTTGAATGCATTTCTCATTTGTGTGGCCCAAACGACAATGCCAAAGAAAAGTCTGATTCGTGTCGTTAGACTTAAATATTTTGGTACTGATATTATAGACATGCACACTTTGATCTAGAATATAAAGTCCATTCTCTAATGGACCGCTACCATAAAAGATATCATTACGATCAAAGGAACAACACTTGTTTTTGATCAAAAACTGAAATCCTTCCAAATCCAAACAAGGAATGAAAATAATATTCCTACTTATAGCAGATACATAGTAGCAATTCTTAAGTTCTAAAACCAAGCCTGAAGGTAAAGACAAGTGAAATGTTCCACCGGCTAATGCAGCAACTCTTGCTCCATTTCCCACGCGTAGGTCCACTTGACCTTTCTCCAAAATTCTACTATTGCTTAGGCCATTCATATTCATACAAATATGAGCACCACAGCCAGTATTCAATACCCATGAAGTAGAACCAGAAGTAGTAACATTTACTTCTTTAACATAAATACCCCTAAACGATGTTTCAAAAGTATTTTTCTTTTTCAGATCTTCCAAGTAGGGTTTAAACTCTTGTTTGAGAACAATTCTCGGGTTTCGATACCATTGGAGGAAATTTGATTCATTGAATTTGTTCTTCTATTGAATTTGTTCTTCTTAAAGACATATCACAATGAAAATGGGTTGCGAGGAGTTAACATTGCTGGAATAGAATAATAGCGAATATTAATATGATGCTCAGGAATTAAAGAAATCTCAACAATTAAGAAAACTCATATTATATTCAAAACAATTTCCTCAAATGAATATAATAATCAAAGATCCATACTTCACTAAAATTCAAGTGAGCTTTGGCTCATCGCCTGAATGTTTAGCTATTTAGGTAAGAAACACTTTGCTAATTATATCAAATATAATTCTTGGTTGTCGAACGACATCTTATGTCTTATCCAACCTATGTCTCTAAGCCCAAAACCGTTTTGATAGCCTAGTCAAGTAAACCAATCTTATATTCATATGGTAACCGTTACCATCTACCTCACTCATGTAATTGCAGACACCTTGCTTTGGCAAGCATATCTTACAACGAAACGAGCCTTGATAGTTGATAAGATTGGGTAGACATCAAAAGTACTTGAAATTAATTGATGAACGAATTTTAATTCAATTTCAATTTATATTTAAAATTTATATCGAATATAAAATATAAATATAACTAATACATATCTAATATGTATTTTAATTGAATTATAAATTATTTATTTATTTTAATCTAATTAAAATAATATATTATTTATTGAATAATATTAGTTCTAATCCAATTAGAACGATAATAAGTTGATTTAACCAAATTAATATATATACATGTGTATAAATATCTAAATCCATATCAACACTTTGATATGATCGAGATAATCTAAATATATTTATTTACATAAACCATTGAGACATTACTATAATGCATATGTTTGTTAGGAAATACGCGGTCAAATTTTGCGGAAAGCCAGAATTTATGGGAGCGGGAAAGAAGCAAACACACCAAATTGTTAACGGAGTTCGGCCAATGATGCCTACGTCTCCGGACCTGCTACAGATCTTTTATTATTAACCAGGGAATTTTTACAAGCTCACAACTCACACCCCGATCCCAAATACACTCAGAAATTACGAGTAATTTCTTAAAGAAGATTTTTTGTGAAAAATTTTTTTTTTTTTTTTTTTTTTTCTTCTTCTCTTCTCTTCTCTTCTCTCGTTCTCTCTCTTTTCTTTCTTGTTTTTCTTGTTTGGGATACGTTTCAGAAACCAGAAGCTTGTATATTTATAGGAAGGGCTTGAGGAGTAGGTGGACACAATTGTTGACAAAACCACTTCCTTCACCGTCCAAGTTCACCGTCCATCACCGGCCAACACAAAAAACGTGTTCTTTGACTTACAATCTCCCACTTGAAGACTGATTTCAATCTGTCTTCACACCTTGATCAATGTAGCAGGTATTCCCAGCTTGTTACTCCAACAAGCCAACTGAGGTTGCACACAACCTCAGCTTATCATACGGCACGACCTTCGTCAGCATGTCTGCCGGATTCTTGCTTCCTGGGATCTTCTCAAGCACCAACATTTCATCTTCTAACGCGGATCTGATGAAATGATATCGACGATGTATGTGCTTCGTCCGAGCATGGTAAACCAGATTCTTTGCCAAATCGATGGCACTTTTACTGTCACAGTACAACACACCTTTCCCTTGGTCATGGCCTAGCTCTTCTAGAAAAGACTGTAGCCATATCATCTCTTTTGTTGCTTCCGTTACCGCAACATACTCAGCTTCACAGCTTGATAGAGATACAATTTTCTGCAACTTCGAAACCCAACAAATTGCAGTACCGCCAAAGGTGTAGCCATACCCGGTTGTGCTCTTCGTGCTGTCAACGTCACCTCCATTGTCAGCATCAACATATCCCTGCAATCCCGTCTCAGACTTCGTGAAACATAGCGATAAGCTTGGATTTCCTTTCAGGTATCTGAAAATCCACTTAAGGGCTTCCCAATGTTCCTTTCCTGGATTGCTCATAAATCTGCTGACGACTCCCACTGCATGTGCAATGTCTGGCCTTGTACATATCATCGCGTACATTAGGTTGCCTATAGCAGAAGCATATGGAACTTTATCCATACATGCCATCTCGTCTTCCGTCTTTGGAGACTGCTCTCTGGATAACCGAAAATGACTTGCCAGGGGAGTACTGACTGGCTTCGCATCATCCATGTTAAACCTCTTGAGGACTTTCTTCACATACTCCTCTTGTGATAACTTAAGACCTTCCTTGCTCCTACTGATTCTCATCCCTAGAATCTGTCTTGCTTCTCCAAGGTCTTTCATCGCAAACTCTTCTGAGAGTTTCGTCTTCAAGCTATTGATCTCGTGCAAGTCTGCTCCTACTATCAGCATGTCATCGACATATAGGAGCAATATCAAGTAGGACTCTTCAAGCGTCTTGAAGTAACAACAGTGGTCAGCTTCACACCTCAAGAAACCAACGCCTTTAATAAAGCTGTCGAACCGTTTATACCACTGTCTTGGAGCTTGTTTTAAGCCGTACAAACTCCTTTTCAGCTTGCAAACAAGGCTTTCCTTCCCTTTGATCTCAAAGCCTTCGGGTTGCTTCATATAAATTTCCTCATCCAAATCACCGTGAAGAAATGCCGTCTTCACATCCATCTGTTGAAGATGCAGATCTTCTTGTGCTACCAGCCCAAGAACCGTTCTGATGGTCACCATCTTGACTACAGGAGAGAAGATTTCAGTGTAGTCAACGCCTTCTTTTTGTTGGAATCCCTTCACAACAAGCCTCGCTTTATAGCGCTTACTTCCATCAGGTTCTTCTTTTATTCGGTAGACCCACTTGTTATGCAATGCCTTTTTCTCCTTAGGCAAATCTGCTAACTCCCACGTGTGATTGGATAACAACGAGTCCATCTCGTCGTTCATTGCAAGCTCCCACTTGATCGACTCATCAACTTGCATAGCTTCCTCATAACATTCAGGCTCGCCTCTGTCTGTGAGCAGAATGTAGTTGAGCGATGGAGAAAATCTTACTGGCTTTCTGATGATTCTGCTTGACCGTCGTAACTCCGTGACTGGTGTATATGGGACCACTTCTGAATCATCACTTTCTTCAGCCTCACCACTCTCGTCTTGAGAGATTTCTTCTTCTGCTGTTGCGGTATCCTGTGGCAACTCCGGTGTCAGGATATCTTCTAAGTCAACAGCTCCAGGCTCTTTCTTCTCCGAGCCTTCTCTTAGCTTATCCTTGTACAACGCTTCTTCGTTGAACACAACATTCTTGCTGCGGATGATCTTCCGATTTTCATCATCCCAAAACCGGTAACCAAACTCCGCGTTACCATAACCGATGAAGTAACACTTCTTAGACTTCGAGTCAAGTTTACTTCTTGCAGCATCATCAATATGAACATAAGCTAAGCATCCAAACACCTTTAGATAAGAAAGATTTACTTTCTTTCCGCTCCAAACTTCTTCAGGGATCTTAAATCCCAATGGTACAGACGGTCCTCTGTTTATTAAGAAGGCTGCGGTATTGATTGCATCTGCCCAAAATGTCTTTGGCAATCCACAGTGCAATCTCATGCTCCTTGCACGCTCATTCAAGGTTCGGTTCATCCTTTCCGCTATTCCATTCTGTTGAGGCGTTCCAGGAATAGTCTTCTCCATCTTGATCCCATTATCAGCGCAATATCTCTTGAACTCGCCGCTGATGTACTCACCACCATTATCAGACCTTAGACACTTCAACTTGAGATTCGTCTCAATCTCAACCATGGCTTTCCAAATTTTGAAAACCGAAAACACTTCATGCTTGTTCTTCATGAAGTAAACCCACACTTTTCTTGTGGAGTCATCAATAAAGGTCACATAGTAGTATGAACCTCCCAGCGATGCAACAGGAGCGGGTCCCCACACGTCAGTGTGCACCAGCTCTAACTTCTCAGACTTTGGCTCTCTTCCTCCTTTAGAGAAACTAACTCGTTTCTGTTTCCCAAGGATGCAGCTTTCACACATCTGATGATCCACCGTCTTCAGATCCGGAAGAGCGCCATTTTCCACCATGAGTTTCATCCCTTTCTCACTCATGTGTCCCAACCTACAATGCCACAACTTGGTCTGTTTGGCATTCTCGACAACAGCAACAGTGTCTTGATAACTCGTCGTCATATAAAGAGTGCCTCTTTTATGACCTCTAGCCACCACCATGGAACCTTTCTTGACTCTCCAGGCTCCACCACCAAAATTAACATCGTGCCCCATATCATCAAGTTGACCTACTGAAATCAGATTTCGCATCAACTTTGGCACATGTCTGACCTTGGTAATCTTCCACACAAGTCCGTCTGACATTTTCAGGTTGATATCTCCAATACCAACTATGTCCAAAGGTAATCCATCAGCAAGATATACCTTTCCGTAATTTCCCGCAACATAATTTTCCATGATGTTATGGTGCGGTGTGGTGTGGAACGACGCTCCTGAGTCAAGCACCCATGAATCAACTGGGCTATCAACATAGGAGATTGACGCTTTGGTGGTATTTGCAGTTGTATCACGAGCTTCAATTTTCCTCGGGGAATCAACAGACACTACTAATGCATCAGCGATTTCTCGTGTCACTGCATTGGCTCCGCCTCTAGTGTTGTCTTCCTTCTTCGGTGGTGCTCGGCAATTCTTCTTGATGTGACCTGTCTTTCCACAATTCCAGCACTCTGCAGGCTGTCTGAATTTGGATTGACCCCGTCCATTCCTTGACTTCGATCTGCCATTACTTCGGTTATTTCTATCTGGGTTTCTCCCTCTGTTTTCCACGTTGAAAGCAGAGCTCGTTGATGCTTCCCCAGAGTCTATCCTTCGAACTTCCTCAGCAAGGATACGATCTCTAACATCATTGAATTTGAGCTTTTGAGTACCCACAGAATTACTAACCGCTGCCCTCATTGGCTCCCAACTATTTGGCAGAGATGCCAACAAAATCAGTGCTCGCACTTCATCTTCAAACTCGATTTCAACCGATGACAGTTGGTTGACAATCGTGTTGAACTCGTTCACATGTGCGGCAACCAGGCCACCTTCTTCCATCTTCAAATGAAAGAGTTTCTTCATGAGAAACACCTTATTGTTTGCCGAAGGTTTCTCATACATATCAGAGAGAACTTTCATGAGCCCTTCTGTGGTCTTCTCCTTCGCAACGTTGTGAGCAACGTTTTTCGACAGTGTTAACCTTATAACACCCAGAACTTGTCTGTCAAGGAGCTCCCACTCAGCCTGATCCATCTTCTCAGGCTTCTTGCTCAGCGGTTGATGAAGCTTCTTTCCGTACAAATAATCTTCGATTTGCATTCTCCAGAATGCATAATCTGTACCGTCAAATTTCCCGATACTGTGCGCCGAACCGTCTTCGCCTCCCATCGTTTCTGGAACCACCGTGTATTAGAACACCTTCGTCGACAAACCGATGCTACCGACAAAATTCACTATTCACGAAGTACTGTTCACGTGAATAGTAACCCCACAAAAATTTGACCGATCACCGTAACTCAGGCTCTGATACCAGTTGTTAGGAAATACGCGGTCAAATTTTGCGGAAAGCCAGAATTTATGGGAGCGGGAAAGAAGCAAACACACCAAATTGTTAACGGAGTTCGGCCAATGATGCCTACGTCTCCGGACCTGCTACAGATCTTTTATTATTAACCAGGGAATTTTTACAAGCTCACAACTCACACCCCGATCCCAAATACACTCAGAAATTACGAGTAATTTCTTAAAGAAGATTTTTTGTGAAAAATTTTTTTTTTTTTTTTTTTTTTTCTTCTTCTCTTCTCTTCTCTTCTCTCGTTCTCTCTCTTTTCTTTCTTGTTTTTCTTGTTTGGGATACGTTTCAGAAACCAGAAGCTTGTATATTTATAGGAAGGGCTTGAGGAGTAGGTGGACACAATTGTTGACAAAACCACTTCCTTCACCGTCCAAGTTCACCGTCCATCACCGGCCAACACAAAAAACGTGTTCTTTGACTTACAATGTTAAAAGGTAAATAATATATTTATACAAGCAGCAACTACTAGACATGCAAGTTCAATTCCAGAAAATACAACATTTGGAAACTAATCGATTACAATAATCATAATGTTCACTAGACCCTGCCAGCGCGGATATGAATTTTCAGTTTTTAATTATTTATTTTATTAAATGATGTATTTGTAATATTCGTTCATATTATATTCATTACGTAAATATTTTTTTTTGCATCTTAAACTATCTATTTTTTTACGAATGTGTGATATCATATAAAAAATATAAAAAAATGAGTATAGAGTTAATTAGATAATTTTAAAAACAGAAATTTTTCTTTCGTGTGCGATATCATATAAATAATGATCCGCCCAGTTAACAAAAATCATGATTATTTTATGTGTAATTTTTTTATTTGACAATTTCTTTAAAACTATATTAAATATTACATATTTTAATTAGAATATTTTTAATATCTTTACCTTTTTATTTGAAATGCAACTCAATATTTCTTTAACAATTATAACAAAATATTTAAAAAATATTTTTAGAATTTTTTTGAAAAATATGAAAATTACATTTTAAATTAAAATTATCCTAAAATAAGATAAGTTTTGATGTAAACGAAAAACTCAAATTATGTCAAAAATAATTATATTCAATGATAATAACAATTTTAACTGATTATTTTTAAAAAAAATACATTTACAAAAATATTGTTTGAAAGAAAATTCATTTATCTTTCAAATATAAAATGAAAATATTATAATTAAATAATAAAAAATATAAAAAAATCATAAATTTAGCAAATGACAACTGAGTTATATTTTGCTAAAATTTTTCTTTCTAACAATTTATCAAATGACAAATGAGTTATGAGAAAATAATACCATGTAATTTTTATAAACATAGTCATTCTTAAATATTTTTTGAATAAATAATTATTTGTAAATTTAATCAAATAAAATTAATATCCGTACAATTGTGTGAGTTAAATCCTAGTTTTATTGATGCATGTTATATATTAGTGCTGCATGTTTTAGGTAACATTTTAATGATGCACGTTTTTAAAAATCTTCCTTATTAAAATTATGCACGTAAGGATAACTTATGAGTTTTTTTGGTTGATTAAATGACATTATGTCCAAATTTATTTAATGATATTTCATTAAGGTAACTGAAAAAGACAAACAATAAAATAGAAAGTTTAAATTCATTTAAGCATATTTCATTAATGTAACTGAAAAGATAAGTAATAAATTAGGCAGTTTTATTCGTTTTAGGATATTTCGTAAACGCAACTGAAAAAGACAAGCAAAAAAAAGGAGTTTAATTAATGAAGTAAGAACATTTTCAAATGGGTACTTCTCTTTTACTAATATAGATTGCTCTTAATCAAATTCGTCCGACGACTTTGTTGTTCGTCGGAACGTCCGTCGGAATATAGCGTGTTTTCTTGTAGTGGATTTATAAATAGTTATAAACCGGTATGAATTTCAACAGTGCTATCAGAGCCTACTTGGTATAGATAATAAATTGATCTGCTCGTATGGTAAGAAAAACCCTAATTTGATTAAGAACATTTTGATTAAGAACATTTTCAAATAAATTTCAACAACTCGAGCAATGGCATTAGCGGGAGCATCAACAATATGATGTATTCCATGCTCCATACCGGATATTTGAAGTGGAGTGTGATTCCTGACGAGGACCGAGAGTTGTGGTTTCGTCAGTTTGCGTTAACTCTTCAGTTTTTTTTAAAGCATTTTCCAATTTTTTTTATATATATCTACTAATTAAATTATGTGTGTTTTATAGCAAGAGTTCAATTGGGAGTCCGGTCCAGAAATTCAACGAAAAGGCCATGGACTCTTATACGAAGCAGATCAACGCTTGGAAGACAGTATGGCAGAAGAACAAGAGGCCACGGTACATCAACGGTACGGTGTGGGAGCAGTTGATAGTCCATTGGGAGAAGGACGACACTGCAGCGACGTCTCTTAAGAACTACAAGAACCGGAAGAGCGATCGTGGCGGGAAAGGTATGTATGTGCACAACCTCGGCGCTTGCTCTATGTCTTCTAAGGAGGAACAACTTGTAAGTTCTATTTTTTTTTTATCTTTTTATTTATTTAAATAAATATTTTTATATATTCTTTGGCTAATGACTGTTTTTTAGATTGAAGCAAATGACGGTAATCCCGTTGATCGTCTTCAACTTATTAAGGAGGCTCACACTAACAAGAACACGGGTCAAATTCAGGACGCCGTGATCAGATCCGTCGTTAACTTGGTGGAAACTCTAAAAGAAGATCTTCTATCTTCTCAGCCTCTCTCTGATGACGGCGATTCTACGGGAGCTTCAACCAACATGTTCCGATTGCAAATAAATGAGATGGTCGAAAAGGTAATTTTTTATTAATATATTTATTTTATAATGTAGTTTACTAACTTTAAATATTTTTGTAGGCGGTTCCTAAAAGGAAAGGAGGACGTTTAGTTGGATTGGCCTGCCGTGCTTCTTCGTATCCGGCGTCTTCTTCGCAAGTTCCGTATACCGATCCCATGATTCTAGAGCAGCTACAGAACAAAGATGAACGGATTGTGGCATTGGAGGAGCAGAACGCCACTATTCTTTCTGAGAATGCCACTATCCTTGCTCAGCTGGAATCCCAAAAGAAGACCAACGCCGAGATATTGGAAAAGCTACATCGTTTGTTGCCTTAGGGTTCTTAGTTTTTTATGAATTTTAAAACTTGATGAATGTTTTTTTTTCTATTTAAGTTTCTATGAATTTAAATTCTATAATACTATTAGTTTTAAATTTCAGATTTTGTGTATATATTAATTTTTAATATAAAAAAATATTTAGAAATGCAAAATTTATTCATATTTAAATACGGTATATTCTGACGAATCAGAGTCGTCAGAATATACTGACAAACCGGTTCGTCGAAATATACTGACGAATCATAGTCGTCGGAATATACCGACGAGTACAGGTCGTCAGAATATACTGACGAATTAGTGGCGTCGGAATATTCCGACGAACCTGCTTGTCGCTATATTCCGACGACTCTAATTCGTCAGTATATTCTGACGACCTAATTCGTCGGAATATAGTGTTTCCGATGAATTCTGTTCTCGGAATATGTTATCGGAGTGTCTTCGGAAGTTCTTCAGAATGTGGTTTATCGGTATTCGTCAGAAAGTCGTCGGAAACTCTGACGAAATTCCGACGAATTTTTTTTTTCCGACAAAATGATACCGACGACCACTGTCGTCAGAAATTCGTCAGTATTCGCCTATTCCGACGAACTTCTGACGATTTTGTCCGTCTGTATCCGCCTGTTTTCTTGTAGTGATCAACCAATGAATTTATATGCTTAGAATCTCATGTCAATACTGAAATAAACTTAGATCTTAGAGTTTCGAATATACCTGGTTATTCTGCAGCGGAAGGATGAAATAACCAAGTCGAGATTTCTAGCACTCCAAACGTCGTGCCTCTACCGGTATCCATACGCACTAAACTGGATCGATACGGGATGCTAGTGCCGTTGAGATAAAATCTCAAAAGTCCAATGAACTATTCGTTGGTACTAGGGTTTATGAATGAAAAGCGGCTGGAAAGTTAATTAATTAACTTCGTCCTATAACATGCATATATATATATGGGAGGGAGACATTGACCTACAATACGGTCTAATAATTGGGTTGGGGCAATTAATTAGTTTCTTCCCATCGTAACCCATTACGTGTATATATATATAAATGTGCACTTATAAGATTCTATTTATCATATGATTATTCATAAATCCAACATTGATTTTAATCTAAATTAAAACCAACTATCATTGATCCAATTTGCTTAGGTGTGTGACCCTATATGATCATATAATATTAGTAATGAATTCTAAATTCATAGATTATAAGCGGTTTCTAACAAAACATTATAACCACCTAATATTATACGATTTTCAACCTCGACACTATGACTTTAACAAGAGTAAGTACAAATGATTTTAGGACATTCCCAACAGTCTCACCACCACCGCGTCTCAACAGGCTCATTACCACCGCGGTAGCCTTCCCACCCCACCACGGTCTCTCTCTCTCTCTCTCTCTCTCTCTCTCTCTCTCTCTCTCTCTCTCTCTCTCTCTCTCTCTCTCTCTCTCTCTCTCTCTCTCTCTCTCTCTCTCTCTCTCTCTCTCTCCAAGAAAACATCAATTTAGAGACTTCTCTTGCAACTACAACTGGTGGTTGCAAAATTATGTGATTAATTTCAAACTAATTTGCAACTATTTTGCAATTACAAAGAATAAGTCATATATTAGTTGCAAATACACAACCACAACCAATGATAGTATTTAAGTTGCTTATTTTGAGACACATTTGTGACGTTTTCGTAACTAGTCAGCATAGTCGCAACACAGTAGCATTATTAAGACCAATTTACAACTACATATGTTGTTGCGAACTTGTAGTTATAAATTAGTCACAAAACTATGTAATACTCGTAGTTGCAAAATGGTTGCTGTAGCTTTGCAACGATGGTTTAGTTAGTAGAAAACGAACAAGTCACAAATTAGTTGCAAATTTTCCATACATGTATTATAAAACAATTACATATAATACTTTGAATGATACATGTATATTAATGGCTACCTTTCATGTATCTAAACCATGTAATTGAGGTAAAATGTATTTTCAGGTTTAGTTGCAAAGTTAATACAATTATTTTGTATCTTTTTTGTAACTCTTAGATGTGTTGTAGTTGCAATGTAGTACGTAGAAAATAGTATCATTGGTAATAATTATATAAGTTAAATTATTCATATGCTTTATTTTAACTACATACAAATACTTAATAATCTAATAAATAAAATTATATCTTGAATAAATTTGAGTCATTTAATAAAATGGATATGACCACACAACTAACACATTTGTACAATTTCATGTTTATCTTTTGAATTTGGATTGTAAATTATAAAATTAACAATCATTTTATGTAATGTCTAATAACTTAGTATATAACTTCTATATATATAAATTATTTTGAAGCTAGACCACTCTAAAATGATTATAAGTTTTTTTGGGGTCTAGGATAAAATTTCACAATTTTTCATCAGTAGTTGCAATATTGTCCATAGTTTTACATTCTTTTATTTTGTAACTTATTTGCAACTGTTAAATGTACGGTAGTCGTAATGTAGTAACTTATTTTGTGACCGATTTACTACTATAAACATTTGTAACTAATTTGTGACTACCAATATTTCTTTTCAGCCATAGTTACATTGGAGTATCAAATATATAGTCATTTAGATCAAAAAAAAGTCAATCCAGATGTTTTACATTAAGATTTTTCTAAGTCTGCCTTCATTTAATATATAATCATATATCTTCTTTTTACATATATTTTGAAAATAAATATGATATGCAGAATTTAGGGTATCATTAGCTACTACTTTGCCACTGCAATCAAATCTGTTTTAATAATTAGCCAAATATATAATTTAAATTTTGTTTACCATAAATCATTAATAAATAACATAATAAAACATCTTTTTTTTAGCATTTTAGTAGCATAGGACACCCAAATGGTTATATCTTGTATAAGATAGAACAATTGACATAATTTGGATATATGCACATCTTCACAAAATATATGTTACCTAAATGTAATACATCAATGTGTAATGGTTTGGATTTGGGCTGAATGTTTTTCAACTAGATTGTTCTACAAAAATGATTGTTCTACACAAATGATTGTATACACGCTCTTTACTTAATATATAGTAATATGTCTTTTTCAGATATTGTAGTTTTTAAAAGTAATGAGATTAATTTCAAGGTTTAGGGTATTGTTAGCCACTATTTTGCAACCACTTGACCTAATGTAATTGCAGTTTAGTAGCATAATTTGGCTAATAAAATTTAATTAGAAAGTAGAAAGCACTTCTGATTGGTCAATTCTCAAAGGTAAGGATTGGCTTTGTTCTTCCAACACCGTTGAGATTAGTAAATCTCACAGCCAAGACTTAATCAGATTTTCTTATTTCCTTTCTCTTCCCTGCTAAGCAAGATGCATTGCGATTTCCTCTTCTGTGGACGCACTGGAATATGATCCGGGACTAATTCCTGAGACATCAGGTCAGAGATCTTAGGAGTAGATGCCGTGGGGAGAAGGAATTCTACGACTGATTGAGCCAACAAATCCTAGCTAGAATCTAATCTGGAAAGAGCTCTCTCCTTGTTAGTTTTTCACAGACTGAACCTTTTTTCATCTACTTGTTTGTTCTCTGCTCTCTCCTCGTCACTTTATTTTCTTTTTCTTTTTTCCTCTTACATCTCTCTTAGTCTTCTTTATCTTCATCTACTTATGCTATTTCTAACTGATTTTTGTTTTGTTTACAGATCTGAGGAGGACCAGTGATGAAACGGGAAGGGAAAGTGGTGGTGTAACGGAGCATACGCGCCGGAGGTGGTGGTGGCGTGACGAATCGGAGGAACCGCAGATGCTGTATCTATCAGACCAACACCAGTGGCTTCCCGACCCGATCGAGTAGTCGCTTTAGATGGAACCACTCCGAGTCGCCGCTTCATATGGAACCACTCCGATTCGTCGTGGTGCCGTTCAACCAGTGGTGGAAACCGTGCCGCCGTGGCTGAACCCATAGAGATGATGATGGTGTATTTGTGTATTTGTGTATATTTGTGTATTTATCTTTGTAATTTTACTTTGAGAAAATGACTAGGATAGCACTAAAAAAGTTTGTGTCACAAATATAACCTCCTAAGAATAAAAATGACCAAAATAGCACTTAATGTTTTATCAAAAGAGATAAATATACATTTATACTCCAATGGTAAATTAATTTAGACATTAGGGTTTATAGTTAAGGGGTGGAGTTTAGGATTTAGGGTTTAGGGTTTAGAGTTTAGGGTTTAGGGTTTATAGTTTAGGGGTGGGGTTTAGGGTTTAGGGTTTAGAGTCAAGGGGTGGGGTTTAGGATTTAGGATTTAGGGTTTAGAGTTAAGGGGTGGAGTTTAGGATTTAGGGTTTATGATTTAGGGTTTAGGGTTTAGAGTTTAGGGTTTATGGTTTAGAGATTAGGTTTTACGGTTTAGAGTTGGGGAGTGGAGTTTTGGAATAAGATTTCAAATTTTGAAAAATAAAATAAATATAAATTTTTCAAAAGATAAAATGCTATTTTGGTCATTTTAGTTTTTTAGGGCTATTTTTGAGACATAAACTTAGAAAAGTGTTATTTTGGAGATTTACCCTTTTACTTTCTAATTAAATTAAACTAATATTTGATTTTTAATTCCGAAATAATATTTCAAATTCAAATATATTTGTTAAGATTCGAGAGAAGATCTGTGAGAATGTGTTGTATATTTCTTATTGCTTACACCACTATATATAGTGATTCGTACAAGGTGGAGTCAAAGGGAGAATTGATTACAAAACTACTCTACATAATGACATGGTCAAACTCATAAAGACTAAGGTTGAATGGGTATTCCATGTGGCTGGATATAAACCTCCAATGGACTGTAGTCTTGAACTTGTATGGTCTAGGTTATGAACCATCCACTTCATGATTCATAACATTCCCCCTTGGATGTCATAACCATATAGGGTTTGTAACATGCTAATGTTGCCTCATTAAAACCTCTCCCGGAAAACCCAAAACCCAATGTGGTAAAAAGGGAAACCAGAGAAAGGAAAAAGAGTACAACACACATTACTCCCCCTGATTTGGACATCACTGAACGTCCTTGAGTCTACGTGTGCCAATCTTGTTGCGTGAACTTCCTGAATGTGCAAGAGGGCAATGATTTGGTGAAGAGGTCGGCTGAGTTTTCACTAGACCGGATCTGAAGGACGTTGACCTCTCCAGCTTTCTGCAACTCATGGGTAAAGAAGAACTTGGGTCGAATACGTTTGGTTCAGTCACCTTTGATATACCCGTCTTTGAGTTGAGCAATGCAAGCTTCATTATCTTCATATATGATGGTCGGCCCGTTGGATCGCATATGGAGACATAATGTGGTCCTATACCTTTTGTTCAAAGATGAACTTCGATCTTATAGCTTATCTTTATGATATCTTATTCGTTCATACCACAGCTTGGTTGGTTCATGCTGAGAATTTGACCAACCATAAGTATTACCAAAATTTGATTTCATGCTGAGAATTCGACCAACCATAAGTATTACCAAAATTTGGCTAATTTGTGGTGATGGTCTATAACCTTTTTTAAGGTTTAATGAAGAACCATTTAACCTATCTCAGGCTGGTTAGTATAAAACACAAGGAATTTAAAATTCCTCTATGGACTGATTTGAATTGTTCTTAAAGAACTCTTCACATGCTTACATGTAGTAATTTAATTCAGTCCATGAACAACTTTAGGAAAATGCTGTTCAAGAGAACTTCTTTTCTCATCTTTTGATTCTGAGCTCAATACCGTTTGGTAAACCTTTTGATACCAATAATATTATCATCATCATCCAGTGAGTCACATATAGCATACTACATCTTTTGAATTTCTTCCAGACATCATATGTAGTGAAATATGTAGTAGTACCCACCACATTGGATTATATAGACCTTTCCCGGTCTGTCTCACGATTTATCCTTCTTTCAGGATTTATATATTCACTGGGCATCATATGGCGTTTACATATTCATGGCCAATACAATACGCCTTTTATATATCACTTTAAACCTCACGTTTCTTTCATTATTCATTATGAGTACTCTTGTGTGGGTTTATGATCCTCGATACATATCTTTGTATTCATGTGCTACATACTTGCGCATTTTCTATGAATGTATGTGTCGACACACTTATATATATATAGTTCCTTTTAGTTCCAGACATGGTATAAATCAATTTGAGATTTCATTATCTAGGACCTTAATAACTTTATAACTTGGCGTCCCAAGCTATATGGTATGGTACCTAGTTGTTTAGCTGGCCAGCCTTATATCTCAATGTCTGGAATGGTTTCCTTTAATAAAACTCGGATTTTATCTTATGCACATTTCTTTCTTTCCGAGGTTCCTTAGAATTTATGGAACTTTATTTGGAACATTTATTTGGTCTATCTTATATAGACTTTGTATCAACTTGGTTGTGTCTTTAAGACATTAAAACCGTGTGGTGCTAAGCTGGGATGACATAGTCATTCTTTCTCTCGGGTCAATGTGTCTGGCATTTTATTTTGCTATCATTGTAGCATATGGACGTCTATACATTATTTTCTAGTCCGAGGATCTTTGCCAAGGCATTGATGGTTGATACCAGATGGTAGATACCATTCTTTATCATTCTTTATACCAGCTTATTACTTTTCTCCTTTCATTGTTGGATATTCGGATTCATAAACCTTATGTAATCCTTGTTCCTTGGCCTATAATTAGATCACACATTTTGAAGTCAAGGTTTCTTTTAAACTTATGGAGAAAGTATATTCATAATATATATCCAATGTATATTCCCAATCCTCTTTATGAGATTCTAAGATCACATGATCTTAGATGGCACATATATTTGTGGTGGATTCTTTCATAATATCTTAAGATGATATATGTCTCGACTCATGACCCGTATCAGTCTGAGGTGGGAATATCTATGATCACTTATATGGCCTGATATAATTACTATGGCCTGATGCAGGTTCATTCTTTTATAACTCATGGTGTCCCCAAGCATATGGACTTTTAGAATTTGAACCTTATAGGTAATGGTCTTTATATCAAATTCAACCAATATGTAATATGGTTGTGGACCATGTTTCACGAATTTTAGTATGGTCATGTATCATGGGATTTGTCCTCACTCCCCCTCATGAACATACTCAAATTCGTGGTGCTTGGGACAATAAATTCCCTTGTGCATAGATATATTGCACACACGTGAGATCTTATGGGATAACATTTGTGCCCTTTTAAATATTTGCATCATAATCTGAATGGCTAAGTATGGTAATGCCATCTAAGTGATAAATTTCGTGGGTTAATCAAACATGATTGCCCTGGCTATTTGCCTAATATCATATTGATCACTAGATCAATAGAGAATGTAGTCTCGACCACTTAGGCGATTTTAATTTAGGTACTCTTATTCCCTTTTGTTCATTGTTGGAAACCAATTTTCTTCTTAATTCAATGGACCTTATAGGGTGAATATAATGTCATTTAGGCAAAGCCTTGGTCGAGCTTCTTTTCCTTTCTTTCAAGGAATGTTCGGTTGAGTTCAAGAGTATTTTATAACTGAGACTGGATGGCAGAGCATGTCGTGCCATTTGTCAAAGGCTTCTTTGAACTCTTTGGAAAAGTGAGTTGGGGTATTAATCCTCAATCATATTTATCTTGGCACAATCAAGGCATATAGATATAGTTTCTTATCAAACAACAGTTTGAATAAGATAATGATGAACTCAAAGTAATTCATTTTATTAATGAAGTCGTGTATAAAGCAAAGTATCAAAGCAATTCATGAAACATAAACTCAGGAAACATGAAAATGAGAATGTCAAAAGACAATTATATAATATGGCCTTCACAATGCATGTGTTGCCATATGGTGCTCAACTTCAGCTTCATCAGCTATAGGAGGCCTCATCTCATTATTCTTTAGCTCAATGTATCTTTTCTGAAGCTTGTCAAATCTGTTGATGATATCTTTGATTTTCTGCTTTCTTTGTTCAGAAGCCAAAAGATATGACAAAAGGTCATTATAAGTGGTGAACTTCTTAGCCGTGTGTAGCAACAGCACATCCTTTGGATGGAATGTGGAGTAGGTCTTATATAATAAAGAATAATGTGTTATCCTTTCACCACATAGTGCAAGACTATAAGCAATATCCATCAGAGCAGAATTATATTTGTCCACGGATTCAAAATCCTGGAATCTGAGGATCTCCTATTCATGTTTGGCATTTTGCCACGATACCGGTTTGAACCTTTTCGTTAATTGTAACCAAAGGTCACAAGGATCCTCAACATGGAGATACAGGTCTCTTAATTCCTCAGTGAGATGATAACGAATAATCGTTATAGCTCTATGCCTTTCACTGTCAATGATATCATTGTACTCATTGATGCATTGTCCGAGTCCTCTGGATCTCAGGGCAACAAGAGTATTTTTTACCCATTCTAGGTAATTATCTCCAGAAAGATTTAGGGCAGAGTAATCTGAGGGTTCAAATCTCGACATCTGAATATTTAACGAGTAATTCAAGCACTGAGAATTCTATGTAAGCAATAGAATAAATCAATGTATATGATTTCAATAAGGCTTTCCCCCAAATCATATAATATATTTGCTTAGGCAATCTTAGTATGAGAATGATCAATTGATCATTGCATCTAGTAATCCTTTTAATTATAATTCAAACTGGATTGATTATATATAGAGAGTATTAAGGCCCTTTAGAATTTGAATAAGGATCAATCATCATTTTATTAAATGAGATCAAGCAAGATGGATGAAATCAAGCAAATGCATGGATCAAGAAATAGCTGAATGCATGTTCAGAACTAAGCATTGGACTTAAACAATCTATATGTGATTCCTAATGCATGAGGATATTTGGTTTTAAAAGATCATAAAGCAAAAACCGATTCCTTCCCCCTTTTACAGGGTAAACCAAGACAAGAAAATTTTATAATTTTCAGGATATGTCTAGAACAAATTCAATTAGATTTTCAATCAATCGGTTTCAAAGCTGGTTTATTATTTCAATTAAAGCAAACATGCTTAGTTTAAACAATAACCGATTTAATCTAATTAGATGTAAGCAATATGAATCAATTAGATGCAAGAAATATGAATCAATTAAATTTTAATTTAAATGCACCATGATCATAATAGTCAATGATATGCAAGCATGCATGATCGGTTTTAACAAAATGACAATCGGATGCATGGAAAAAGGTTGGTTCAAAATAATCCAAGTTTGATCTAATGATTTACTAATCTAATAGATGCTATCAGATATGCATATAAGATCAGTATATAATTCAATCATCACAAAATCAGTTTTCAAGGATGGTTTTAGATCAAGATTAATTTAACAAGCAACTATGTGATCAATGTTCAATATATGACTTAATCATCACAAAATCCGGTTTTAAGGATGGTATTAGATCAAGATAAATTTATATCATTTGTTCAAACTATAATGAACCGATTTCAAGGTCGGTTAAGATATAGATAAATTTTGACAAACAATAATGTGATCAAATGATATCAAACCAGAATTTATTTTATCTTATGACATATTAATTTAAATCAAGACTATAGGTTATAATATTTAAAATACTACCTAGTCAAAGATATGCATTCATTAAAATCAAATATGCATTTATAAAAATTAAATATGCATTTATAAAATCAGTTACAAAAACAAACATCAATGGTCAAAGATATGCATTGATTAGGATTTATTTCGATTTTATTTGGTTTGAGTGATTTTCAAAGAATCTAGCCGAATATGGCTCAGAATGTTTTTGATTGTTTTGAATTTTGGATTTGCTGGTTGAGAAAACCAAGCAAGAAGGATTTAGGGGATTGATATGTATAATGGCCATCAAGATACATATTTAGATTTAAGGATTTTGATGGTGAGGTTTTTGATGGCCAGCTTATTCATCCTGCTAGAATAGATGGTGATGCGGATGATCAAAGGGTTTGATTATGGGTTTTGATCCTTTAGACAATCCGGATTTAAGATCGGATCAAATAGGAGAAAAATGGAGAGCCGATTTAAAGGCTTATGATTTTAAGATTTTCTCTAATATTTTTTATGATTCAAATAGTTCTTAGAAACAAGATTCATATAGATCTTAGATTATTAATATGTTTTATAAGTTTTTAGAGATTCTTAGATCTTTAGAGATTCAAATAATTTTAGAATCAAAATTCATATAGATCTTAGATTCAAGATTAATATTTGAGATAATTTTAGATCTATGGATTTTATAAGTTTTAGGATTCATATAGATCCAAGATTCAGATATATGATGTGCTTAGATCTTTAGGTTTTGATTAGTTTACCTTTTACACTACGAGGATTCTAAATGGACCACCGTGAGAGAGAGGGAGTGATCCGCGGATTGAGGTGGTTGAGAGAGAGATGGAGGAGCTGGCCGGAAAACCGTGAGAGGTATAGACTTGGCCGGCGGAGCAAGGCTGAGGGCCGGAAAAGAGATGATCGCCGGCGGATGTGATTGCTCAGGCGGAGAGAGTCTCGTGCTGATAACGTGATAAGATTTGAGAGAAGATTTGTGAGAATGTGTTGTATATTTCTTATTGCTTACACCACTATATATAGTGCTTCATACAAGGTGGAGTCAAAGGGAGAATTGATTACAAAGGTACTCTACATAATGACATGGTCAAACTCATAAAGACATATGGTTGAATGAGTCTTCTATGTGGCTGGATGTAAACCTCCAATGGACTCTAGTCTTAAACTTATATGGTCTAGGTTATTGACCATCCACTTCATGATTCATAACAATATTTTAGTTTTATAAATAGTTTATTAATCATTAATTCCTGCAATTTAATTAGTAAAATGATAAATATTGTCGTTACTAAATAGTCATAAACCTTTGTGCTAGTTTGTAACAAAACATAAATTTTGTTGTAAAATTAGAAAAGAGACAAATTACCAACTACATTTTGTGACTAATAAGAGACAAAAAGCTTGGTTTTAAAATTTTGTCCAGCTGCAATGTTAGTTACAAATTAGTCGCTTATATCCAACCAATTACATAGTCTTACTCTAGTTGCTATTTTGCAACTAACTTGCGACTTTTTTATTTTGCGACGAAAGATTTTTAACTACAAATAACTTGTAACTATTCTTGTAGTCGTAAACCTGATGTTTTCTTGTAGTGTCTATGTTGCTCTATTATGAATCTGATTTTGTTTTGTTTTTGGTAAAGCTAAGTGGAGGAGGCAAGGTTCATGTTGTCTCTATTTATCTGTCTCTCTCTATTGAATTTAATTCTTTTTTGTTCTTGGTAAAGGTGGTCGTGAGCTGAGATGCTGGTCTGTGGTCGTGAGCAGCCGTGAGCAGAGTCGCCGGAAGTGGACCCGTGACGAATCAGAGGTTCCACCGGTGAGGATCAGAAGAATAAGAATCGGTGCTTCTTTTGTTCATAGTAGATACAGGGGGTGAAGGAAGATGAAGAAGCTCAATGGACGTGGTTGAAGACGGCTGAGTTAGAAAAAGATAGGGCTTTTTTTTTAGGTTTAGTGTAAACCAAGTTAGAGCATGATTAACCTGGGATTCTTATGATGGAGTTCTTAGCGGAAGTTAAGAAACAGTTTATTAACTTTCGCTAAGAACCCTACTCTAAGAAACCCCGGGTTAATCATGGTCTTAGTGGTTTGACTTTATTTTTAGTTTCTGGTCTAGTTTGTAAACCAAAATATATTTGTAAACCAGTTTTAATTATAAATAAAATTTATTATATTTTAAATTATAAAACAATTTTGATTTAATTTCCAATTATTTTATTTTTTATTATAATTATTTTTGGTTTATTGTATAAAGACCTATCATGGCACGAAAGTTGTCCTATAATTAAGTTAAATAATATCATCTAAATATTGCTATCGTATCTGTACATTTCGTAGCGTTCATAAAGTGCTATCGTAGAGGGGGTACCTACGATTGCTGCCGATGACATAGCATTTATGAATTCGCTATGAAACCTCTACTATAGCATATTTTCCGGCTAAGAATGTACATATTTCTTGTAGTGGGTTAAAACAAAATTGAGATTTGTGTTGCTATGAAGTGAATAAGCGGCATTGATCTCTGAAGCTAAAGTTTTCTTGGTATTCTAAATTCTCTTGAGGGTCTCCAGGAAAGAGAGAGAGCCTTTGGTCCATGTCTACGTCCTAACATTTGATAATAATGATGAAACAATCATGCATCGAGAATGCAATTCTTAAGCTTTCTCCTTTTTCCTCTAAATTATTTTCTTCTTCTTCCTCTAATTTAATTGCTGCTATAACTCTCTTGACTTCCTTAACAATCTCTTTGACAAAATCCGCTTCAGAGCTGCCAAAAAAAGTATACCTTATTTAAACAATAGCCTTCGCATTTTGATCTCAAATAAATATCACGACTCTCTGGTTGTAATTGAAGTGTTCAAAAGACCAAGACTAATTAAGAAGAATGAGTGTGAGTGTGAGTGATTGTCATTAAAGTGTATAAAAAGCAAGACCAAGAAGAATGAGTGTCAGCAGGGTCTGTCTTGAAAGTTTTTTGTAAATAAAAAAATTCCTAAAGATTTTTATAAAAAACTTGAATAATTTACCGAATATGATTACTCCAGAAAATGAAGCGAAAAAACTAATATTTTGTGAATGTGCTCAAAACCGGTCTTGAGTTCGTGTCTGAGCGTGAGCGCTAGTGTGAATGTGAGTGAGTATTGAGTGTGAGTGGGAAGTACCTCTTGTCTTTCAATGACAAACCCATCTTGTCGGAGACACACTCCAAGGCTTCCTTCCACTTCTTGATCTGATCTCCACTAGAAGCTTTCGCGAGCGTCCAAAAGTTCTCACCAAACTCGCCTGTCTGTTTCCTTACGTCTCTTGCATTCACTTTGTAGAAGATTGGGATTATTTGGAGCTTTCTTTGATCCGCAAGTTTCTTCATCTTCACCAGCTCGTCCATGCACCAGCTTGATTCTGCATACCGGGCAGAGAAGATGGCCAGCGCGATCTTCGACTCTTCAATCCTTGCAAAGAGATCTTTGAGATCTTTGCCTCTCTGCTCGTATTTGTCAACGAAGAAATCGATTCCATGCCTTTCAAAAGCATCAATGAGATGACTAACGAAGCTGTAACGCAGTTCCTCTCCTCGGTAATTGAAGAACACTTGATGGACATCCGTGGTAGAGAATACTCGCATCGATGGAACACAGTTGTCCTGTTAAGTACGTAAGTATGAATTTTTGTATAGCAAAGAACAAATGTGATAGACAGATTGGTAAGGAAGTCTATTAGACCTCATATATATAGTCTTTTCCTAATAATAATAACAAATGTAATAGAATATTGTCAAAGTATGTATTTCTTCGAGTAGAAGTTGATATCAAATCAATTTCGGCCGACCGGTCCCAGCAAATCACTACAAGAAAACATAATCTTAACGAGGGCGGTTTTCCTCGCTAATTCGTCGTAAAAGAGGCTTTACGACGAATTAGCGAGGAAACGTGTTTGCTCGTTACACGTCCGTCGTAACACATATTTCCTCGCTAATTCGTCGTAACTTAGCGAGGAATATATTTCGTCGTAAAGACGAAGTAGAACGATTCGTCGTAAAGACGTCGCTACAATTCCTCGTAAGGACGTCAGCTACAATTCCTCGTAAATAACTCGAAAACAGTTTCTCGTAATCTACACGTAAATACCTTGAAATATTTTCCTCGCAAAATACACGTAATAACCACGAAATTATTTCCTCGTAAAATAGTCGTAAACATTTCCTCGTTATTTCCTCGTAAAGAATTCCTCGTAAAATACTCGTAAACTGTTTCTCGTCATTTCCTCGTAAGATTTCCACGTAAAGAGGTCGTACTTTAGCTACGAATTTACTTCGTTTTTATTATTTTACAGAATTTTAAAATATAATAAAAAAATAATTAAAATTACTTAATTTAATAATAAATTAAAATTCAAAATAAAAATAAATTCATATGAAAATATTTTATAAATAAATAAGTTTTGAATTTATATAATACAACAACAAAAAAAAAAACTAAGGGTCGTTCATCGCCCGGTAGAATTCATCACTCCTCCTCGTAACATCCGCCTCGTTATGTACGTCGTCGGATGACTCGCCATGAATGGGATGTTGTTGTCGCATGTTCCTCAACATGGACTCCCATTCCGGATTTGTGGCCGCAATAACGTCCAAGAAGCCCTCGACTCCACCCATACGAGATTTTGTCGCGGTCAACTCGTTACGCAGCTGAGCGGACTCTCTACGCAGCTCCGTGACTTCATCATCCCGTCGCTGACCGTAAGACGATGTCGCTCTCG
This sequence comes from Brassica napus, assembly GCF_020379485.1. Lineage (NCBI taxonomy): Eukaryota > Viridiplantae > Streptophyta > Magnoliopsida > Brassicales > Brassicaceae > Brassica > Brassica napus. The sequence goes on from NC_063445.1 coordinate 48,804,454, forward strand.
GAACATCATTGACGGAACCAATACCCAACGTCCGTCCCTTTTTTTTAGGGACAACCTTAAAAACAAAAAATAAATATTGTAAGTAAATATTTAAAGTTAAATTAAATGATTAATTAAAAGTTAATTTTTTTGAAAATTTACCTCCTCGTAAATCTTATCCACTTCAAGTGTGGATAAGGTGACGGGTAATCCGTCGGTAGACTGCTGGGTCAGCTGAGTCTGGCGGTCTTCAACCCGAGCAACTACGTCGTTGTAGATTTGCTCGGACTTGCCATCTACAAATACGCCCGCCTTGTTCTTGTGGGTCCTCTCGTAAAGTTCCATAAGAGACGGGAGATGTCCCGTCTCTTTGGCCTAAAAAAACAGTTAAGAAAGTTAGAATAAATTAATATAATTATTAAAAAAATTATTTAATAAAATATTTAATTACCATTTCCAAACGGACACCGGCGTGGGGTTTTTGGCCCGTAGTGTGAAGCATCGGCCCGTTCCCGTGCTCATCGACCGTGTTACGGGAGTTAGAGCAAGCCTGGGCGATTCTAATCGAATCAGGAAGGCGCCAATAACGGATGAGGCCATCCCACACGTCCGTGGTGAGCTCAGCGGGTTTGCCACGCTCATACCCCTTCACGATCCAGTCACCCTTCCAGTTGGAGACCGTGTCCAACAAGCGAACTTTCGCTTTCGCGTTAAACTTCTTCCTCACCCTCTCAGTGATCCCCAAAGCCGAATTATATTTTTGCTGTTGGAAAAAATAAATTAACAATTAGTTTCTTAGAAAGTATATATATAAATCATGAAAAAATTAAAATATATATAATTAATTAATAGAAACTTACAGCGTAAATTTTGAACCACGTCTTTCTGACGTAGTGAGGCGTCTTACTCCAGTTTGGATGTGGCATGGAGAAGTAACCCTTGATCGTGTCGGTTACGTCCGATGCAAGACATCCGTCAACCCCCCACCTGGAAAATACAAATTTAAAATATAAATTATTTTTTAATGTTATAAAAGATATTTAAACGAATTAAAAAAATTAATGCAACATACCACAACGTTCCGTCCGGTCGGTCTGGGTCGATGACTGGTAAACCTTCTCTGCCTGGCAGACTGAGAATGTCCTCTACCGTGTACTGCGAGTAAGGAGCACTCGGAGGCACCATCAGATCAGGATGAATATCAGCGACCATCGGAGGTGCCATCGGAGGAGGCACAGGAGGAGGCATCGGAGGAGGCACATGAGGAGCCGATGGTGCACTAGAAGAAGTAGACCCAGAGACTCTCTGAGTGTACTGAGTCTCGGGGACAGTCTCCTGGCCCGAAGAACTGGGAGCGGAAGAAGAGGCCGGGTCTAAACGACTACCCGGCTCACCGAAGATCTCTCTATAATGGGCAGTAAGTCTTCCTTTTCGAACCTGGAAAAAAAAATGAAATTTTTGAAATTAACATCAACAATATATTTTCCAACATTATCCACCTAATCAACACTAAATAACATAAAATTCGCAAACCTATCTAAATTCCCTATACTAACCACCTAATGTATCTAACCAAATCAGAGAGGAATCAGGCTTACCATTGCTACGAAATGGGGAGGAAGTGGAGAGGAAGTAGAGAGGAAGTAGAGAGGAAAGAAAGAGTGAGCGGGTGTATATATAAGATTACATATCGTCGCAAATTCGTCGTAAATTTACGACTAAATAGCGAGCAGTTACAAAGGCCCGTCTTTTTTTTTACGAGGAAATTGCGAGTAATCACAAAGGCCCGTGTTTTTTTATACGAGGTATTAACGACGATTTACTTTACGAGGAATTAACGAGGCTTGCTTTCCTATAAATATACCCACAACTCTCACTCTCAAACCACACCCAAACTCCCAAATCACACTTTATCTCAAATCACAATCCTCAAAAAAATCATATTCAAATTATAAATATTTGAAAAAAATAGGAAAAGGAGAAGATATTAGAATTCATGTGGGCGAGACTTACGTATTATAATTGCTGGAAGTCTTGCCACATGTTAATCTGGTATTTTTCTCCTTTTCCTTTTTTTTTCAAGTTTGTACACTACGAGATATTTACGACGATTTGTACTTACGTGGAATTAACGGGTTTATGTATAAATCCGTTTACGTGGTCTTTACGACGATTTTGCTTACGTGGAATTAACGAGTGCTTTTTTTACGTGTACTTTACGACGATTTTGCTTACGTGGAATTAACGTGATTTATGTTTAAATCTTTTTACGTGGTCTTTACGACGATTTCATCCTACGTGGAATTAACGAGTGTTATGTTTAAATCCCTAGAACCCCAAACCCGAAACCCCAAACCCCAAACCCCAAACCCCAAACCCCAAACCCCAAACCCCAAACCCGAAACCCCAACCCCGAAACCCGAAACCCCAAACCCCAAACCCGAAACCCGAAACCCCAAACCCCAGATTCCTTATTTTCTACTTCATATATTCCAAACCCCCATCTTTAATTTTCTACTTCATATATTCCAACCCGAAACCCGAAACCCGAAACCCAAAACCCCAACCCCGAAACCCCAAACCCGAAATCCGAAACCCGAAACCCCAAACCCGAAACCCCATACCCCAGATTCCTTATTTTCTACTTCATATATTCCAAACCCCCATCTTTAATTTTCTACTTCATATATTCCAACCCCAAACCCGAAACCCGAAACCCGAAACCCCAACCCCGAAACCCCAAACCCGAAATCCGAAACCCGAAACCCCAAACCCGAAACCCCATACCCCAAACCCGAAACCCCAAACCCGAAACCCGAAACCCGAAACCCCATATTCCTTATTTTCTACTTCATATATTCCAAACCCCCATCTTTAATTTTCTACTTCATATATTCCAAACCTCATATTTAATTTTAGGTTTCGTCGTTATTTCCTCGTTATCTTACGTGGTTTTTACGACGATTTAACCCTACGTGGACTTTACGAAGATTTTATGCTACGTGGACTTTACGACGATTTCATCCTACGTGTACTTTACGACGATTTCATCCTACGTGGACTTTACGACGATTTGTGCTTACGTGGAATTAACGAGTGTTATGTTTAAATCCCTAGATTCAGAAACCCGAAACCCGAAACACCAACCCCCAAACCCCATACCCTAAACCCGAAACCCCAAACCCGAAACCCCATACCCTAAACCCCAAACCCGAAACCCCAACCCCCAAACCCCATACCCTAAACCCGAAACCCCAAACCCGAAACCCCAAACCCGAAACCCAAACCCCAAACCCAAACCCCCATCTTTAATTTTCTACTTCATATATTCCAAACCCCCATCTTTAATTTTCTACTTCATATATCCCTAGAACCCCAAACCCCGAAACCCGAAAGCCCAAACCCGAAACCCAAAACCCAAAACCCGAAACCCGAAACCAAAAACCCGAAACCCCATATTCCTTATTTTCTACTTCATATATTCCAAACTCCATCTTTATTTCCATTCCAAACCACAATATCCCACATTTGCTTATTCTTTAAGAGTGCGTGTGCTCAGATCCCTGAAAAATGCTCCAATGCCTTTTATATTCAAAAAAAATTAAACACATTGTTAGTCATATATTATTTTGTAAATTATTGTGATATAATACACTACGTACCTGCAAGTGCTTCATGTACGTTTGTTGGAAGTAGCTCCGCAAATGCAAAGGGCAGTAGTCGTTGCATAAATACATGACAATCATGACTCTTCATCCCGGAGAACTTTTGACCCTTTTCAACACATCTAGAGAGATTCGAAACATACCCATCGGGGAACTTCACTTCTGATGCCACCCAGTTGAACAACACCGACTTTTTTTCTGAAGATAATCTGAATATCGGAACGGGAACTTGTCCATTGCTTTTAATATGTAACTCGCTTCTTGAGCAAATATCCGGCAAGTCCAACCTTGATTTTATGTTGTCTTTTGTCTTCCCTGGGACATTCAATATTGTATTCATGATGTTCTCAAAGAAATTCTTCTCTATATGCATCACATCGAGGTTGTGGCGCAGAAGAAGATCCTTCCAATATGGCAACTCCCAAAATATACTCTTCTTGTGCCAGTTGTGATGAACACCGTAAGAATCTGGCATATTACGAGGGACATGCCAATTACCACCCCAACGAACTGTTTCGTTAGCTCCGTAGTAGTCGATTTGCGCTTCAATTTGTTCTCCAGTTAGATATGGAGGAGGAGTGTCTCTCACAACCCTTTTGTGCCTAAACAAATTCTTGTTTCTTCGGTAAGGATGGCCAATGGGAAGAAATCGACGGTGACAATCAAACCAACTTGTCTTCCTACCATTCTTCAGTTGAAACGCATCCGTCGTTCCATTACAATATGGACAAGCTAATCTCCCATGTGTAGTCCATCCAGACAACATCCCATAGGCAGGGAAATCACTTATGGTCCACAAAAGCATCGCTCGCATCGTAAAATTCGTCTTCGTTGAACAGTCATACGTCCTCACCCCTGTTGACCACAAATCCTTCAACTCTTTTATCAGTGGTTGTAGGAAAACATCCAGGGACCTTTTTGGATGGTTCGGACCAGGTATTAATATGGTCAAGAATAGCAACTCCCGTTGCATGCACATCTCCGGTGGCAGGTTGTATGGAGTAAGAAAGACTGGCCACAATGAATATTGTCTCCCTGACATTCCGAACGGACTAAATCCATCTGTGCATAATCCGAGATACACATTCCGGATATTGCTAGCGAAATCTGGATGTACTTTGTTGAAATGTTTCCAGGCTCTTGCATCTGATGGATGAGTCATCTCACCATCCGTCTGAGTATGCTCGGCATGCCATCTCATCTTTCCAGCAGTCTGCTCTGATTGATACAATCTTTTCAATCTGTCTGTAATTGGTAGGTACCACATTCTTTGGTACGGTACCCTATTACGTCCCCGTCCTTGCGGCTTGAATCGTGGCTTCTTGCAGAATCGACATTCTTCTAGCTTCTCATCATCTCCCCAATAGATCATGCAGTTGTCGATGCAAACATCTATCATCTCCGAAGGCAACCCAAGGCTATAAACCAGTTTCTGAATCTCATAATAAGAATCAGTAGACACATTGTCTTCCGGCAAATACTCTTTAAACAAGTCTGCCCATTCGTTCATGCAACTTTCAGGTAGATTGTGATCAGTTTTAATATTCATCATTCTAGCAGCTAACGACAATTTAGAGAGACCTTCTCTACAACCACTGTAAAGTGGTTGATTCGCCGCGCTTAACATTTCGTAAAACTTTTTTGCATCTATATTAGGTTCTTCATCTCCATCATGAGCTACGAATGCATCAGCTACCATATCATGAACCCTATCATAATCTACCATCTCCTCCTGCTGGTAACTATGTTCATTATGCAAATGATGATCAACCGGTTCTTTTTCCTGAAAATTGCTATTACTACTACTAGCTTCATTCTGATCATAATTAAAACCTTCTCCATGTTGAAACCAGATATAGTAATTTGCCGTGAAACCTCTATTTATTAAATGCTTCCAAACATTTTCACGGTTTGCTAGTTTCGAATTGTTGCATTTCCGACAAGGACAGAACATCTTACCACTTTCTTGGGCGAGCGGTGTTGAATCTGCTTGATGCATAAATGTCTCCAGACCCGCAAGGTATTCTTTCGTCACTCTCCCGTTAGCATCTCTATGCATATACATCCACTTCCGCAACTCGTAAATATTCCCGGAGCCAGCCATTTTTTTTCTTTCACGTTTTTTGTTGTTGGTGTGTTTAAAATGATGTTTAAACATCCATATTTATAGGAAAATTCGAATCTGGTAGTTGTAATTTTGCTATGAATTTACGACGAAAATTAATTAGGTGGGCAAAAAAAACGTGTAACACCTATAAAGTTGGTGGATTCAAAAATTTCCTCGCTAAATACACGTAAACTATTCCCTCGTAAATACCACGCAAAGTTTACGTCGTATTTACGAGGAAATAGTTTTTCCTCGTAAAATACTCGTAAAGTTACATCCACATTACGACGAAATAGTTTTGTCGTTACGTTACGAGGAAATAACGATGACTTTAGTTTTTCACGTAAATTCGTCGTAAACTCGACGCAAATTTACGAGGATTGTTTTTCCTCGTTAATTTTCGTCGTTAACCATGTGTTTTCTTGTAGTGAATAAAAGTAACAAATGATGACTTTTTAATTAAACAAACCGACATAAACTTTGTAATTAGAATTTTGCTAAGATCGTGGCCATGATTAAATCACCGCACTTATCAATTATCATGCTCGTGGCAAACGTAAAAATTTTGTGGATCATAAATATATTATTATCGTTACAAGAGCATCATTATCTACGGTTTCTTAAAACTGGATTCTTAGAAAAAATATCTATTTATTAATTTTTAACTAAAAAGTTAAGAAACTGTTTGTTAAAGTACTATTTTAAAAAACAATTTCTTAACTTTTTAGTTAAAAAACAATCATGCTCGTGGCCAGGGCCGTCTCAATTTTTTTTTAGACCGTGTTCAAAAAGTATTAATAATATATGTAAAATATAATGAAATAGTTTTAGAAATTAATAGTTTTATTTATATATGTTTAACAATTTTTTTATAAATTATAAATTATAAACTTTAAACTAGTCAATACTATATCAAATTTTGAAGTTTTAAACTATAATTTATGTATATATTGTTGAAAAATTCTCAACGTTTTTTATTTTTATACTCGGACTCCGTTCGACCGTACCAGTTGCGCGTGCTATTAGACGGCCCTGCAAACGTAGAAATTTCGTGGATCATAAATATATTATTATCGTTATAAGTCTTTGAGATTAGTATACCACTGAAAAGTTAAAATATCTGTGTGAAAAAAAAAAAAAAGATAAAAATGTCATCACATGCAAAAGCGGACCTAGGTGAGAACTTTTAACTTTATATTTTAATTTAAAAATAAATAAAAGTTAAATCTGTACTTGGATGATGTCGCATCTTTTTGCTCATTCCCATCTTATCAGCAACATTCATTCACAGTCTGGATCGCTCTTTCACACAGAGAAGAAGAAGAACATGCTTGCCGTTTTTCGCTTTTTCTCGTAATATCCTTGAGACTTATTTAGTTTATGTCATGTCCACTCTAGATTTCATTGTCTGGTGAATGTATAAATTTCTTGGATACTACACATACTACTATTATTTAAATTAAGGGAAATTTGAAAAAAAAAAACAACTAATCTATGCTATTATCCACTTAGTACAAAATCAACTTTTTCCACTTTTTAATTTTCACTACCTTTTTGTAACTAAAAATTCATATCATTATATTTACCGTGCAAAAAAATTAAGAAAAATATAAAACATGAAGTAGTCAGGGATGTTCATATATGAAAAATATTTTTGGATTCAAAAAAAAATTGAAATAGTAAGTTCAAAAAGGAGCTAAAAGTGTTAGAATATCAAATCTACCATCTACGGAGACTTAGAAAATGCAGTCAAGATAAGACACAATGATCTACTATACGTAGAATGCGCAATACACCAAAAACACAGTGATCTACCATACGTAGAATGTGCAATACACCAAAAACACAGTGATCTACCATACGTAGAATGTGCAATACACCGAAAACATATCCATCTAGTGTGGAAGAATAACAAATCTACAATTCCTTCTATGTTCTGTATTTTTGGTAGATCACATGACATACTAAATATTTTCATATCTGTCTTGACAGAACATACATTCTACGCGATTTTTTTTTATTTATAAACTCAGTATTCCCTATCTACGAGTTCATCTCTTTTCTAACATTGGTAGAATGTAAGTTCTATTAGATTTTTAAACAAAATCCTGAAATTTATGAAAAAAACGGTTACAGAATTTTCCTAAATCTATTAAAAAAAAAATTATTTCCTTTTTAAATATTGTTCCCTAAATTTGAGTCTTCTTCATTGGACGACGAGATCCATGGTTGATGATTGGCTGAAATGACGTTAAGCTTGATTTGTGCCCGTGATGCCAATTATAAAGACTAATAATATCGTTTCCCAATTGGTTAGCAGATCGAAATGTTCACATAACTTATCTCTAAATTAAGATTCGAATTGTTGTATTAGTGGCTTACGATTGATGAAAATCCAGATGGTTCTGTCAAAGAAATAGTTCTTGACGGGATTGTATCTTCACCATTAAGGAGACACCAGTCTCTAAAGAAGCAGTGGGAATAGTTGGGAAGCTGCTCCCCGATTATTAACAGGCATCGATATCTCTTACCAGCATTGCTTCTTGTGGCATTCTTCTGCACTGTTTATCTTTACTTTGCTGTTACTTTAGGTGCTAGGCACTCCTCCTGTTATGGCTTGACTGGGAACGACAAGGCTATCTTTCAAAGCCATCTCTAAAGGGAAACTCAAATTGTGTTTAATAAATTGTTCTTGTACTACTGCGTTCTTTTTTTCGTTTATTGATTCAGTGATTCTATAATGCCATTTGTGTGTAATTGTTCACGTTACATGTTGATAAACCAGAAATTTGTTCGAAAGTATCTGTGTGCTAATAGTTTCTTGTGTCTAGATATACTAAGTTTGTGTTAACAGAATTTATAAGCACCAAGCCCGTCTAGCTCCAGTTGGTAGAGCTCAATGCTCTTAACCTTGTGGTTGTCGGTTCGAATCCCCATGGTGGGTGTATAAATTTTTAAGTCAGTTGCTCTGGTTAACTCCGATGTGTCAAAACTCCCATTTTATATAGTAAAGACGGTGGTGGGCTTTTTATCATTTGCGTTTACCAAAACATGGTTGAATTTAAAGTCTGCAGATTGTTGACTTTAGAATTTTGCAATTCTCAAACGCTCGATTCACTGGGTGGGAAATCACTTATCTTTTGTTCAAACCAATGATAACAATGCCCTATTGTTGCCTCTCAATCTACCTAGCAATCAAGTAAAAAATAAATACACAAAACTCATTCTGCAGATCCAGACACATCAATCTTTTCTAGGCTACCTTCAAATTCTTGTGTTTCCTGAGCAAAACCATCAAACTCAATGAGAGAATTTGTCCAACAATGCAGCCTCCTATAGCTTCATAACACACACATATAGGCCTCTCCTGTCAAAACGAATAATGGTATAAGCATACCAAGCTCTCGGATGTAGTTCCGGAGAAAGATATATTACCTGCCATGGCCTTTCCCAGTCGAGTCGCATAGGCCAAGCCCCAAACCAACCTCGAACAATTACTGCATATGCTGGAATAACAATCATATATTATGTATTTTCACTTGGTCTAAAAGAAGAAGAAAATACGTTACAGAAATATATAACCTACTTTATCGAAGCGAATGCACGATGCCAATCAGTCCACGATGCACCAAAAACTGCAGTTGCTGGTTTGAACTATGAAATTGAAAATTATTAGAGACAATCAAAGGATTGTTCCAACAATAAACTTGAATCAATTTGAGTTTCTAAGCCATTCAGTATTTTACTAATACATGCACATCAACAAAATCTTTTTAAAAAATCATAATCGAAAATAGGATCTCAAAACCTAACCTTCAATTTTGGGGGAAAAAAAACCGAGATGAAAATCGAACACCTACGCTCTTAATCAGCAATAAAAGCTTCGTCCGCCTCGTGCCAACGCTGATTTACGCTGTCGAAGAAAACAAGGTCTCTTAGGGTTCATAGAGAAAACAAGGTTGGAAAAAACAAGGGAGGAGGAAACAGAAAAATACCACAGATGAAGGGGGACTGAGGAATGAGGAAGGAGGAAGGAAAGATGGCACACAACTTAGAGTTACGGCACATACTGGAATTGTCGACCTTCCATGGGGAAGCGTTGGAGACAGTTGGATTTTGGGATTTTTTAACTTTATTTACATTTATTATACCATATTATAACTCTATTTAATTATTATTTATGTTTTTACATTTTAATTATTTTTGTAAATCTAATTACGAAGGATCAAAGTGGGGTTTCCTTATAGTTTGTACTAAGGGGATATGGATTAGTAAAATCATTCTAAAGGGACAATAGCTTAGTTCTTTCGTTCTTTTTTTTCTCAAATTTCCTTAAATTAAAGTAGCACGTGTAATCTTGAAATGTTAATGTATAGTATCGTCAAAGTTATTTGAGAATCGTTTATACCTTTGTACTAAAATATCTATATAATATCCAATCTCGTTGATTGCGGCAATATTATATTCTTCTGTTTCTAATACTAACGTTATATAAAGACGAGGAAGAGCGTAGTAAGCGAAAAAAAGCTTCGGGGAGTTGAAAATAAGCGTAGATCCGGAGATTCCGTAAGGGCTATAAAGAATCAAAATCCTTCCTCCGAATCAAATCTGTTTTGAAGGAAGATCTTTTGTCTCGTGGTAGCCTGCAACGAGATAGTGCTTTTTCAACTCTCTCAATTAAACTAAATTCAAATGTCCAATATCCTTTTAATCAAAGCATGCATATGAGGTAGAAAAGTTCAACAAAATCCAATTTAAGACTGATCAACTAAAAGGCAACGTTTAAGGATCGGATAAAGAATAGAGAAGTTATCTTGTTTCAGAGGTTGTCTTACGGAGTTACGGTGGGCAAGTCAAGCTTTAAGCATTCGATTGATGGATCTTATTCATGTTTTGCATTATTTTTAGTATAATTTTTTTGTTGGCTCCGAAGAAAGTCAACATTTCCGGTTTTGTATTTCCGTGTGTGGGACTTTTGTCTCTAGGAACTACCATACGGTGTTATTGATTGTTTGAACTAGTTTTTAGTTTAGTTTTCGGTTTTTAGATATTGGTTTTTAATTTTTAGTTTTTGTTTTAATTTCTAGTTTTTGGTTCTGGTTTTTAGTTTTTAGATTTTGATTTGAAGAAATTGTCAAAAATGACACAAAACTTGATTTTGAATACAAAAATGTGCTCCAAATTCAATCAAATACAAAAGTAACTCAAAAATCTAGTGAAAGTACAATAACCTTTTTATGACCAAAGAAAAAACATGTATTAAATTTTATCATTCTAATCTTCCCACTACAAGAAAACAGGCGGATACTGACGGACAAAATCGTCAGAGGTTCGTCTGAATGGGGGGATACTGACGAATTTCTGACGAAAGTGGTCGTCGGTATCATTTCGTCGGAAAAAAAAAATTTCGTCGGAATTTCGTCTGAGTTTCCGACGACTTTCTGACGAATACCGATAAACCACATTCTGACGAAATTCCGACGACACTCCGATAACATATTCCGAGAACAGAATTCATCGGAAACACTATATTCCGACGAATTAGGTCGTCAGAATATACTGACGAATCGGAGTCGTCGGAATATAGCGACAAGCACGTTCGTCGGAATATTCCGACGACACAAATTCGTCAGTATATTCTGACGACCTGTACCCGTCGGTATATTCCGACGACTATGATTCGTCAGTATATTTCGACGAACCGGTTTGTCGGTATATTCAGACGACTCAGATTCGTCAGAATATACCATTTTTAAATATGAATAAATTTTGCATTTATAAATATTTTTTATATTAAAAATTAATATATACACAAAATATGAAATTTAAAACTTATAATATTATAGAATTTAAATTCATAGAAACTTAAATAGAAAAAAAACAATCATCAAGTTTTAAAATTCATAAAAACTAGGAACCCTAAGGCAACAAACGATCTAGCTTTTCCAATATCTCGGCGTTTGTCTTCTTTTGGGATTTCAGCTAAGCAAGGATAGTGGCATTCTCAGAAAGAATAGTGGCGTTCTGCTCCTCCAATGCCACAATCCGTTCATCTTTGTTTTGTAGCTGCTCCAGAATCATGGGATCGGTATACAGAACTTGCGAAGAAGACGCCGGATACGAAGAAGCACGGCGGGCCAACCCAACTAAACGTCCTCCTTTCCTTTTAGGAACCGCCTACAAAAATATTTAAAGTTACTAAACTACATTATAAAATAAATATATTAATAAAAAAAATTACCTTTTCGACCATCTCATTTATTTGCAATCGGAACATGTTGGTTGAAGCTCCCGTAGAATCGCCGTCATCAGAGAGAGGCTGAGAAGATAGAATATCTTCTTTTTGAGTTTCCACCAAGTCAACGACGGATCTGATCACGGCGTCCTGAATTTGACCCGTCTTCTTGTTAGTGTGAGCCTCCTTAATAAGTTGAAGAGATGAATGGGATTACCGTCATTTGCTTCAATCTAAAAAACAGTCATTAGCCAAAGAATATACAAAAATATTTATTTAAATAAATATAAAGATATAAAAAAATAGAACTTACAAGTTGATCCTCCTTAGAAGACATAGAGCAAGTGCCGAGGTTGTACACATACATACCTTTCCCGCCACGATCGCTCTTCCGGTTCTTGGAGTTCTTAAGAGACGTTGCTGCAGTGTCGTCATTCTCCCAATGGACTATCAACTGCTCCCACACCGTCCCGTTGATGTACCGTGGCCTCTTGTTCTACGGTTCCTCCTACGGTTCGTCGTATCCCTCGGCAAGGAAGAAAGGTAACCATAAAATGAAGCTTTGTAATATGTCGGACTGTCTTCTGTTGTAATTTTCTCTTGACTCTTTTGTAATGTCATTGTTGTTTGCTTGTAATATCGGCTTGTTGGAAATCGGCTTGTAATGTATTTTGGTATGAAGTGAACTTATGACTATGACATGTTTTCTCTGTAATGTATTGTCTCTCGACTCTTTTGTTCTGTCCTTGATCATTGTTTTCGCTAATAATGTTATGTTTGGTTTTATTAACAGGAGATTGAAACTGAAACTGATGTTATGATGGATTTTTTGAAGAATTTGTTATAATCATCTACCCATGGGGAACCTTCATAAAAAAAAAGAAGAAATGGGCACCCAAGAGTATTTACAAGACGCCTTGGGGAACCTTTCTCAAGTATCACATGTTAAAGGTTTCAATCCCTCACAAAAAATGAGTGATGAAGAAGCACCTAAATGGGTTACTCCATTATCATCCTTTAAGCCTGGAGATTGGAGAACACCCACTCTCAAAGATATGGAATTACCTGAGGACAGGGTGAACGACGAGGACTACTCATTAGTGTTTGTCCCTGAGGATTCATGGGCCAAACTGATTCATTGGTGCTCAACTACTAAACAGTAAGTTTATGGCGTGCCTTTATGTTCTAAATTGAAAAAAAAATTAATTATATGTTGCATCGCAGGCACCTTAAAATTGGACCTTCTACGCACACAACTGAGTTAGCAGAACGTATTATGGGACCTGCAGTGTGGCTGAACAATCATGTAAGTTATACATTACTATGCTCTTCTTATTTCGCGAGAGGACTTCTTTGCAACGATGGAATCCATCAAAAGTAGCCTTCATGAGCTGCATATTCAGTAATCAAATGAAGAACTCTTACATAGAGTTCAAGAAAGACAGAAAAAAATTCAGGGTAAAAGGATTGCTCCACCAGTACGGAATTGGTGAACTTCCTGCACACAGACGAACAAGACTAGTGTGGGATCTTGATGTCAATCGTATGTATGTGTCTCTTCTTGTGAACGGTAACCACTGGATCTCTATGTGTGCCAACTTTGTTACTCGTTCATTAGAGGTTTTTGACTGTGGGGGACTGAAACACAACAAGGACTTGGAGCCATTTGCCCATCTCATCCCTAGAATTGTCAAAGCTGTGCAGTCTTCAGAGAAGAGGGGATTTACCGTCAAGCCCTATGATGTCACTTACTCTCCAATGCCCTTATTCCTAAACAATACTAGCAGTGATTGTGAATGACGACAACATTTGTGAAGCTCGCCAGAAGATTGCTTATGACCTATGGGAAGCTGCTAATGATCTTGAGCTTATTTCGAGAATGGGAAAAATTATTCCTCCAAAGGCTACAACTTCTCCTACGGTTGAGATTTTATAATGTTATTTCCACTATGACTTGTTTAGCAAGTAGGTTGTTATTGACTCTTTTAGTTACTCTTATATGACTCTTAACTAGCATTGGTTTGCATCTCTTATTTAGCATTTGAATCTATTATTTAGCATTGGATTTGAGTCTCTTATTTAGCATTGGATTTCATACACGATAACAAACAAAGGCATACATGATATGAATCAAAATGGTCTTATTTGACTCTCTTATTAAAGGCTATTGTAGGAAACAAAAAATTTTAAAGTAAAAATGGAGATGGGGGGATCGAACACGTCACCTGGGTGTTTATAACTCCAACATAAATCACTGCACTACTTGAAACAATTGAGATTAGCGGCAAGAAATGAATCTAAATAGTGTACTCTAAAAGGCTCTATTGTAGGAAAAAAAGCTATATTGTAGCAAAAAGTGTTTTTACTAAAAATGGAGATGGGGGGCATCGAGGACTTCACCTCGGCAATTATACCTACAACATAAACCACTGCACTACTTGAAACTATTGACATTAGCGGCTGATTACAAAATTAAACAAAGTGAATCTAAACTAAGCAATACAACATATCAACCCCTAACCATACCCCAAATGAATCTAAACTAAGCCATACAACATATCAATCCTGAATTATACCCTAACTGAAACAAAACTGGAGCCATACACGATCTAATCTAACTAGGCTACAAATATTAATAGTCAATACAAATCTTATGACTATCAAAACACATACAAGTAGACCCTAAAACTCGATTAACAGTAGTGGTTTGCCCTAAACATAAACTTATACAACACCAATGACCAGAAACCCTACTTATTTCATCGTTTATCTCTCCTCTCCGTCTTTCTATCCTTCTCAAAAACCGATCATGACTAACAATGGAGGGATTCCATCCAGATGCTGGTGTGGGAAGGGGATTGTCACTTATGTTTCAAAAACGGAGGAGAACCCATACAGAAGATTCTTCCGATGTGAGATTGGTTTACAGGTAATTCTGATATATTGTGACTTTTAATTCTTCTATGTTCCAATTGACGTTTTGTGTTTCGATTCAGAGAAAGAAGGAACAACATCTTTTTAAGTGGGTTGACGAGGCTCTGCTTGATGAAATAGAAAGGATGCATGAGCAACAGTCGATAATCGCCGAAGAAATTGAAGATTTGAGAAGTTCCTTGAAAACGACAGTGGAGGAAATGGTTATCAAGCATAAGAAATCGGAAGATGTAGGACTAATTGGATCCATTCTCACTATTTTATGTCTCTGTTCAAAATTTGATTGATCTTGTAATTGTTTTCTGAATCTAGCTACTTTATCAAAGATCGAATCAATTAGGTTTTCAGTTGTGATGTCAATTTATGGATCAATGGATCAAATCTTAACGTTAAACTAAAAACTTGCAAGAAACGAAGCAAATACTGGAAACGTGCACAAAACATAAAACAAAATTGGTCTTGAAAAAACAGAGTTTGACAAGAAACAAAGATAATATTAGAAAAAACTCTGAAAAGTAACTTGCATAGACCGAATGGCTTGAATCCTATATTGCTCTATCACATGTCGACCGGTTGTGACATTCAATAATCGACTGCATTTACGACGTTTAGAGCTTTGAGTTCCTTGTGATGAACGGATCTTGTCTTCAACTATCTTGTACCTACGTTTCTTTCTCAGACCTGCAGCTCTTCTAGTTTCTGGATGAAGGACTTTCGCTTGTTGTACGTGAGATGGGACAATCCATGCATCTTCTGGGACACTAATAGGATTTATGCTTTCCTCATAAATAGATCTCCATGAAGCAGTGGTGTACATGTTGTCAGTGAGAGTGTGTGCATATGCCTACGCTGAAAGCTGCTTTTATGGTGTGTCTGCATGGGATTTTCATCAGATCGAATTTCCCACATGAACATGTGCGTCTGACCAAGTCGACCATACATTCAAAAGTGTCATCTCGAACCAAAAACCTGTCATCGCTAACTGGGAAAACCTGAAACTTATTACCCTTCTCAATCCTTCGATCAATCTTCTTCTCTACAGAAACGGTCAGTGGCTGTTTATGCTTAGAACTTAAAGTTCTACGTTTGAAAAACCATTGAGTCATCATTTCCCTTATGCTGTCCAACAAAGGTATAACTGGAAACTCTCTTGGCGAACGTAAAGCAGAATTTATTGATTCAGCAGGGTTATTGGTCCTAACATCGTACATGTAACCCGGAAATTGACAACGAGCCCACTTTCTCACATCAGCTTGTATTAGATAGTTTCCAATTGCAGGACTAATTGAGAAAATAGCAGTGAATTGCTTCTTAAAATCAGCAACTCGTTAAGCTTTAGAAGCCTTTGCAACCAAACCAGCGACACCTTTACCCTTAAAATATGTAACAACATTGTTCAGCAAGTGGTGAATGCAAATTCCATGATGAGAATGTGGATACACTTTTGCAAGAACTTTAGCAAGTGAAGTATTCCTGTCAGACACAAAAGCTAAACTTTGATTATCAGCAATGACAACATTAAGTTATCTCATAAACCATTCCCACGAGCGGTTATTCTCTGAGTCGACAACTCCAAATGCAATAGGATATAGGTTCGAGTTTCCATCCAAAGCAGTAGCAACCAGTAATACTCCTTTGTATTTGCTCTTCAAAAAAGTTCCATCCAGAACAATGACTTTCCGAAGACCAGCATAAAAACCGCAAATAGACTGACCATATGAGATGAAGAGGAATCTGAATCTCCCAGTGCTATCAGTTTCATAAAATGTGTGTGATCCTGGATTAGCTTCCTTCATCATGTGCAAGTATTTGGGAACTTTTTCATAACCCTTCTCTGGAATGCCTTTCACAACATTTACTGCATACTCACGTGCCTCCCAAGCTAAAGAGTAGGATATCTCAACTCCATGATCATTACGCATAAACTGGATGATATCATTAGGTTTCGGCCCTTCCTTGACACTTTCGTACTTATGCATAATAAGACTACCAACTGTTTTTGATGAAGCTGTCCGAACAGAGTGGTTCCTTGATGATGGAGCACATGAATGATCAGGTACATACTTTTTGATGATAAAATATGAAGAACCTGTTAATCCCTCTGCGCGAACACGCCAGCGGTAATCATCATCCGTTTTGCCAACTGTGTAGTCGAAATTATGTTTCATTTCGCATATTTCCATTGTTGTCTGCAAAGCTGTTTTGCTAGTAAAATGTTGACCCTTCTTCACAACATCAACCAGAGAAAAACGGACAGACCTTCCGTTGATCATATCTTTCTCACACTTGCTTTCATCATCACTTTCATCTATCTTCGCATCTTCTGCTTCAAGCTCGGCTTCACCATCAATATCATCTGAAACTTCACACGACATACCCACTTCCTCTCTGTTAGGCGACTCAGCAGGCTCTTCATTCAAGTTAAATCCGACCTTAGATCGAATACACACACATAACCGCGTTGAAGCTTTGGTCTTCACATATGTAAGAAAGTTTTTGAGTTGCCGATCATTGGTGATGAAAACAGTGGGTGAGTCGAGGCCAATCACCAAATCGGAAGGTAAGTAACTCATCTTGATATTGACCAAGTTTACATCGGTTCCAAAGTCCTCACAAACCATAACTCATAGGTTGTCAAAGGTTTTGCTTGTGTCCAAAGTAAGTAATCTACTTCCTTTTTCTTCATCAACAAGAAACTTCCATCCTTTTGTTTTGGACGATCTCCAAAAACCAGAATAGACATAGATGTGCATATTCTCACGTTAGATTGACAAAAGTTTGGAGAAACTATGAAAAAGAGATGAAGCTCCACGATTTTTTGGTCCAAATCGTGGTTGGCAACGAAGAACTAAAATTTAGGGAAGGATATTTAAAAAAGGAAATAAAAAAAAATTAATAGATTTAGGGAATATTTTCTAACCGTTTTTTCCTAGATTTTCGGATTATGTTTAAAATCTAGTAAAAATTACATTCTACGAAAGGTAGAATAAAGATGAGGTGGTAGATATAGAATACAGGTATTATAGATAGATGAGAAGTGAGAAGAATGTATATTCTTCCACAGAAGATATAAGAACGTTTATTATTTCTTATGATCTACCAAAAATGCACAACATAGAAGAAAATGTTGATTTTGTATTCTGCCATCATTGATCTTAATGTTTCCAGTGTAATGCGCATTTTTCCGTCTGTAGATCAATGTGTTTCAGTTAGACTGCATATTCTGAATCGCCGTAGATGGTAGATTCTATATACTAACACATTTAGCCTATTTTTCAATTTACCATTCCAAATAGTTTTTTAATCCAAAAATATATTTCATATATGCACATGTTTGACTACTTCATGTTTTATATTTTTCTTATTTTTTTGCATTGTAAATTAATTGATATGAATTTTTATAACCTTGAAGGGTAGTAAAAGTCCAAAAGTTGTACTAAAGGGACAATAGCATAGTTTAGTTGTTCTCTTTTCTCAAATTTTCCAATATTTTATAAGTTGATTTTAAGTTTAATGAATTCTTATTTGCTATTTAGTTAGTTATTTGATTAGGTTATGGTTTGGAAGAATTCTAGAAGATTTCCCACGAAAACTTCCAGAAGATTTTCCAAAAAGATTTTCAGAATTGACATATTCCCGCCTAAATTTTAGTAAAATAAAACCTAAATTTTAGTAGAATTTAATTTTTCCGCCTAAAGCAAAGTCGTCCAAAAGTTTTCTCATGTATTTGATTTTAGGGTCTAGAAGACTCTTAGAAGACTTCCCAAGAAACTTCTGTATCGAAAATATTTAACCTAATTGGAATTTTTGTCTCCAAATATAAAGAACATTTACACATTATCTTTTTTCTCTTAAATGGCTGCAACAAAAATGTAATATTTCTCACTTTGAACTCTTCGACTTCTCTCTAATTTCTTTGAACATCAAAACACCAAACTTTAAATCTATTTCTCATTTTTTTCTTATGTCTTCTCACTAATTTATCTTCTTTTTGCAGGTTTTTCATTACAAGGTTTTCATTTTTCATTCATTCAAAGGTAGATCTATAAATTTTGGATAATTTTTATTGTGTGTTTTATATATTAGATTCTAAAGAACTATAGATTCAACCTAATGTGGTTGTTTTTTTTATTATTTAAGCATAAAATTATATTTTTGAAGTTTTTTTCTGTTTTGAAATTATTTGAATGTTTTTGAATTTGCAGGTTTTTTAGATCTGCTGAGACAGACTTTGAAAGACTTCTCACACGACTCTCAGAAGACTTCTCGGAAGACTTCTGGGCAAGTATTCTAATGCATTTTATGCTAGAAGACTTCCCACGACGTCTTCAGGAAGTCTTCTGCCCAAAGTGGTACAAATTTTGAATATGTATTTTGTATTTTTTATATATTAGATTCTAAAAAGTTATAGATTCAACCTAATTTGACTGTTTTGTTTATTATTAAGCATAAAAAAATATTTTTGAAATTTTCTCTGTTTTGAAGCCATTTGAATGTTTTTAAATATGCAAATTTTTCATATCTCATTCAGACTTTAGAAGACTTCTCAGAAGACTTTTGGAAGTCTCTTGGTACACTCTCGGAAGACTTCCCAAAGAAGTCTTCTAATGCATTTTATGCTAAAAGACGTCCCACAAAGTCTTCAGGAAGTCTTTTGAAATTTTCTCCCCAAAGTAGTACAAATTTTGGATATATATTTTGTGTGTTTTATATATTTGATTATAAAAAGTTATAGATTCAACCTAATGTGATTGTTTTGTTTATTATTTAAGCATAAAATTTTATTTTGAAGTTTTTTCTGTTTTGAAGTCATTTGAATGCTTTTGAATATACAGATTTTTTCAGATCTGAATCAGACTTTGGAAGACTTCTCAAAAGACTCCTGGAAGACTCTTGGAAGAATTCTAATGTGTTTTATGCAAGAAAACTTCCCACGAAGTCTTCGGAAAGTCGTCTGCCCAAAGTGGCACAAAGGAAAGATGTCAAGTGGAGTCGAAGCTTATCTTTGTTGATAAATGATATCTAGCTCTATGTGTAATAGTTTTGTTTATGGTCTGTTTTATTATTTGTATGTGTACTATTTTAGTTGTGAATTCTTTTGTAAAATTGAAGAGATGTTAATCAAAAGAATTTGGTAAATATACTCATGTTTTGCCAAAAGTACTTGACATTATTGAAGTTATTGATACAAGATACCAAGAATTTTTTTTAATCATTATACCCACTCA
Organism: Brassica napus; assembly: GCF_020379485.1. Lineage (NCBI taxonomy): Eukaryota > Viridiplantae > Streptophyta > Magnoliopsida > Brassicales > Brassicaceae > Brassica > Brassica napus. The sequence continues at coordinate 48,824,602 of NC_063445.1, forward strand.
TAACAAAAATAACAACACAAAAATTTAGTCAAATTTACTAAAACAAAGAGAAGACTTCATAAAAAAACTTAGTCAAATTCACAAAAGATCAAACATGAATTTTAAGTGAAAGTTGAAATTTAAAATCTCATGTAAGTTAAAATTATATCTTATGATCCAAAAATACACATAAACCATATGACTTTATATTCTTGAAGCTACTTAAAACTTTTGAAAGTTAAAAATATACCTTGAAGTTACTTTACACTTCTTGAAAATCTAACGTAGAAGACTTCTAAAGTCTTTTCTTAGAAGTCTTTTCGGATTAGCTAGAAACATTAGTAAACATAAATATTTGAAATCTCATAATTATCACCAAATAAGTTTTGAATTTCATCCAAGAGCTCCAATATTGACTAATACACATTAATTAATAATAAAATATTAAAAAATAATTTTAATTGTAGAGAAAATGAAAGTTTATTAAACATTGACGTAGAAGACTTCCTAAGAGTTTGCTATGGTTTCAATTTCCATGGTGTCCGGCGCTTTGTCGTCGGCACCGTGGGAGATTTCTTAGCTAGTTTGTGTCTTTTGATATCTTGCAAGGTTCTCTTTGTGTCCTCTCAGAACGGTTTATGAACTGGATTTGTCATTCATGGATCTGGATCTAATGACTTTAGTGTTGATGGATCTGGATGTAGGGTTAGCTTTCTGTTTGTTACCGGAGATGACTATGGAAAATATGTTACCTTTCTCCTAGATCTGGTTCTGGATTTTCACTAATTTTGGCGTGTTGGGGACGCGTGGAAGCCTATTCCTGATCTTATTGTTATGGAGATGGTCGATCTTGTCGCTGTCTGCAATGTTAGATTTTGTCGGTTTCTTTGTTTGGCATGTGGTCTTTTTATATACCAATTTTTCCTATAATTGTTTCTTCTGTGTGAAGTTGAGAGCATGTCCCCACTTTAGCATTGTTTGGCTCAGAAATACTTCTAGTTAGTCTTGACGGTGTCTGCGGTGGCGTCTTGGTGTGTTCGTGAGCAGAACAGGGTTAGCATCTTTGTTGTGATGAAGTTTGTTAAGTCACCTCTTCATTTCCTATCACGAAGGAGTCCTCGTCGCATCTTTCAATAAGGGTCGTTCCTGGTTTACTTGCTTCTCCCTTAATTCCTCAGTGGCTTTGTCTTGGATGTTTGAAACAATATATAGAGGTCGAGGTGTTGGTTCAACTGGATGAAGATGCGGTTGTGGAGGGGTTTGTCTCGGGTGTGATGCTAATTTGCGTGGTTCTGGCTCTTCAGATCTTCATCGTGATTGGAGGTTCAGATAAGTTTCGGTCTTTTATGTCCTTCACGTCGCTTGCTCACTTGTCTGAGTGTTGTTCTTCGCAAGTTATCCGATTGTTTTAGGCTCTTAACTATTTATCTTTGGCCTTTAAACATTAATGTATGTGGGTGTAGAGGTAAGACCTTGCTTTTTTTTGGCTTAATTTGCCCTCGTATGGGTTCAAGTTCCAGAAATTTCACTTTGTTCCGGTTATGTATTCCATGTTAAGCTAGATGGGCTTCCAACCTAAAACCAATTGGTGATAAGAGGATTGGTCCATCTATTTTATATATTATTTAGAATCCCTTTCAAAGACCGATGTGGGGCACTTTGTGTCTAAAACTCCCACTCGAGATGATGGCTCTTTGAGCGTCAATTTCGGACAAGGATCGATGGGCCAACTTTGGGCCATATCGATGTGATTGGGTTGGACTACGTGGATCGGGCTCTGATACCATGTTAAGCTAGATGTGCTTCCAACCTAAAACAAATTAGTGATAAGTGAATTGGTCCATCAATCTTATATATTACTTAAGGTCCCTTCTAACCAGGGTCGGGCCTGAGTAAAAGCTGACCAAGCATATGCTTGGGGCCGTGAAGTTTATAATTATACTAAGGCCATTTAATTTCAGAAAATCGCAGCTCTACTAGTCTTGGAAGAAATCAGAAGTAGAAGGGCCGTCGGTTCGAACCTGTGATCATGATTTTTAATGTTATTTTTTCCAAATTAAGTTACTGAAGGGCCAAAAATATATTATGTGCTTGGAGGCCTACAAAACTCAGGCCCGACCATGCTTCTAACTACCGATGTGTGATATTTTGTGTCTAATATTTCATCCATGTTCTAATATAAATCAGCTGACGGAAAAAGAAAACAGAACATATCATAACTATCACTAGCATTCAGATAATTATCACCAACATTCATAAATATTATATCCCTTCCTTTATGGCTAAGGTTTTAATTACCATTTTCTAACTTGTGTCAAAGGTTGACACCCATCAACATTTTCTTTTGTCGACCCATCAAGATTACTTAAGCTTTTCTTTTCATCATTCTTTTTGCGTTTCTCCAGACTAGAGGTTAGCCCGGATTGTCCAGACTAGAGGTTAGCCCGGGCTATGCCCGGGATTTTCTATAATTTGAAATTTAATTTTTCATTTTCTTGGTTTCATTTTATATAAATATATCTTCAATATTCAAGGAACCGGTTACACAATACATAATGGTAAATACATAATGGTAGGTAAAGAAAAAAAATGATTTTGTTATACTATGATGAACCAACTTCGATATTCATATTTTTGAATTTTCATAACTGAAAATAATATTCAAGAAAGCAAGCTACATGAATAGCAGAGGAGGAAACCATTATCAGAGCTCTGAAAATGGCGAAGGAATGGACAGATGCCCAAGAAAAGAAAGCTACGCCGCAACAAAAGAAGTACCTTAGAGAACTATTCCCACAAAACTGTTCTGTGTTGAGAGCAGACGCTGCTTGGAGAGCTTCATCTCAACAAGCGGGATTTGGATGGACCATCAAAAGACAAGATGTTGATGTTGCTAGTTTTTCTACAGGTAGCTCGGTGGGATCAGCTCTTACAGCAGAAGCTATGGCAATGAGACAAGCAATTCAAGAGGCTCGAATCTTGGGACACAAGCGACTGGTATGTGAGGCGGATTCGCTGCAACTCGTCAAAGCCCTCAGTGGAGGGGAGGTCCCCCTAGAAATTTATGGCATTGTGGCCGATATCTTTGATTCCTTTGTTTACTTTGATGTAATCGCCTTTGGTTGGATTCCTAGAGACTTAAATGCTGATGCAGATGCTCTAGCAAAGCAAGGCCATGTAGAGGGTGAAGCCTTAATGGCCACCACCTAACTCTTCCTATGATATTAATTAAGTTGTGTTTCAAAAAAAAAAAGCAAGCTACATGAATAAAAAGTTAATTAAATTTGACATATGTTCAAATAGTCTTTTATCTTGTTCGTTTAAGTTTTTATGAATATATATTTTTTAATTTACAACTGAATTTTTAATTTAATTTTGAAATAATTGGATAATTGTCTCCAATCTTAAATACAATCTTTTATAATTTATATAGATAAGCTATAATTTTTTTTGGTTTAGTGATAAAATAGAATTATCGATCTAATTATATTATTTACAAATATGCAATCTTGGTCTGAACAAAAAAAAATTAGCTATAATATCTTCCACTTTATGTGTCTTCTTTGCATTAATATCTTTTCATAGACATCTTAGTCACTATTTTCTTTCTCTGGGCCGTCATGAAATCTTTCTTGAAAAACCCTTCGATGAGGCTGTTATATTCATTATGTGAAACTCAAAGGGGGGGGGGGGATTAATAATACAGTGACTTTCTGTAATTTATATAAAATTTGGGATGGAATACTTGGAATGAGAAAAATTCAAGTGATATGGATTCTGTGCAATGCGTTCTTACCCATATATAACTTGATCGTGATATGATTCTACTAACTCTAGCCAGCACACTTCCAAATTTGCTTTCACACACTGATATTTTTGAGTTCATTAAGGCTTTAGGCTTCTTGTCGATTAAGTAATAACACTTTTTTCTGGCTTTGCCGACACGTCCTTATATACACCTTCGATCTGGCCTCCATGGCTTCTGAATACAAAAATTGCTGATGCAAAAACTCATCTCTTCTCGGCGTCTGTTTCTTTGTCTCCTCTGTATTTTTTTGGAAAATCACACAACCATCACAGCCATGCCATGAGCACACCGCTTCCTGGTGATTCAATCTACCGTTACGGCCATCACTCGCCAATACAATGCCACCACTTCTCCACCGTGCTCTAACAACTTTCATTAGACTCACCACTGCGTTAGTTCATATACATCATTTAGATGAAAACTTTGACATTGATTTACTTTTTATTGATTGAATTTAGCCAGTTTCTTGAGTTGACCCGAATTAAGGGTGGTGGTAGCAGAGCTTTCTATCACTTCCAAAGAGCCATTTGATGGTAGCATCATCTTGTGATAATCCTACATATCCTTTCTTCTCTTTTAGTTTCCACTAATCTCCAATCTTCTCGCTAATCTTGATCAGATTTGAGCCCAATTCAAGTGTTTCGACACCAAAAAATGAACCTAAAAGGAAATTGAATGTTAGTACTTAGTATGATGAAGTAAGATGAGGAACATGAAAGATTGTCCAGTTATTATTTCAGTTTTGATTTAATTTGAAGGTGGGATGCAGAAGTTGATGAGGACAACTAATTGAATCATCAACTCGCTTGTTCTTAAAACGACGTATTTTGCATCGCAAGTACTGAGCATGAAGCTGACTACCACAGTCATCATCACTTAAAGAATTAAAATATGTTAATCATTGTTTATAAGGCGGCTATTACATGGAAAATAGATTTATTATTTTTAAAAGCACTTTGGACATCAAAGACATATAAACATACACAAAAGAAAATAAGGGAACATATACATAACAACAAACACGTAAAAAAGGGAACATATACCTGATCATCCAAGAGCAGCATATCGATGCCCATCAGTTCACCAGCTTTCCTGACATTCAGAATCAAAGTAGGCGTGTCAAAACCGTTCGAGTACAACCCTCTGGCTTCAACTCAGAAGGGCATATATGGGAAGCTGCCATCGTTCTTGGAAGGATGTTGTTGAATTATGAGTTGAGAGGAGTGAATAATCTGTGGAAACCATCTATCCGGAGACGCCAATTTATAGGTTTGAAATCATGGAGAAGATGAAGAGGACAGAGCTGATGAGATAATGCTACATAGTGGGGGTCGACTTTACTGAGATTGAATGCAAGGGTTAATGGTATCGTATTCAAGGGAGGTGCATCCGTTTCTCAGATCAAAGGCACCACGAAGGGAAGGTGATAGGGTTTGTTTGATGTTTTCGGTGTAGACGAAGTGCTTATTAAGATGGGCTTAAGACTAATGAGAACAATATTCATATCTCCAGTGTGACTAAGCACAAAACAACCAAGCTCAATCGACCAAGCCCAAGACATTCCGTAAATGAGATTTAACGCAGGTTAAAGGTGCTGAAGTGGCGGCGCAAACCTCCCCCCCCCCCTTCCTTCTTGATGATGTGGAGGGCTACGGTGAGAGAAAACTCTGTTTTATTATTATAGATATTATATTACTAGGGCCGGCCCGCCCTACGGGCGGGATGATACTTTGAAAATTATGTAAATAATTAGAAGAAATATTCAATATAATTTTTATATTTTAAAATATACATATTAGTTAAATTCAGTATATGTTATTGTATTTGAAGACTAAATATATCTCATGCCGTATTGATAAGTACTTTTTTTTTTCATGGTGCCATCACATCATTTTTTAGTAATTTTCGGGAGCCGGATGAATCTAAAAGTATCGTGACGAAAGAGACGAACTTTTAATTATAGATTAAGTATATGTTTATTTGTAAAATTTATTATTAGGTCGGTTAATTATTGAGGTTAATTATTAGTTGTGTAAACCGTAAACAATAATATTAAAATATTGTAGCTTGACATGTTGGACATCTTAAATTTGATATAAACCAATCAAAGATGCATTGGTGGTGAAAGATATGATTGCATGGTACTTTGTTGAATTCTTTTTGCTTACAATATTGTTAATGAATACAACGCATAGTTCATCTTCTTTTTTAGGTGCGAGTGTCCTAATATATATATCTGAATCAATAATTACACAATATATCTGGATATTAGACGCACCTCATAAGTTGTTATATGATAAAAACTTTCATAACCACGGCATAAGTATCCAATTAAAAGTAAAATATAAGCTAAAATTAATAATATATATAAATTAATATTTTAAACCCAATAAAGCATTTGACTGAAATAAATAATATATAATGATCAAATCTTAGGGATTTTTATGTTTTTTCGTACTTAGTATATATTATGTGTTGAACTTGAAAAAATGACTATAAATTAATAAGCTACTTAGTTGACAACTGCTCTGATAAGTATTCTTTATTTGCGATATAGTATAAATTGTAAGCTAGTTTTATATATTTTTCTGCGTGGCTCGTATCTATCTGTAAGTTACATTGTATTTTTATACATACAATTTATTAGTAATATTTGTGAAAATTACATTCGGTTAGGCCCATTTAACTATATGTACCATTCGATAAGTATTCTTATTTCTTTTATTCGGTTTGGTTTTTAGAACTACTAATTATTACGTTTCGCTCATGTAATGTGAAATACATTGATTCATAATGTTTAATATCTGTAGTAAGTGAATTATTAGCTATTGTAGCTGTTGTATTCATCCATTGTAATTTAGTTTTTGGGGTCGTTTTGTTTAAATATATAATGTAATTTTTTTTTTATATATAATGTAATGTTTTATGTCCTGGTGGAATGAAGGCATCGCATCGTACTGTGAGAACCTATATAAATTATTTAATATTTCAGTTGGTTAATACATATTAATGGCTGCATGATAGTTCTCAAACTTAAGACAAAATAACAGATAGAAGTTTCAAGTGATGTATGCAAACCAGCGACAATATTCATGCAGAAAATGCAAAAAACTAAAAGGAAACTGAACGTAATAAGACGTGACTGAAAGGGAAAACGGAAAATAAATAAAAACGTAAAGCTTTGCTCTAGCCACGGTACACCAACTGCAAAAACTTCTCCATCTCCTTATAGTAAAAACATTTAGTGCATCTTTTCTGAAGTTCCTTGAGCTCGCATGCTCGTGGTGGCATGAGAAACATCATGCTCATGCCATTTGATTTCCTCTTAACGATCGGAACCTCACGCAACGACCGCTTCAGTTGCAGCCACAGCTTATCAACGGCGGCAGTGTTGTTTGTCCATTCGAAGATGTCTAAAATCTTCGTCCCTTCATCATGTCACATGCTAGTTAACATGTTTTCCATTGAGGGAGAGCTTGATCCAAAGAAAATTTAAAAGTATGCAATATTCAAACATATAATCATTATCGTAATAGAACTACTTTTAAAGCCAAATACATCTTCTCAGCAGGTAATTCACGTGTGGTGAAACCGAAATAAAGTAACTACAAACATATAATCCCACAACGTCACTAATGAAGAATATGAGACTCAAAGAATATAAACAGAAGCAAACATAAGACATAACCTCACAACCATTGTCCAAAGCAGTCCTACCACCTTAAGGGAAATGAGTTCCACCACCAAGGAATCTAAAAACGTCCATCTCATACTAAATCCATTTCTGAATAGCCTTCTACGGGGCATTAGCATAAGGCACATAATCTATACTCTTGGGCCAAGAGAGATGTGTAACATATGCTATAGGTGCTGGTATAAGGCAATGTAGTTTCTCACTCTCCCTAGGTTCCTGATTTTACCATCAGAAGAACTCGACTTCAACTGGTCTAAATAAACAAAAGAAACTCAGATCAGCTCAAGAGTACTCAGAACAGCAGATCAAGAGGACAAAGAGAGGGTGTTCATTTACGAAAGCATAACAACAACTGGAGATATGTGCTTTTTAGTGTGTTTCCTCCTACTGGAACCAGATGTTCGTCTGCATTGCTTCCCCCAGAAGTGGGCTGCTCAGCAGCGGCTGTTGCATCCCATACCCCAGGGTGGTTTGAGAGGATGTCATCACCTCCGATAATCTGGTCAATAGCTACTTTCTCACCATCTGAGCAGTTGCAGGCGTCACTGTCACTTGTTTCTTTGTCAAAGTAAGTATATATGTGCGTCAGAAATTGCATTTAGGAAAATCCAGCCTGCAAGTTGTAGGAGATCAATGAAAGGTGAAAATGACATTGCAAAAGTTGGCTGTGGAATTCAAATGAAGGAGGTTACCTCCCATGAACTTTTGGGGTTATTCCTGGTAGTGACATCAACTCAGGCTTCACATCCACGGCCAATAACTTCTGGTTAGGATGGTTGGCTTGAGCATAAAACAACACTCAGACAATTTGTTGTAGAACTGCAGTGAAGTGAAGTTACAGGTTAGAAGGAGTAGAAAAGATTAGCAAACACTAAGATGTAATGAAACATGAGAAGAATCAATCTCAAAATCATTACTGTAGATTTAAAAAAAAAACTCCAAATACCAAATTGCAAAGCTTCTCTAACTTAGATTCTTGTATCTTGTTTCTTCTTGTGGTTATAGTGAAGAAAGGAGGAAGTTCTGGGCACACTGAATCGATGGGATTAAACATGAACTCTTAACTCGGACTGTTTCAGATGGTGATAGAAAGCAGAAACGACATCGAGTCGCCGTCGAAAGATGTGGAGATACGGCATTTGTTTCTCTTCTGAAGCTGATTAGGGTTAGAGGCTTCTTCTGTTCGTTCAAACCGGCTACAAAACTAAGATCGACAGTCCAAAGGCCAGATACAGAACACCCAAAAAAAGCCCACTAATCTGAAGAATAAATGAAACGGCGCGTTTCCTGTGGGTTGACACGTGGCGGACGTACAGAAAGCGAATTTCCTATGTGGATGCTGATGTGGATGGCCTAGGAGAGATTCAAACTGTACTTTATATATAAAGATATAAAGTATTTTATTGGTCTTTAACATTTATTTTAATCATGTTTTAAATTGTAATGTATTAATTATTATTTTTATATTATGTATTTGTTTTTTTTTCTTATTGTGTTCTTTTCTTACATATGTTTTAGATTAAATATTTTTAGCATGTATTTTAAAAAACCTGCCTTTCTAAAATTAAAGTTATGTTGAACCAAACAAAGTTATGTAGTAAATTAAAATATACTTAAAGTATGAATTAAATATAATATATATTATTTGATTGATGTTTAATCTATTGTGTTTGTTATTGTTAATAATCCACATCTACATATTTTTTAATAAATAAATCCTAAGAAATTTTTTTTGTCACTACACTACAAGAAAACAGCGGTATTCTGACGGACATTCCGACGGAAAATGAAATCCTCGGAATATACCGAGGAATTTCCGAGGAAATTCCGAGGAAACACAAAATTGGGGTTCCTCGGAATTTCCTCGGAATATACTGACGGAATTACGAGGAAACCTCAGTCCGTCGGAATATTCCGAGGAAATTCCGAGGAACAATGGGTTCCTCGGAAAAAACCGATGAATTCCGAGGAAATATTTTAGCCGTTGGAGAGCCGTTGGGGGATTTTACAAAATTCCGAGGAAATTCCGACGAACTAGCCGTTGGCGTCGGAATTCCGTCGGAATTTCCTCGGTCTGTCGGCAGGATTTAATCTATATATACAAGCACTCCTCTTCCTCTTCATTCACTCCATATCTTCATCCTCCCTCTCACTCTATTTACACACGAATTTGATTCATAAAAAATATGTCTTCTTCTAATTATTTTCGTTCTTGGATCGATCGACCTCATTTGGATCCGAACACGAGATTGCTTACGGAAGAATACCAACGAGGTATAACCGAATTCATGGGGTTAGTTCACCGACAACCGGAAGCAAAAACAGGTAAGTTAAGATGTTCTTGCTGTAATTGTAAAAATAGAAAGGTTATTAAAGAGTGGGATGTTTGGACTCATCTATATTTGAGTGGGTTTACACGAAGTTACAAAATTTGGTATCATCATGGGGAAACTGATTATGAACATGGTAGTACTAGCGAACCTCAGCCAGCGGTTAGATTAGAAGAACCAATTAGAACGGATGTAGATTATGGTGTAGGTACTGAGCAGATGGTAAATGATCATTTTAGAGGGAAAGATTTACCCAATGCAGAAGCTAGGAGATTTTATGATATGTTGGATGCTGGAAAGCAACCATTGTACGAAGGTTGCAGAGATGGTCATTCAGCTTTATCATCTGCTACAAGATTGATGGGCATTAAAACAGATTATAATTTGGCTGAAGACTGTGTGGATGCGATTGCTGATTTTGTAAAAGGTATTCTACCCGAGGATAATGTAGCTCCTGGTTCATACTACGAGGTTCAGAAACTCGTAGCTGGTCTTGGTTTATCGTATCAGGTAATAGATGTATGCAGCGACAACTGCATGATTTATTGGAGGGCGGATGAACAGCGGGTTACATGCAAATTTTGTGGAAAGCCTCGTTATAAAGATACGAGTGGAAGAGTTCCAGTGCCATATAAAAGGATGTGGTATTTACCTTTGACGGAAAGGTTGCAGAGGTTGTATCTGTCTGAACGCACAGCGCAACCAATGAGATGGCATGCGGAGCACTCAACAGATGGTGAGATCAGACATCCTTCAGATGCAAAAGCGTGGAAGCATTTCCAATCAAAGTATCCCGACTTTGCGTATGAGAGAAGAAATGTCTACCTTGGATTATGTACTGATGGTTTCAGTCCGTTTGGCAAGAGTGGAAGACAGTATTCTCTATGGCCCGTCATTCTTACACCATACAACCTCCCCCCAAACTTGTGCTTGCGACGAGAGTTTTTGTTTCTCTCGATTCTCGTTCCCGGACCAGAGCATCCTAAGAGATCACTTGATGTGTTTCTTCAGCCACTAATATATGAGTTGCAACAACTATGGGCTCAAGGTGCTGAAACATACGATGTTTCGTGTAAAGAAAACTTTCAAATGCGGGCAGTACTAATGTGGACAATAAGTGATTTTCCAGCATATGGTATGTTGTCTGGATGGACAACGCATGGAAGGCTATCATGTCCATATTGTCAAGATAACACTGATGCTTTCCAACTAAAACACGGAAGGAAAACGTGTTGGTTTGACTGTCACAGGAGATTCCTACCACCTGATCATCCATATCGTAGGAGTAGGAATTTGTTTACGAAGAACAAGAGGGTGTTTGACAGTCCACCTCCGGAAATTTGTGGGAAAGATTTGAAGATACAACTAAGAGATTTTGGTGCAGAAAGGACGCCAGAAGTCGGTGGACATGAGCGTTTTCCGGTAGATGCTGTTGGAGAACTACATAACTGGCACAAAAAAAGTATTTTCTGGGATCTGCCATACTGGGAGGATCATCTGCTAAGGCATAATTTAGATGTCATGCATATTGAGAAGAACTTTTTTGACAATCTCATGAACACGATCCTTAATGTTCAAGGTAAAACAAAGGATAATTTGAAGTCAAGACTGGATTTAGTCGATATATGTGCTCGTTCAGAACTTCATGTTGATGAAAATGGTAGGGCTCCTTTTCCCATATACCGACTTGATGCAGCGGGAAAAGATGCGTTCTTTGATTGGATTTCAAACGATGTGGAATTTCCAGACGGTTACGCATCAAATTTGCGTAACTGTATCGACAGAAAGGAAGGAAAGTTTACTGGCTTGAAAAGCCACGATTGCCATGTAATGATGCAGCGCCTCCTTCCGTTCGCCTTCAAGGAACTATTACCACGAAATGTTCATGAAGCAATTGCAGGGATAAGTGGTTTCTTCCGCGATTTATGCACGAGATCAGTGACTCTTGAAGGTATTGAAAATTTGAAGACTAACATAGCCGTGATTCAGTGCAACCTTGAGAAGATATTTCCTCCCTCATTTTTTGATGTTATGGAGCATCTTGTTATTCACCTGGCAAGAGAATTGGAACTTGGTGGTCCTGTGCAGTATAGATGGATGTATCTGTATGAGCGGTATATGTTCCATTTGAAGAAGATGGTGAAAAATTTAAGTAGGGTGGAAGGTTCTATAGTCGCACAGATGATCAATGAAGAAACTTCAAACTTTGCCGAGTACTACTTTCCAGCAGAAGTTCAGACCAAAAACAGAAGACCTGCTCGGCATGATGATAGAGGCGAACGGGCAGCATATCATGTTACGGTTCCAGACATTTTCACAGATGTTGGACGACTTAGCGGAAAACCAAAGGACCGTCGACTTACTGAGCAGGAGCGCAGTCATTTGCAAACATATTTGCTCACCAACTGCGAAGACGTTCTTCAATATGAGAGGTAAATAAATGAGCTTACAAATTTTTATTTTAACAAGTTGAAATTTAAATCTTAATTAATTACATTATTGTCATCATATCCAGGATTTTCATGGCAGAAAAGCGGTTCGAGTATAGATACGCCACAGAGGACGAACTAGAAGAAATGAAGCAGAGAGAATTTAGTGGATGGATGTTTACTTATGTGAGTGCTTTAAACAAATTAAAATATATTTTATCACATATTTATACTAATTCACATTTATTGATATAATATATATATGTGCTATTAATAGGTGTCTGCTGGTTTGGCCAGAGGTGAAACATTTGACGATTGGATACGTGAGATGGTCGTTGGACCAAACTTTGTTGTGAAGTCATATCCGAGATTTTGTACTCGAGGATATGCATTCACAACTCATAAGGGGAGACGTTCGAGTACGACTTATGATGCTGGCGTTTGTTCTGCATCAGGAGATGATGTATACTACGGACACATACATGAGATTTTGGAAATTAAGTATTTGGGCATGGTTGGATTGCGCTGTACTGTTTTCTATTGTGATTGGCACGACAACACCCCAGATCGAGGTGTGAGAACAGATGCATTTGGTGTTACATCAGTAAATTCGAGGCGAAAGCTGCAATATTATGATCCTTTCATTCTTGCTTCTCAGGCCGATCAGGTAATTAAATGTTAATTATTCAGAATGATTCATCATCATGTGTATTAATTTATAATTTTTCTAAATGTTACAGGTTTGTTATATCAAGTACCCCCGGGTAAGGAACAGAGATGATCCATGGGTTACTGTTACAAGACTCAACCCGAGAGGCCGAGTTCAGGGAAGTTCTGAGCTGGAAGACCCACTACAACCAAGCACATCCGGCAACTTAAGTGCAGCAGAAGATTTAGCTGGAGTTGGCCTTGTAGTCGATTTAACCGACTTTGGAGAGGAAGCCGTCGTTTACGTAGAGGATGAACCAGTGATTGAAGAGTTTCACCAAGATCCAGATTCAGATTCATCTGGTGATGATGACTCGGAAACAGACTACCGTTGAACTTATTATTTTTTTTTTTTAAGAAATACCGAGGAAATTCCGAGGAACACTTGATATAACCTCTTTCCTCGGATAATAGTTATTTGGTTTATCTAGCAAGGCAAAGCTGAATACGAATTAAAAACTACTCAAAACACAACCAAATAAAACGAAGAAACCATGTAAAAGAAATACGAACTCATAATTAAGAAACCCAAAAAAAAACTCTGTTCAAAATTAACAGAAAATAAGACCATAAAACGTTAGAATAGAAAAGAAAATAAAATAGCCGGTGATAGCTCCTACTCCTTGTCTCCTGCTCCAGATGTTCCTGCATCGTTGGGTCTCTTGGACCTCTTTCTTACCCTGTGTGTACCACTAGAACCCGAACCAGAGCTGGATGGAGAGTTGTCCCGCTGAACTACATCATCCTTTTGGCAACGACACGGCCTGATACGTGAAATGGCAGCCCAGATCTTGTGTAGCATGTCGTTGTTTGTCTTTATGCTCTGATCTCTCCAATATTGTTGCTGGCGCGAAGTGGCGTTCGGTGGAAGCTCTTGCAGCTTGTACTGGCTGGAGTCTGATGGGAGTAGCTGATGGGGTTGTGAATCATCTGGAATGGCTTGTGCAGCCTCATCTTCTCCTTCTTCATCAACCACGCCCTTGCCTTTGGTCTGATATTTTGGCGTGAAGAAGGATGGCTTGTCTACTAGTGCGGTAGCAGGAGGTAGGAACTCAACTGCAGCCTCTGAAAGAAGAGAAGTCAGACCGATCTGAGGCAGGTGGCAGTAGAGTGTTTTCTTCGCTCGGTTCTGGAATACGTAGACGTAAGGACCATCCCAATGGATCTTCGAGTGGGGACCAGCTATGAACTCCTTACTTACTAGAGAAATGACATCCAGGTAGTTCCAAGCAATGTTGTTCGATCTGTCCAGTGCTACCTGCTGGTTATTGCAGTCTACACCCACATGTCTAAGGATCCGAGTAATCACTGCACCAAATCCACATGCATTGCTCTTGGAATTGGTTACTTTCCCCTTGTATCCTGCTAAGTTTGCGGCCAGCACCGCTCCCATGTTGAAGGTAGTAGCAGGTGGGAATGTAGAGTTTCCAAATGCCGGTAGCAAATGCCTCACACCTTGGTACAGGAGGCACAACTCCCATTGCGTGACTGATGCGGCTGTGGTTGTCCCGTATAGCAATGATCCAATGAGGCGTGTGGCATATCTCAGTACTGGGCTCCGGATAAGTGACTCCTTTGCCTGAGAAGATCTATAAACCCCTGTGCCAATCGTTTCCCAGAAGTTCAACAGCTCTGAAGTCCAATAAAGACCAGATATCCTCTCCCCTGCACTCAATCCAAATAGTCCGCAGAGGTCTGTGAAAGTTACCTCATAGTATACTTTCTGCACTACGAATGCCAGAAAACCTTCCTGATGCCTATCATCGGGACGGGTGACGTATGCGGATGCTATGAACTGGCGTACCAACTCCGGATAAGTGGGTTCGTTGAGGTTGCATAGTTGGCCTAGACCCATGTTCTGGAACAGTCCTTCAATGTCTGCTTGGATTCCCAATATTGTCATCGTCTCAGGACATGCTAGTTGTGTAGCCGGAACGGCTACCTTCTTCATGTTGTTGTAGTGGGTGGTATCAGACTTATCCCACTTCTTTGGCCTTTGCTTCTCCAGATGAGACGAACCCTCTTCTTGTGTGTTCTTCTTTGCTGACATTTTTGTGCGCTTCATTCTCTACAAAATAGAATCATTGCTCTCAACATGGTTATAATCAATTAAGAACTCAAAGCAACATGAAAATGAAAAGCGAAATCGAGTTGTGATAAAAAAAAACCAAATTCAAAAAAATTCTCAATCCGTAAATCATCTCAAATCCTGTTACAAACTCGTTGATCACAGACAATTGTGTTCTATTCCATGTTTAAACATCTGTTTCATGCATATTTGATCAAGGAATCAACACGGAAATAAGAAATTCACAAAACCCAAAAAATTGCTCAAGAACACGATTTCAGAATGTGGAGATTCGCGGAGTATACCTGTCTTAGGGTGAAAACGAGTGTAGGAATCAGGTAGAGCTCGAAAAATCAAGGGGAATAGAGCCCAAAATTGTTCAAATCGGATGATTATAGAGAGAGAAAAAGGGGGGGGGCGAATTATAGGGGAAATCGGAGGGGATGAGAGTTCTGAGGTTTAGATCCAAAAAGGTCGGGTTTTGCCTTATAATTCTGTTCGCACACGCATCGATCGATGCGTTTTTTCACATAAACGCATCGATCGATGCGTTTATAAAAAATCATACAAGATTTTCCGAGGATATTCCGAGGAAGGCTTCAGATTTTGTTCCATCGATCGATTGTTCAATCCAATCGATCGATCACATTCTTACGGCTTTCGTCCATCTGGTGATCGATCGATGCGTTTTTCAAAACAAACGCATCGATCGATCCAGAAACACAAGTTCCTCGGAATTTCTTCGGAATATTTCGAGGGAATTCCGAGGAAGCTTTGAGATTTTGGTTCCATCGATCGATTGTTCAATCCAATCAATCGATCACATTCTTACGGTTTTCGTCCATCTGGTGATCGATCGATGCGTTGTTCTAAACAAACGCATCGATCGATGCGTTTATAAAAAAACATACAAGATTTTCCGACGATATTCCGAGGAAGGCTTCAGATTTTGTTCCATCGATCGATTGTTCAATCCAATCGATCGATCACATTCTTACGGCTTTCGTCCATCTGGTGATCGATCGATGCGTTTTTCAAAACAAACGCATCGATCGATCCAGAAACACAAGTTCCTCGGAATTTCTTCGGAATATTTCGAGGGAATTCCGAGGAAGCTTTGAGATTTTGGTTCCATCGATCGATTGTTCAATCCAATCGATCGATCACATTCTTACGGCTTTCGTCCATCTGGTGATCGATCGATGCGTTGTTCTAAACAAACGCATCGATCGATGCGTTTATAAAAAAACATACAAGATTTTCCGACGATATTCCGAGGAAGGCTTCAGATTTTGTTCCATCGATCGATTGTTCAATCCAATCGATCGATCACATTCTTACGGCTTTCGTCCATCTGGTGATCGATCGATGCGTTTTTCTAAACAAACGCATCGATCGATTCGTTTATAAAAAACATACAAGATTTTCCGACGATATTCCGAGGAAGGCTTCAGATTTTGTTCCATCGATCGATTGTTCAATCCAATCGATCGATCACATTCTTACGGCTTTCGTCCATCTGGTGATCGATCGATGCGTTTTTCTAAACAAACGCATCGATCGATTCGTTTATAAAAAAACGTAAAAGATTGAAACCCCAAACACTAGTTCCTCGGAATTTCCTCGGAATATTCCGACGGAATTACGAGGAAGACAAGGGTTTCCTCGGAATAGTCTGAGGAAATTCCGAGGAAATAGGGGTTGTAAACCGAAAAAAACGTTTTGCGGTTTGAATAACTCCTACATAACCCTTATTAAGTGTCTTACGTTACTTATGAAGTCTAAAATTTGTTCCTTACCCCTTAATTAACACTTTTCCGATTGTATGAACGAAATCCCACTACATAAGAGAAACACTCAATTATACGTTTTAATGAACGGTATAGGGAATACTTTCAATTAGTTTTGAAATTTGTTATTTCATAGTTTATGCTAATCTATACAAAGAATCCTCAATGGTATACATTACAATTGTATAAGAAATGAAAAAACCCAAAAAAAATTGATGTTTTGAAACCCCAAACACTAGTTCCTCGGTATTTCCTCGGAATATTCCGACGAAATTCCGACGGATAGTAAATTATCCGTCGGAATTTCCTCGGCATATATTTTCATTTTACCGGGCAAATATTTCGCGAAAATTGAAATTATAATTCCGACGGAATTCCGACGGATAATGTCCGTCGGACCCTAGTTTTTATAACCACGAGCCACTTCTTCTTCCCCATTTCTCTCTTCCTCCTCTGCGCGACTCCTCTCTTTTTTCTCCGGCGATTTCCCCCTGAAATCCGACGATATCTCCGGCGATCTCCCCCTTTTCTTAGACAAATCATGTAAGGACCCTATCCCACTCTCTTAGGTTCTATTTGTTAGGTTTTTGTGGAGTTTTGATAGATTTTTGTTAAGGTGATTGGTTAGGACTGTGATTTTTGGTTGTATAATAGATTTAGAATTGTGATTTGGTTGAATAATTTGTTTTGTTGAATTGATTTATAATTTTTTTATAATTTTTTAATTTTTTATAATTTCCGACGATATTCCGAGGAAGGCTTCAGATTTTGTTCCATCGATCGATTGTTCAATCCAATCGATCGATCACATTCTTACGGCTTTCGTCCATCTGGTGATCGATCGATGCGTTTTTCAAAACAAACGCATCGATCGATCCAGAAACACAAGTTCCTCGGAATTTCTTCGGAATATTTCGAGGGAATTCCGAGGAAGCTTTGAGATTTTGGTTCCATCGATCGATTGTTCAATCCAATCGATCGATCACATTCTTACGGCTTTCGTCCATCTGGTGATCGATCGATGCGTTGTTCTAAACAAACGCATCGATCGATGCGTTTATAAAAAAACATACAAGATTTTCCGACGATATTCCGAGGAAGGCTTCAGATTTTGTTCCATCGATCGATTGTTCAATCCAATCGATCGATCACATTCTTACGGCTTTCGTCCATCTGGTGATCGATCGATGCGTTTTTCAAAACAAACGCATCGATCGATCCAGAAACACAAGTTCCTCGGAATTTCTTCGGAATATTTCGAGGGAATTCCGAGGAAGCTTTGAGATTTTGGTTCCATCGATCGATTGTTCAATCCAATCGATCGATCACATTCTTACAGCTTTCGTCCATCTGGTGATCGATCGATGCGTTGTTCTAAACAAACGCATCGATCGATGCGTTTATAAAAAAACATACAAGATTTTCCGACGATATTCCGAGGAAGGCTTCAGATTTTGTTCCATCGATCGATTGTTCAATCCAATCGATCGATCACATTCTTACGGCTTTCGTCCATCTTGTGATCGATCGATGCGTTTTTCTAAACAAACGCATCGATCGATTCGTTTATAAAAAAACATACAAGATTTTCCGACGATATTCCGAGGAAGGCTTCAGATTTTGTTCCATCGATCGATTGTTCAATCCAATCGATCGATCACATTCTTACGGCTTTCGTCCATCTGGTGATCGATCGATGCGTTTTTCAAAACAAACGCATCGATCGATTCGTTTATAAAAAAACGTAAAAGATTGAAACCCCAAACACTAGTTCCTCGGAATTTCCTCGGAATATTCCGACGGAATTACGAGGAAGACAAGGGTTTCCTCGGAATAGTCTGAGGAAATTCCGAGGAAATAGGGGTTGTAAACCGAAAAAAACGTTTTGCGGTTTGAATAACACCTACATAACCCTTATTAAGTGTCTTACGTTACTTATGAAGTCTAAAATTTGTTCCTTACCCCTTAATTAACACTTTTCCGATTGTATGAACGAAATCCCACTACATAAGAGAAACACTCAATTATACGTTTTAATGAACGGTATAGGGAATACTTTCAATTAGTTTTGAAATTTGTTATTTCATAGTTTATGCTAATCTATACAAAGAATCCTCAATGGTATACATTACAATTGTATAAGAAATGAAAAAACCCAAAAAAAATTGATGTTTTGAAACCCCAAACACTAGTTCCTCGGTATTTCCTCGGAATATTCCGACGAAATTCCGACGGATAGTAAATTATCCGTCGGAATTTCCTCGGCATATATTTTCATTTTACCGGGCAAATATTTCGCGAAAATTGAAATTATAATTCCGACGGAATTCCGACGGATAATGTCCGTCGGACCCTAGGTTTTATAACCACGAGCCACTTCTTCTTTCCCATTTCTCTCTTCCTCCTCTGCGCGACTCCTCTCTTTTTTCTCCGGCGATTTCCCCCTGAAATCCGACGATATCTCCGGCGATCTCCCCCTTTTCTTAGACAAATCATGTAAGGACCCTATCCCACTCTCTTAGGTTCTATTTGTTAGGTTTTTGTGGAGTTTTGATAGATTTTTGTTAAGGTGATTGGTTAGGACTGTGATTTTTGGTTGTATAATAGATTTAGAATTGTGATTTGGTTGAATAATTTGTTTTGTTGAATTGATTTATAATTTTTTTATAATTTTTTAATTTTTTTGTATTTATAAAATCGATTTTAGTATATAAAATCGATTTTTGTATTTTACAAATCGATTTTTCTATATAAATTCAATTTTTTGGATTTTACAAAAAAAATTTTGTATATAAATTCGATTTTTGGGATTTTACAAAACATTTTTTAATATCTATACAACTTTTTTTGTGATTACAAACTATTATTTGGGATTTAAAAATATTTTTAATACATATATATTATTAAAACTATTTTTTGTAATTATTGAACTATTTTTTATTTATCAAAACTATTTTTTTTATTAGAACTATTTTTATATATTTATTAAATATTTTTAATATCTATAAATCTTTTTCTTGATTAAATTATTTGAGACTTTAAAAAAAAAAAATTTATATATTTCTGTATTTATTAAATATATTTTTTTAATTTACAGGTCTCATGATGATCAGATCCGGCCTCGACAGCGTCGTGGTCGTGGTGGTACGGGGAGCCAGTCTCGGGATTCCAGCCATTTTCAGGATTCCCCTTCGCCCCACAGCTCCAACCAGACATCTCCCTCTGCTGCACCCGCTCTTGCTCCTCTCGCTCCCGCTGCTGCATCCGCTCCTCCTCCTCCGGCTCCTTCGGGAGTGATGAGTGTTGCGGAGTTGGTTCAACAGCCCGGTCGTGACCATCTTCTATATCTCACTCCGTATCCACATGGACGGGGTCAAACATGGTAATTAAACATTTTTTTTCTTTAAATTTGGATTCATTATTAACCGTTTGTTCTTTTTATTAGGTTCAACCGATCCGGGAACGGGATCAGCGCATGGATCAACCGTATGATGTACTCGGCCCTCGACAGTGGACATCCGACTTTCACTCACTTCCCTACCGCCAAGCAGGTTCTGTGGTTTCGTCAGTTTGCGGTAAGTATTCTAATTTTTTACTTATATTTTTAATCTTTAATATAAATTTTCTACAGATTGTGTTTTTTTTCAGCAAGAGTTCAACTGGAATTCCGATGAGACGCTCTTTATCTATCACCACTTCGTCCATAAAGTTATGGACAACTATGGGAAGCAGATCCACGAGTGGAAGAAGAAGTGGGAAATCAATAAGGTTCGATTTAATTTATTAAACAATTTTTTAATTTATTAAAATATTTTTAAATTTATTAAACTATTTTTAAATTTAATAAACTATTTTTTTTTATTATTAAAAGGTCCCAAAGTCGATGAACGACACGGTCTGGAAGGAGTTGTGTGCGCATTGGGATAAGGAAGAGACGAAAGAAACTTCTTCCACCAACTCCACCAACCGCAGGAGCGACCGTAAAGGGAAGGGCATCTACAAGCATAACTTGGGTGCTCAATCTATTGCCACTCTGGGAGATCGCATGGTAAGTTCAAACGTGTTTTCTTCAATTATTTGAGTTTCAGAATTTTAATTTATTATGCATTTCTTCTAATTTCTAATGTTTCTTTAATTTTGTTTTTTTCAAGGCGGAAGAAAATGATGGCGAGCCAGTTGATGATCTCGCCCTAATGAGGAGGGCGTATACCAACAAGAAGACCGGCCAGATTGATGACGGTCTTGTGAGGGACGTGGTCGACCTGGTCCAAACTCAGGTGGTAGACGAAGTGTCTCAGCTTCAAACCGAGGATGACGCTTCGACGGCTTCGACCAACTTGTCCCGGTTTAGAATCAACGAAATCGTTGAATCCGTAAGTTCTTTTTTTTGAAAGTTCAATTCATTTATTTTTTGGTTTAAATTTGTAAATTTGGCTATTTTCTATTCAGTCGGTTCCAAAGAAGAAGGGACGTTTGGTCGGTTTGGGTCGTCGCACCCGGTCGGTTCCTCCTTCTTCTGCACCACCGCCCTTTGTTGATCCAGAAGTACTTACGGCTCAGTTGAAGGACAAAGATGATCGTATATCTTTGTTGGAGACCCAGATGGCGGCTCAACAGGCGGGCTATGAGGCACAGAGGAGGCTGAACCAGCAAATGATGGAGATGATGCAGAGGATGTACCCGAACGAAGTGTTCCCGGACGTGCCAGACCTGTAGTTTTTTTTTTTCCAAAAACTCGGAATGTTTTATTTTTATTTGTCAAACTTTGAATATTAATTAATATGATTTCAATTTTAATTTTAATTTCCTATTTTCGAATTTAAATTTCAGAAATTTTATTTTTTTAAAAAAATTAATTATATTTTTTACGCGATCGATCGATCGGTTTATGGACATAAAGCCATCGATCGATCGATAAAACAAAAAAACGTTCGGAATATACCGACGGACAGGTTCCTCGGAATATACCGAGGAACTTTTCCCTCGGTATATACCGAGGGACGTTTCCCTCGGAATATTCCGAGCAACTGGTCCCTCGGTATATTCCGAGGAATATGTCCCTCGGTATTCCGATGAACGTCCGAGGAGATATCCCGAGGAAGCTCTCCCTCGGTATATTCCGAGGACTTTTCCGACAAACATGGGTCCTCGGAATTTCCTCGGAAGTTTGATTCCTCGGAATTCCGTCGGAAAATTTCGATGGATTTCCGAGGAAATATGAAATTCCGAGGAATTATTTCCGACGACTTGTTTCGTCGGTATGTCGTCGGAATAACGATATTCCGACGACATTCCGACGATTTTTTCCCTCAGAATCCTTGCTGTTTTCTTGTAGTGCTAAAATCCGGAGAAACTAACATATTTTTAATGTTGGTGGGAAAAATAACCTTACACATGATAATACCAATTAAATATGAAGTACATGATATCAAATGTGCCAAAAAATATCCTGAAAACTAACATTAATCAAAAACTAAAGTAGATTATCTTAAGTCTTTACTATATGGTACAGGAAGCTACTCTTCTAAAATGAATTTTTTTCTAATTAATATCACTTTATGAACAATGTTAGTTTACTTATTATTGTATTATTTTCCCATATGTTGGTTCCTTAATTATATATAACAAAAAAAAAACATGCAGGTTTCTCATTCATTAGTGTAAGCTTTGCAGCCATATATGATAGATATGTCAACCAAATGTCAAACTCTGACCAAATTCGTTTCTAAATCACATAACAATCAAGACTGGAAACTGGAAGATATATATTCACTATCTTACAAAGACTTTCATAAGGTGCTCACTAATAAAACCAAGTGTAATATAAACTACTCACATATATGTCTTCTACTCACATATTCTCACCTGATCCCTGAGCAGGTGGATTGTATTGATCTAGCAGTGTGTGTTAAACTGGATTTGGTTGGTTGAGTTGGCTGACTTGAGACGTCTCTCACGGATAAACTTTGGCTTTGTTCCAAATCCTATTTTGTAACTCATCACACAAACCTATGAAGATTGATGGAAAAACTATCATGAAATATATCAATTGATGAAAAAGTTAGATTAATCTTACCGTAATGGATTTGAATCAGATTGAAATAGATATATCCCACCATATAAACTAAACACTAAGCTGCGTCCCCTAGCTTCTGACCAGTGGCGGAGCTAGAGTCTAACTAGGGTGGTCACATGACTGTGGATCATATGTATTTGCAGCTGTTAAAGATAGCAAGATGATTCCATGGACCACAATCAGTTTTTGGCTCACTTGTGCTCCGATTTTCTCACAACGTTTATCCCCTGAACCATATACGTGTATTTAATGCTTCTCTTTGACTATGGACAACGGAGAATGCAGCCATATATGAATATATGTCAATACTCTTATTCAAATTTGACTTATTCACATAAAAACCATTAGTGTTACATAGCACATCGACTATTATTACTTTCGATACATACCACAAGGTGCACAGCTAACTCAAGATTCATTTTGGACTATAAGAATTAAATCAATATTTTGGTTTACTTTGTATTTTCGTAGGCTACATGAATAGATAACTGAACACTGTTTTCATTATTATTTTTATCTCACCATCTTCTTAAGTTTTTAATAAAAACTAAACCCAATACCAAAAACACTTAAACCCTATATAGATTATATGTAATCTCAAAACTATAATTTTTTTAAACTTAATAAATCTATATATTGTCAGATTCATGAAATATTATATGATATATTTAATAGTTCTCACAAATTATTAAATTCTTCCAAATGAATTTTAATTTAAAATAAAAATATATAATTAAATGCAAAAACATATATTTTCATGACTATTAGCTTTTTTTTACAATTAATCTACCAAATTGATTTTGTATCATGTTGATATGGTTCACGCAAAACATTTTAAAATTTAGACGAGATTTACACAATTATTCTTCTGTCTAGCAACTTACCAAATATACCTATTTACTGTTAATAAATATATCCTACCAACATTAAGAATATAAATATTCAAATTTATATCAATCATAAATACTATATATTAGAATAGATTTTGAAGAGATTTTAGCTAAGGAAAATATTCTGAATTGTATCACCCTATTGGTACTCATACATTCATTTCTTACGTAATTAAATGTACTAAAATTATATATATATATATATATATATATATATATATATTCCCTTAAAAATTATATACATGGTTGAACTGTTGCCCATATCGCTGATTATATAAGTTTTTTTTATTGACAACACATACTTATATTTTTATACAGTATCTTATAATCTAAAATATGAATATAATTTATTACAATTTTGTAAGAATTAATGTAAGTTCTATATTTCTGGTTTTCAACGTGTGTAAACGGTTGTACATGATATATATCATTCGTGATCTATTTTAAAATAATTATGCATACATCATAACACATATTCATATATTTATAATATAATTTACTTTAAAATATAAAATTTAAAAATATTAAAGGTGAAATAATCAATTTTGATTTATAGTTTGAAAATATTGCAAGTCAGAATATTTATAAATAAAATTAATGTATTTTGTTTGATAAAAATAAATTGTTAACAGTTAGCTAAAATAGGTTAAACAAAGAGACTCATAATATGAGTAAAAATTATCCAAAATCTCTAAAATTATAGTTCAATTAAAATAGCAAAATAAATTTAATACACAAATTTAAACATAAATCATAGGAAATGTTAAAACATATAAATTATTTTTTTTTTGAAAAAAAGGCAACATATAAATTATTTATAAAATTATACTTTTTATTACATATAGAAGATATATGGCCTCATTTGAAAATCTAGAGAAAAGTTATGTTTATCGACAAAACACATTGAGATTGGTATAAACTCTTCACTAGGTTTGGAATACCTTAGTTAAACAAGATTTTCCTTTTTTGAAAAAGTATCAATTCCGCGCTTCAAAGCTTGATTCAAAAGTTTGAATTAATTTTTGAAAAATATCATCCGATTTATATGGGATTTTATCGGGTCAACCAATATTTGATAGCGGGTTAATTATAGATTTTTACGTTTTCACCGAGTTTTATCAGATTTCTATATTTAAGGTTTTAACAAAATTCATACCGAATTATATACGAATCACCTGATTTACTTTTGATACTGTAGGGTTGGGTCATGTATGAAAACACCGCTAAAACTATTAAAAATTCTACAAATATATACTATTAGATTAGCTCAAAATCTGCCAAATAATTTTTTTTGACTCATCAACTCAACAAATGTAACACTATTTGATAAATACACAAAATGCAATGATGACGTTGTAACATAAGAATGTGCGTATAAATTCTAAAATAAACTATTTAATAAATTATATAATTTTGTAACTTAATAATATACTTTGAAACATCAAAACCAAAACAATGAAAAAAATCCGCGTTTTTGAACCGCGGATCAAAATCTAGTTTATATTATTAAAAGAAAAAGATTCTTAAAAAATCAACCTATGAAAAGTTACTGTGCCTTTTCATTTTTAATTTAATATCTTCTAACTGCCTAATACACCTGTCAAAATATATTATTACGCATGGGCTTACTTTTATGACCAAACTCACGGTTCATTCTATCTTCTTAACCAAATTATATTAGATATGTAAATTTCATTACATCATGTGCCAAATTATTGTATTTCATGTTATTCATTTTATAGTTATATTTACGCTTCCTACATCTATATTATTAAAACTAAAGTACATTTTGGTAATATTTGGAAACATGGATAGTAGAATAAATGAAAATTGTTTGGAAACATGGATAGCAGATTAAATATTTTCTTTTATTTACACATTTAACCATTGCATTTACAATAAATTAACTACTTTCTTTTATATTTCTTTTTATTTACAGATTCTACCACTACATTTAAAATAAATTTAAATTAATTAATTATGATGATTGTTGTTTCTTTGTGGTGAAATTAAAAACACAAACTAATATATATAGTATATATTATATAAAACAACTTTCAAGTACAATATTACCTTATTTGATTTAGTCAAATATAAAAATTTAGAGAGTTCAACTTTTCAATAAAACAAAATATCATAAAATTAATAATAATTCATAGAAAACTAATGCAAACAATTATTATTTTTAGTATGTTGTTTCATTTTAAAATAAATTAACAAAAACAACAACAGATAAATAGTATAATTACATCAAACTGCATCAATTTATAAAAAAATTAATATAGTATTATGTACAAAATAAAAATATATTATTAAAAAATTATATTATAAAATAATATATTCTACTATATATGTAAATTACAAAACATAAAAAAATATATATGGATATTTTTAATAAAACCAACGATTTATGAGTTTACGTTGAAGACAAATTAAATCAAACACCCGCACGGGGGTGCGGATCAAGTTCTAGTTATAAATTATAACCGATGAACTCCACATTATATTTACGAAATGTTTAAAAACACTCAAAAAATATAGTTGTAAATATAATTAGTTTCAAAAAATAACTTACAGTATTTTATATATAAATTAGTTATAAATAAAATTTTAATATATTTTCACCTCATAATAGTTCAACCTAAAATTAAAATCTATTTTTTTTTATAAATTTCTCTTGTATTATAAATTACAGTATATATTTTTTTATAGTTGTCTCTTATAATATAAATTTCAGTAATACATAATCTACCGTTTGAGTTTACTCATGTTACAATTAATTTAGCACATTAGCTTTTTCTAAAAACACTAATACGTGAACAATTTATTAAATACAGATCTTGAAAATATTTGTTCACATCTAAAATATCTTTATCTCTATATTAAATATACAGATAGTGTACTATCATTTGCTAACGAGATCTATTAACAGATTTCTATATTTAACGTAGATTTGGATTCAGGAACAAGTCTAACCGGGCAAAGATATGTGTTACTTAATAATGCCATGATTTGAACCGAACTAAATATTTAAAATAATTAATTTAAGTAAATTTCATCAAAGGTTCAAAACAACACTTAACTAATTTTCTAAATAGGTAATAATGTTAACAAAATTTATGAAGAATATTTTTCATAGAGTTTACGGAGATTGTGGATTTGTGATCAATACATAATCTGCATAACAAATAACTATCAAAGAAAATAAGCATCACTAAAACTACTATTCTTTTCTCGAGAAACCTTTGAAAGCCAGTTGTCCTATATATTAGTAGTCTATGTGCAAGTCCAAAACTGATATAAATATCTATACTATTAAAACATATAAATTATACACACTAAAAATTGATTAAAATTGTAATACTATTGATCATTAAAAAAACTATAAATTAAAATGCATAATATAAATACATTACATTTATTTATATGAAAAATTAAATAATTTATTCAGTTTTAAATACTATTATAAAGTATATGAGTAGTTAGTTAATTTTGTAAAAAATATTATAAGATTTTCCTAGGTTTTTTTCTTAATCAACCGATGTTGGTTCATAGGTAAATGACGAGTTTATGGGTTTTATCAGACTACAATTAATAGTTATTCATAAATCTGAATTTTATGGAAACATATCAGTTGGTAGAACCTATAATAGAATGGTACATGAAGAACATAAGCCAGTCCGGATGATTTATGGCCACTGAGTTAACGAGTTCGACCACAAGTTTGGATCGGATATAAAAACATTGCTCACATCTTAATTCATTTATAAACCACATATGTACTCCACTAAAAAGAGTTAAATAATTTATAAAGTTAGAATGTTTTTTCGCAATTTAATTGTAGATGCACTATCAGTCTTCAGATTCTGTTTTTTCTTTTTTGGTGTTTTGGTTCTAGAAACGTTCATGTATTTACAATGTCTGGTTTGGTTTGGTTTGGTTTGGTTTCAGTTAGATTATTTCGGTTTTTGGTTCAGTTCAATAGAAAAGTTGAGGACCGACTAATATGCAAAAAAAAACAAAATGGGGTCCAATTAAATTTTGGTTTGATTCTAGATTTTTGGGGGGTTACAGATTTATAGACAAAATAAAATATCGGATAAATTGGGATTTTCAGTTTAAATATTTACTAATTTCTCTATGAGATAATGTATAGGTTGGGAACATTTTTTCGGAACCGCGAATCGAACTGAAAAAAAATACAAAAATGGATAGTAGAATAAATGAAAATTGTTTGAAAACATGGATAGCAGATTAAATATTTTCTTTTATTTACACATTTAACCATTGCATTTACAATAAATTAACTACTTTCTTTTATATTTCTTTTTATTTACAGATTCTACCACTACATTTAAAATAAATTTAAATTAATTAATTATAATGATTGTTGTTTCTTTGTGGTGAAATTAAAAACACAAACTAATATATATAGTATATATTATATAAAACAACTTTTAAGTACAATATTACCTTATTTAATTTAGTCAAATATAAAAATTTAGAGAGTTCAAATTTTCAAGAAAACAAAATATCATAAAATTAATAATAATTCATAGAAAACTAATGCAAACAATTATTATTTTTAGTATGTTGTTTCATTTTAAAATAAATTAACAAAAATAACAACAGATAAATAGTATAATTACATCAAACTGCATCAATTTATAAAAAAATTAATATAGTATTATGTACAAAATAAAAATATATTATTAAAAAATTATATTATAAAATAATATATTCTACTATATATGTAAATTACAAAACATAAAAAAAAATATATGGATATTTTTAATAAAACCAACGATTTATGAGTTTACGTTGAAGACAAATTAAATCAAACACCCGCACAGGGGTGCGGGTCAAGTTCTAGTTATAAATTATAACCGATGAACTCCACATTATATTTACGAAATGTTTAAAAACACTCAAAAAATATAGTTGTAAATATAATTAGTTTCAAAAAATAACTTACAGTAGTTTATATATAAATTAGTTATAAATAAAATTTTAATATATTTTCACCTCATAATAGTTCAACCTAAAATTAAAATCTATTTTTTTTTTATAAATTTCTCTTGTATTATAAATTACAGTATAGATTTTTTTATAGTTGTCTCTTATAATATAAATTTCAGTAATACATAATCTACCGTTTGAGTTTACTCATGTTACAATTAATTTAGCACATTAGCTTTTTCTAAAAACACTAATACGTGAACAATTTATTAAATACAGATCTTGAAAATATTTGTTCACATCTAAAATATCTTTATCTCTATATTAAATATACAGATAGTGTACTATCTTTTGCTAACGAGATCTATTAACAGATTTCTATATTTAACGTAGATTTGGATTCAGGAACAAGTCTAACCGGGCAAAGATATGTGTTACTTAATAATGCCATGATTTGAACCAAACTAAATATTTAAAATAATTAATTTAAGTAAATTTCATCAAAGGTTCAAAAAAACACTTAACTAATTTTCTAAATAGGTAATAATGTTAACAAAATTTATGAAGAATATTTTTCATAGAGTTTACGGAGATTGTGGATTTGTGATCAATACATAATCTGCATAACAAATAACTATCAAAGAAAATAAGCGTCACTAAAACTACTATTCTTTTCTCGAGAAACCTTTGAAAGCCAGTTGTCCTATATATTAGTAGTCTATGTGCAAGTCCAAAACTGATATAAATATCTATACTATTAAAACATATAAATTATACACACTAAAAATTGATTAAAATTGTAATACTATTGATCATTAAAAAAACTATAAATTAAAATGCATAATATAAATACATTACATTTATTTATATGAAAAATTAAATAATTTATTCAGTTTTAAATACTATTATAAAGTATATGAGTAGTTAGTTAATTTTGTAAAAAATATTATAAGATTTTCCTAGGTTTTTTTCTTAATCAACCGATGTTGGTTCATAGGTAAATGACGAGTTTTTGGGTTTTATCAGACTACAATTAATAGGTATTCATAAATCTGAATTTTATGGAAACATATCAGTTGGTAGAACCTATAATAGAATGGTACATGAAGAACATAAGCCAGTCCGGATGATTTATGGCCACTGAGTTAACGAGTTCGACCACAAGTTTGGATCGGATATAAAAACATTGCTCACATCTTAATTCATTTATAAACCACATATGTACTCCACTAAAAAGAGTTAAATAATTTATAAAGTTAGAATGTTTTTTCGCAATTTAATTGTAGATGCACTATCAGTCTTCAGATTCTGTTTTTTCTTTTTTGGTGTTTTGGTTCTAGAAACGTTCATGTATTTACAATGTCTGGTTTGGTTTGGTTTGGTTTCAGTTAGATTATTTCGGTTTTTGGTTCAGTTCAATAGAAAAGTTGAGGACCGACTAATATGCAAAAAAACAAAATGGGGTCCAATTAAATTTTGGTTTGATTCTAGATTTTTGGGGGGTTACAGATTTATAGATAAAATAAAATATCGGATAAATTGGGATTTTCAGTTTAAATATTTACTAATTTCTCTATGAGATAATGTATAGGTTGGGAACATTTTTCTGGAACCGCGAATCGAACTGTATCAAACTGAAAAAAAATACAAAAATTGAACTGAATTTTTCATAAATAACCGGGTAATATATCACTGAAACCGAAAATTTGAAACTGAGTCGAGAACCGGATGAGAAACTTAATTTTTAAAATACAAATTATATACTTATAAATATTAATTTCAAAGTAACTAAATATCTTAAAATACTATGTATAAACCGAATCACCCAAAAACAAATTACTTAAATATTTTTTATTTAAAATATTAAAAATTATCCGATATTTTTATGTGGACAACTAAAAATAAAAAAATTTCAAATTTTTTATTTACTTCGAAAAAAACGCGCTTTTCAAGCCCATGTCAAAATCTAGTAAATAATGTTAAAAAATATCAGGATAGGGTTCAAAAAAAAATCGAGCTCCAAAATTTATGAGGTTCGAGAGATATTTTAACCAAATGATCCAAAATTAGTTAATTGTCCTATGTAATATAACAAAATTTAAAACTTTACCGGTATTATGTGACGGAAATCATGACAAAAAACTTTACACCAGTAAAAAAGATTATGATTATGGCTGTTCAATATGGTAAAACCGAACCGTACCGAACCGAACCGAACCGAAATAGACAATATGGTTTGGTTTTGGTATATACCATATAAACCGAATGGATATAATTTTATAAAAACCGTAGGATTTGGATATGGTTTGGTATATAACCGATTAAACCGAATAAACCGAACAAAACCGACTAAAAGTAGAAACATGTAAATATGTATCTATTTTATAACAATACATGAATATCTATTTGTTATATAAGTTAAATTTGTGCTAATAACTATTACCATAATGTTATAGTAATAAAGAAAAATTTGTAAAACAATTGAACTATAATTAAATAACAATACATCGCAATTCAGACATCTTATTTTTAAGTTTTTTTTTTATCTTTTTGCTTTATTTTAGTATTCACTAAATTAATATGAAGATTATAAATTTGATAGAAAATAATTAATGGAAAATTTTCATAACTTTTTTCTTATTTATAAACAAACAGAGTTTCGTATTCAATCGAAAAAGCATAACTTTAATTACCACTAAATATGAAAGAGTGGAAAAACTTTTCTTTCATGTTTCTGTTTTGTTTCATATTTTTATTTTCAAAATTTCAGGCTCTGATTTTAATTATAGATTTGATTATTTTATTTGATGGTAGAAGCATTTTTACTTTTTTGTTCATTTATTTGAACATGTAATATATTTTTAATAAATGACTGTGTTGACAATATGACTCTAAAATTCATTTTATATGATCTCAAACTAAATAATTATGTTTTTTGGAATAAAACCGAATAAACCAAAAACCGACGGTATATAAACCTAACCGAACCGAAGTAAATATGGATTTAGAACGGTAGTTATATTTTACTAACCGAAATACCGAAAACCGAAAAAAATCGAACCTAAACCGAACCAATATCCGGATTGAACACCCCTATGATTTATAACATGGTTAATCTATACTATTAAAGCAGAATCCCTAGTAGGATTGCCCTTATTTTTCTTAAATATTTGCAATGGCACGTCATTGTCTTTTAGAATAATTTTTAAATCAAGTCGCCAAATAAATTTTCAACCAATCAGATATCAAGAATTTTGATAACCAATCACATTAATACTTGGGAGCGGAAAGTTAGTAACCGCTGGAAACTAAATATATTCTAAGCATTAATGTGGATTCCATCCATAAAATCCCTAACAAAACCTACATCACAATTCACAATATATACGAAATCATAAAAAGCCCTTATGTACAACCACGGAAATCTTAACTATTCCATAAAAAATGTTGTCTACAAAGAGATGTCATACTATAATATAAATAAAACATGAAGGAGAAACTTAATTACATTTTGAAATTGAGAATCCAAATCGTGACTACATTATAACAATAAAAGTATTTATAATCAAATACACATTTCAGTTTTAAAATATACTTTTATATGATTATAACAAATCCCGTCTTTCAAAGCGTTGGTCAAAATCTAATAGTCAATATTTAAAACAAAAATATAATAGTGCTGTTATTTCACCACTTCATTCAAATTCGGCATATTCTGCATATTGCTAATAACTAAAAAAAAAAAAAGCGAAATTGGTCTCAGATAGGGGTGTTCAATCCGGATACCGGTTCGGTTTTGGTTTGGTTTTTTCGGTTTTTGGTATTTCGGTTAGTAAAATATAACTACCATTTGAAATCAATATTTACTTCGGTTCGGTTCGGTTTATATACCGTCGGTTTTCGGTTTATTCGGTTTTATACCAAAACATAATTATTTAGTTTGGGATCATATTATATAAATTTTAGAGTCATATATTGTCACCGCAGTCATTTATTAAAAAAATATTACATTTTCAAATACAAGAACAAAAAAATAGAAACGCTTATACCTTCAGATGAAATATTCAAATGTAGAATTAAAATCAAAGCTCCAAATTTTGAAAATAAAAATAAAAAATAAATGAGAAGTACGAAGGAAAAGTTTTTCCACTCTTCCATATTTAGTGTTCATCAAAGTTATACTTCTTCGAGTGAAAGTCTGTTCGTTTATAAATAAGAAAAAATTTGTAAATTTTTTTTCTAATTATTATCCATCAAATTTATAACCTTCACTTTAATTTAATAATGCTAAGAGAAAGCAAAATGATTAAAAAAGAAGACTAAGAAAATAAGAATCCTCGAGCTACGATGAATTGTTATTTAATTAGCCAAACAAGCAAACCTTTTGTGAGTTTATAAATAATGTCATTAAAGAAATGCGTTGCAAACTGCTTAATTTACTTTCCTAGATCAGTGCATCAGTTAGAGCGGATATGGGGTGTGCGTTACCCATATGAAGGAAGACAAAAAAACCAGTGCGACTTCATGCCTTGTTCTCAGAGAAGACTTTTCATCCGAAAAAAATGTATGACTCGACCCAACCCAACCCAACTTGACTCGGCTCTATCCTGTCCGTACCAATGTTTTTAAATTTTGATCCTGAAAACTGAACCGAATAACTATTTGAGACACAATTCAATATGGCTCGATACTTCACAAATTTTATCTACATATAAATTTAAAAACAATATTAATAAATATGGTACACAAATAAAACATAAATAAATATCATATACGTAAAACATTGAAAATATTAGCTAGTATTTTGTTCATTCGATTGATAGATTTTTGATAATTGTAATTACCTTTTATCCAGTTCTACTTAAAACCAGTGTTTTGAAATCCGATCCGGACCCGCGGTTGAACCGGTAAACCCGGCAACCCTGAAAAAATCCGGTTTGGGTTTTGTGAAAAACTCAATATTTAGAAACCCGCAAAAACCCAATAGAACCCGGAATCCGATACCGGTTGAACCACTGGTTGAACCAATAAATAACTTTTACTTCATTTTTAATTTTTAATTATGTTTTTAGATTATGTTTTATATTCTAAATTTCTAACTAAGAAGTGATATACCTACAAAAAAGGTTAGGTTTTTCCTTTTCAGTTTTATATTTGTGATTTTTAGATTTTAATGAAGATTTCACTATGCCACTTGAAGAAAATAAAAGTGAACAATGGTAGAGAGAACCAAAATTAGTTGATGTGATTTGGTGTTAGTTTATTTCCGTTATTGATAATTTTTTATAATGATTTTTTACTTTTGGTTTATTTTGTATTTGAAATTTAATTTATTATTCACATTAAACATTTAAATATTTATAAATTTTATGTCTTCATTTTTTTAGATGCCATAACTCTTACCTTATTAGACAAAATTATAAATAGTCTAAACTATTTTTTGATATTTTGTATATCTAATGAAAATAAAAATATATAAATTAAAGTTAAGTATTTTCTAAATGTTATTAAACATAAAAATATACACATCCAAACTATTATTTTATGTTTATAAAAACATTTAGAAAATATTAAACTTTAGTTTCTATATTTTTATTTACATAGCTGATATATTATTATATAATAAAATTAATTCATTTATTAATCTGTGGTCGACCCAGTGACCCAGCGACCCGGTAAATCGTCCGGTTCAGTGTCCGGGTCGGATTTAAAAACATTGCTTAAAACATAACTCGGCTTCGCCGTCGGCTGATCCAATTTAAAAAACACTAATCCTTATTCCTTACTAATTATGTTGAAGAAAGTAGTCTTGGTCATTACTCATAGTTTGGACTCTTCTTTAAAGTTCTTTCCAACTTCGTGTTCTCCACGTGCTTTCAATGGCGACACCATCTCCTCTTCCTCCGACGGTCAACCTCTGGGTGGTCTTAACAGAATCAAAACGGATAATAAACGCCCACTCGCGCCACTTCCTAGCTCTCTCCCTCCTCTTCCTCCTCCCCATCTCCTTCTCCGTCACCGTCTACCCCTCCATCTCCCGCCTCATCATCAACCAATCCCCCCCCCTTCTCACACCACCTTCTCCCTCCTCAAATCCCACAACGATATCGATCCCAAGACCGTCCTCCTCCTTCTGATCGCTTACGTCGTCTTCGTCACCGTCTTCAACCTCTTATCCATCGGATCAATCACGTACAGTGTCTTCCAAGGCTTCTACGGAAGGCCCGTGAAACTCATCTCCGCCGTCAAATCAAGCTTCACCTCTTTCTTCCCTCTCCTCGCTACTCTCGTCTCCTCCAACTCCATCGTCTTCTTGATCTTACTCATTCTAGGGCTCGCATCCTTCTCGTTGACTCGAGTGATCGAGCTCATCGTCCCAGGTCTCGAAGTCAGTTACGCTTCAACTTACTTCCAAGCAGTTGAATGATAATACTCATCTTTATTGCGATCGTGATAAAGCTCTATGGCATGGAAAGCGTTTCTCTTTCTATGATCGTCGTCTTCAGTATAGCTCAATCGAGTCTTGTCTGGATCAGCAACGTAACCGCTTCCGACATTGAAAATGGCGGGAAACTGTGGACTAACGCTGTCTTCGTTGTCCAGATCGTGGTCACGTCTGCGTTACTAACGGGTTTGATGATGTACTATTTGGCGGGGACCACTGTGATGTATATGTATTGTAAAGCTGTTCAGGGTAAGCTTGTTTGGGAGATAGCTGAGGAGTTTGCGAGAGAGTTTGTGAGTTTGCCTTTTGATGATGGTAAAGTTCCTCACGTGGTGTCTGTAGCTTACAACGGATGATGAAGAGTTAATGGTCAGTGTTTGTGTGTTGAATCTTGTTTTAAGTGTTTGACTGAATTGGACATGTCCAAGCTTTTGTAATGTGTGTGAATGATCTAAACGTGTGGTTATTGAAAGTTTTTTTGTAAAGATTAATCATCTTCCATGAAAGATTTTATTTTCTTACTAACATCCCTATTTACGGATACAATTTTATTTTCTTTATATGAAAAAATGACTAATATCAAAGTCTTTTTTATTTTAAATTAATTTTAATTTTATGTTTCATGTATTATTTTGAAACAAATGTCATTTAATATTAATTAACAATATCTTTATATATTTGTCAACTATTTTTATATACTTTTTGCATAGACATACATGTGCACTTTGATAAGAAGATCTTGTAACTAAGTATTCACCACAACTGAAGTATCTAATTTTTTTTTGAAAGTTTAAATATTTTTTTTAATGCTTATTTCACTACCGACCAAATTGTACTGAAATGATTTTCTTAATAATTTTTTTTTCTTTTTCTTAAACTATTATCTGTTTAGAAACTATAATATGAAACTATTGGGTTCACATGACGACTATCTAAATTCATAGCATGAAAATAAATAAATAATATTAATTTTTAGTTTTTACCAGAAAAAAAAACAAAAAATCAAACATTTTAACCGAATAAACTAAAATGAATATTAATTTAAAATAATAGTTATATTTTAGAAGATTAAAAACAAAAAAAAAAACTTAAAACCGAACCAATATCCAGATTAAACATATTTAATGTCTTTTTAATTAAAAATAACGAAACTAATAATCACATCCCGCTCAAGGCGCTGATTATTACCTAGTAGTTATTACAAGAAGAAACTTACTACACAGACTGTAACCTTTTATCAAAGTTTCTATTTGTAGAAACATGTGGTAATGTCACATTACTAAGAACATGATTACTGGGAGGTTCTTAAGGTGGGGTTCTTAGCGGAATATAAGAATCTGTCTCTTAACTTTTAACTAAAAAAGCTAAGAACCGGTTCTTAAATAAGAGTTTTAAGAGTCGATTCTTAACATTTTTAGTTAAAAGTTAAGAGACGGATTATTATATTCCGCTAAGAACCTCACTCTAAGAACCCCCAATAATCATGCTCTAATGTGAAACTAAACAAGTTCATTAACCAAAAATAAAACGGCACAAGTATTCTTCTTTTCTCAAGTGATTTGCTCTTCTTTAAGCCTTAGACGGGCAACTGTCTGTTGTTGGTTCAAGTTAACCGTTGAGAGATTGTTGTTTGGTCTTAACTGATGGCTGCTGGTTCTAGAAGCTGGAACGTCGTGGTTATGTTTCCCTTCATATGTTGTTACAATAGCTTTTGGGACATTTTCTGCTCTTTTTACATGTTTTCTCACTCCACATCCAGGTGTTGTACAACTGAATTCAATTTATTCCAGAGTCCAGACAATAATCAAATGGAAAACATCATATATATTAAAGCAGAAGTCACAACATTTATTCATGTGTGATTTTTTTTTTTAAAATGGACTTAATGGATCTATTCCTAAAAAGTCACGTTACATTTAATAATTAATCTTATCATTTAAATTTTGGGTCTACCATAAATTTTTATTGGCTATCAATAATTGGATTTAAACAATAGATGATCCATTGGATTTATAGATAGTATAAATTAAATAGATATAATTTAATGTTGTAATACTTTACCTCTATATGCTAAATATATAAATATTTGTCGATGTTAACTTTTAAAATTATAAAGTTTTTTTTAAATAACAAAAATCATATTATCTAACAATGATTAATCTTTACTACCTTAAACTAATGAAAACAAATTTTAAACTATATAGTTTATTTTAAAAATTAAACAAAAACTAAATGTTTAATTATTTACTCGATAATATAAATCTATGAAGCGAAAAGTTTAATTTTTTAAAAACTTTCTAAATTTGTGAAATGTTACAATATCTTTGAATATGACAATAAAATAATATTTTACTAATCTTTATATATAGTTACGATTTTAATAATAAAATAATAATACGAAAATATATATATAGAAGAAGATACAAATACATGTGAAAGTTTGAAACAATCTATTCAATGAAAAAAATATACAGTAAACTTATTATGTTTTAAAAATTGATAGACACATATATATTACAATATATACCAATTTAGAATTGAAACAAAATATTTATTTAAAAATAAATAAAAACAAAAACCCGCGCGGTTGCGCGGATCGAGATCTAGTACTATAGTTGTTTTGAGAATCAAATGGAAAATTATACTAAAGTGTTGATCAAAGATGCATGTACAGTCGAGGAGTGGGATTTTGGGATATGATTTCAAATTTTACTTTAGTATACAGTTGCATGTTTATACAACCATACATTTTTGTGTTATGAAGCATTTCATATATCTATTCTATTAAAACATACACTCATGTGGATGCGTGTGTTAGTCTCTAGTTAGCCATTAAAATCAGAAAAATCAAAACAACTTTTGAGGTTTTAAATTTTATAATTGGATGTTAAATCATATCTCTACAAGGTTAAAGCATTAAAAAAAGAAGAAAATGCAAAATAATGATGAAATAAAGGAAATAATGTATGAGGGCCGCAAGTAGGGGTGTTCAATCCGGATATCGGTTCGGTTTCGGTTCGGTTTTTTCGGTTTTTTGGTATTTCGATTTGTAAAATATAACTACCATTCTAAATCCATATTTACTTCGGTTCGGTTCGGTTTATATACCGCCGGTTTTCAGTTTATTCGGTTTTATACCAAAAACATAATTCTTTATTTTGGGATCATATTATATGAATTTTAGAGTCTTGTTGTCAACACATTCATTTATTAAAAAATATTATAAGTTTAAATAAAAGAACAAAAATAAAAAATGTTTCTATCATCTAATAAAATAATCAAATCTATAATTAAAATCAAAGCTCAAAATTTTGATAATAAAAATAAAAAACAAAAAATAAAACAGAAGCACGAAGCACAAAAAAATAAGTTATTATATTCTTTCATATTTAGCGTTCATCAAAGTCATGATTCTTCTATTAAACACGAAACTCTATTCGTTTATAGATAAAAAAAATTGTGAAGAATTTCCACTAATTGTTATCATCGAATTTATAATCTTTATTTCAATTTAGTCAATGCTAAATTAAAGCAAAAAGATCAAAAGAAGACTAAGAAAATAAGAAGCATGTTTGCGATGAATTGTTATTTAATTATAGTTCAAGTGTTTTACAAATCAGGAATATTTTATTGCTGTAA
Organism: Brassica napus; assembly: GCF_020379485.1. Classification (NCBI taxonomy): domain Eukaryota; kingdom Viridiplantae; phylum Streptophyta; class Magnoliopsida; order Brassicales; family Brassicaceae; genus Brassica; species Brassica napus. Next base: position 48,863,417 of record NC_063445.1, read on the forward strand.
AAAATATGGTATTAGTTATTAGCAAAAAAAAATAACTTATGATTTTCATACGTTGTTATAAAATATATACATATTTACATGTTTCTATTTTTTGATCGGTTTTATTCGGTTTATTCGGTTTTATCGGTTATATACCGAACCATATCCAAATCCTACGGTTTTTTAAAAATCATATCCATTCGGTTTGTATGGTATATACCAAATCCAAACCATATTATCTATTTCGGTTCGGTTCGGTTTTGTCATATTGAAATAGTTGCAAAACCCCGAACTGCTTTTAAAAAATGAAGACCAAATTACAAAATTAATGCCACTCATTTAAAAAACGCGTAGAAGAAGCATCATGAGAAGGTCGGGCGTCGAACCCACGTCTGGAACATTGCCATTCAAATTAAATTTATTTGTAAGTAGCTTTATATACATATATATATATATATGCAAAAAAAAAACTTAAACACTTAAAACTAATTTCCCACTAATCTTCAAATTTATATCAATTCCTAAGTCCATAATGACCGTCTGACTCATGCCTAGCTTAATTTCAAACATAGATATTGGATATAAACTAAATAAAATATTACTATAAAATAATATTTAGACTTTAATTATGTGTATAATAGTTTGAATTGGTTTAGTCACTCATTTTATCGAATTAATTTTATTAATTTCATGAGTTTGACTTTTCACCTTAGATGTGTGAATATATTTTCACATTTTCGTATATTTGATGTTGATTTTAAAGTGCGGTTAAAAAAAAATAAAGTGATGATCAGTACGAAAATGAATAAACGACTATAACCAATATAATTTAAAATCTTATGAACAAATATCAATATTTACAAAATTTAAATATTTTGTTATTTCAAAGTACTTTATATTATAGATGTATAAAATACAAATTGGATTAAATAGTATTAAACAAAAAAAATCAGATTATGTTTGAGTATTCTTATGAGTATATTAGGTCGTACAAATGAAAAACAAAATAATAAAAAATTAAGCAGAAAGTTAAGCAAAAGAAAAAATTGTGATAATGCTATGGTATAATTTTAATAGTTTAATAATAGTATTATAGTATACTGAGTTATACAATTTAGAAAGCTTGTAGCAAATAATATTTCAAGTTTCGTTTGCTAATATCTGTTGTCTTTCTTAAATTAATTTTAAGAAGAATATTACTTAATATTTTGAAAATAATTACCAAAAAAAAATTCTTGCGAATTTACTTTTTAGAAACCATGCTATATAAGAAACATATTAAGCTACTTAAAAAAATTAAGACCCAACAAAATCCTGTGATTTTGTTTTTGAAAAATCATTTTATTAAATTAAAATAATAAGTTACTTTTAAAATTTGTAAATATTTTTCTTTAAGTAGTGTGGTAAAGATTTAAAGAAAGACTAAATTCAGATTTAAAATTTAACAAAAAATATTATGCATAACGTAAATAAATCATCTTGGTAATATTAATTCTAAATTTTTTTGTTCATTAAATATATTTTGGTTTTTGTTACTTCAATTATTTTAATCATCTAAAGGGGCTTGATATAAAGAAAATATTTTTATTACATTCCGAATATATATTATGTTATTTAAGATTATGTTTCAAAGGAATAATATTTTACTATAAATATTTTGTTTTCTTAAACTTTCATTTTTATGAAATCATACTATATATATTTTTTTAAAATTTTATAAATGTTTATTTTATTGTAAATTTTTACTTAAAAATCATATTAAAAATTATAAATCTAATTGATATAAATTATTAAATAAAATAGAAAATTATAAATCTAATTGATCTAAATTATTAAATAAAATACAAAAATAAAATAATTTTTTAAAAAATAATTACAATTATATATAATATTTTTGATTCATTAAAAGTAATATTACAATTTATCGTTGTAAGATTTAACGTGAATGTGACACATATGAAATCAAATAATATTAGTGATGATTAGTTGAACGTTAACTTACTTCTTTAGCTTTAATTATTTTTTAAATCACTAATTCTAACAAATTATGATGCAGCTTTATTTTAAAAGTTAATGCATACAACATTTTTACATCATTTGTTTTCTAATAAGTCTTTAAGTAATTTAATGCTTTCTAAGAAAAAGCTACAACACTGTCTTCTTTTTGTTTGTTTAAGGTTTTTAAAAAAAAAACTACTTATTTAATAATTCTAAAGTGATCTGTTTGTTTAACAGAAAAAACAAAAAGAATAACTTTTTATGAAACAAAGAGGACATTTCATATTGCAGTATAAAGTGAAACTACAATCTCATCAGATGTACTTTTGAATGTTAGCATGTCACACCGACAAGGAAAGGACGAGAACAAATACAAATGAGTGACTTGACAGTGGACTTATGCATGCATGAATTTGCATGTGTACACGAAAATCAGTCTTATCTACTCAAACTTTCGATTTCCAGCTATCCACCCACTTCCATCACGTGAGTCAAAAGTTTCCTCCTTTGCAAAAGTTTATCGCTCGTGCGTCTTTCAACATAGACTATAGTCACCACTAATCACTATACTATTAATCATTCATTTTCATTCCTTTCTGTTTTTACGTTTTACCAATTTAAGAGAAACTAACCGGTAATCTCGCAATAGCTTGTATTGTTGGATATGTTTTACTAACCTGCTTGTAGTTGTTGTTGTTGGATCTTGATGTTGTTTCTGGCAGGTGTTGTTAAGAGCAAACCTCTTTTACCGTAGCTATTGCTGGTCAGAAAGATAGACATTTGATGACTCTTAAACTTTTTTTCTTCTGGTTTGGTGGAACTAGCTAGGGAAGAAAAGATGCAAGAACTGAATAGATCCACAAACTCAAAGATGGCTGGCCTGCAATTTAGTCACTTGTAAACTTTCTTCCAGAAAAATAAACTCATACAAGTAGTAGATACAAACTCACATTGTGTTAAGACTAATACCATTACAAAAAAGCTATATCTTTCAGTATATAACTGAATTCATATTATTCAAGACAAAAAAGTATGTTTATTGGTTATCTCTGGTTAAAACAAAATTGAGATTTGTGTTGCTATGAAGTGAATAAGCGGCATTGATCTCTGAAGCTAAAGTTTTCTTGGTATTCTAAATTCTCTTGAGGGTCTCCAGGAAAGAGAGCCTTTGGTCCATGTCTACGTCCTAACATTTGATAATAATGCTGAAACAATCATGCATGGAGAATGCAATTCTCAAGCTTTCTCCTTTTTCCTCTAAATTATTTTCTTCTTCTTCTTCTGATTTAATTGCTACTATAACTCTCTTGACTTCCTTAACAATCTCTTTGATAAAATCCGCTTCAGAGCTGCCAAAAAAAGTATACCTTATTTTAACAATAGCCTTCGCATTTTGATCTCAAATAAATATCACGACTCTCTGGTTGTAATTGAAATGTTCAAAAGACCAAGACTAAGAAGAATGAGTATGAGTGTGAGTGATTGTCATTAAAGTGTATAAAAAGCAAGACGAAGAAGAATGAGTGTCAGCAGGGTCTGTCTTGAAAGTTTTTTTGTAAAAAAAAAAGAATTCCTAAAGATTTTTATAAAAAACTTAAATAATTTACCGAATATGTTTATGTATATTAACTCCAGAAAATGAAGAGAAAAAACTAATATTTTGTGAATGTGCTCAAAACCGATCTTGAGTTCGTGTCTGAGTGTGAGTGCTAGCTAGTGTGAATGTGAGTGAGTATTGAGTGTGAGTGGGAAGTACCTCTTGTCTTTCAATGACAAACCCATCTTGTCGGAGACACACTCCAAGGCTTCCTTCCACTTCTTGATCTGATCTCCACTAGAAGCTTTCGCGAGCGTCCAAAAGTTCTCACCAAACTCGCCTGTCTGTTTCCTTACGTCTCTTGCATTCACTTTGTAGAAGATTGGGATTATTTGGAGCTTTCTTTGATCCGCAAGTTTCTTCATCTTCACCAGCTCGTCCATGCACCAGCTTGATTCTGCATACCGGGCAGAGAAGATGGCCAGCGCGATCTTCGACTCTTCAATCCTTGCAAAGAGATCTTTGAGATCTTTGCCTCTCTGCTCGTATTTGTCAACGAAGAAATCGATTCCATGCCTTTCAAAAGCATCAATGAGATGACTAACGAAGCTGTAACGCAGTTCCTCTCCTCGGTAATTGAAGAACACTTGATGGACATCCGTGGTAGAGAATACTCGCATCGATGGAACACAGTTGTCCTGTTAAGTACGTAAGTATGAATTTTTGTATAGCAAAGAACAAATGTGATAGACAGATTGGTAAGGAAGTCTATTAGACCTCATATATATAGTCTTTTCCTAATAATAATAACAAATGTAATAGAATATTGTCAAAGTATGTGTTTCTTCGAGTAGAAGTTGATAACAAATCAATTTCGGCCGACCGGTCCCAGCAAATAAAAGTAACAAATGATGACTTTTTAATTAAACAAACCGACATAAACTTTGTAATTAGAATTTTGCTAAGATCGTGGCCATGATTAAATCACCGCACTTATCAATTATCATGCTCGTGGCAAATGTAAAAATTTTGTGGATCATAAATATATTATTATCCTTACAAGAGCATCATTATCCACGGTTTCTTAAAACTGAGTTCTTAGAAAAATATAAGAAACTATTTCTTAATTTTCAACTAAAAAGTTAAGAAACTGTTTCTTAAAGTACTATTTTAAAAAACAATTTCTTAATTTTTAGTTGAAAATTAAGAAACCATTTTTTATATTTTTTTAAGAACTTCGGGCTGAGAAACCGTGGATAATGATGCTCTAAGTCTTTGAGATTAGTATATCACCCAAAAGTTAAAATATCGGTGCGAAAAAAAAAAAGATAAAAATGTCTCACATGCAAAAGCGGACCTAGGTGAGAACTTTTAATTTTATATTTTAATTTAAAATAAATAAAAGTTAAATCTGTACTTGGATGATGTCACATCATTTTGCCCATTCCCATCTTATCAGCAACATTCATTCACCGTCTGGATCGCTCTTTCACACAGAGAAGAAGAAGAACATGCTTGCCGTTCGCTTTTTCTCGTTAATTTTATTAATCTTTATTGTGGCCGTGCATATTCACTTGGATTCGTAATATCCTTGAGACTTACTTAGTTTTTGTCATGTGTCACACGCTAGATTTCATTGTCTGGTGAATGTATAAATTTCTTGGATATTACACATACTACTAGTATTTATTATTTAAATTAAAGTAGCACTTGTAATCTTGAAATGTTAATGTATAGTATCGTCAAAGTTATTTGAGAATCGTTTATACTTTTGTACTAAAATATCTATATAATATCCAATCTCGTTGATTGCGGCAATATTATATTCTTCTGTTTTTAATACTAACGTTATATAAATACGAGGAAGGGGGTAGTAAACGAAGAAATGCTTTGGGAAATTGAAAATAAACGTAGATCTGGAGATTGCGTAAGGGCTATAAAGAATCAAAATCCTTTCTCCGAATCAATCTCTTTTGAAAAAAGATCTTTTGTTTCGTGGTAGCCTACAACGAGATAGTGCTTTTTCAACTCTCTCAATTAAGCTCAATTCAAATGTCCAATATCCTTTTAATCAAAGCATGCATATGAGGTAGAAACAGGGCCCGCTTATTCAGCTAATGGGCCTTGTGCCGAAAAAAAAAATTCTCAACATTGTTGTTATATTTTTATAAATCCAAAATTGTATGTTTTTTGACCAAACAAGGCCTTAATTCTTTAATGAAAATTACTGAAAAAATGAAGGATCTAGTGCAAAAGCACCTCCAGCACATGTGTAAAGCCGGTACTGGGTAGAAAAGTTCAACAAAATCCAATTTAAGACTGATCAACTAAAAGGCAACGTTTAAGGATCGGATAAAGAATAGAGAAGATATCTTGTTTCAGAGGTTGTCTTACGGAGTTATGGTGGGCAAGTCAAGCTTTAAGCATTCGACTGATGGATCTTATTCATGTTTTGCATTATTTTTAGTATAATTTTAGTCTGTTGGTAATTTGTTGGCTCCGAAGAAAGTCAACATTTCCGGTTTTGTATTTCCGTGTGTGGGACTTTTGTCTCTAGGAACTACCATATGGTGTTAGTTTTTAGTTTAGTTTTTGGTTTTTAGATATTGGTTTTTAATTTTTAGTTTTTGTTTTAGTTTCTAGTTTTTAGTTCTGGTTTTTAGTTTTTAGATTTTGATTCGAGGAAATTGTCAAAAATGACTCAAAACTTGATTCTAAATAAAAAAAATGTACTTCAAATTCAGTCAAATGCAAAAGTAACTCAAAAATCTAGTGAAATTACAATACCTTTTTTATGACCAAAGAAAAAAACATGTGTTAAATTTTACTATTATAATCTTCCGCATGAGAAGATTTCTTTTGTAAGTCTTCTCGTTCAGTAGATCTTTAAAATAATTTAAAACTTTTATAAAAAATATTTTGATGGAGAAAAAACTGAAATCATGTAATAATAAACATTACTAAATGATGTAAATTTTGTTTTACTAAAATTAAATTATTTTCAACATAGATGAGTGAATGTAGATTGAATCATGATAGTCTTTGGTTTAGGGTTTGGTAACATATGTTGTAATAGTGTTGGTATTTTTATTAGCGGTGGGCGTTCGGGTACCCATTCGGGTACGGTTCGGGTCTATTCGGGTTTCGAGTTTTCGGGTTCAAAGATTTCAGCCCCATTCGGGTATTTCTAAATTTCGGTTCGGGTTCGGTTCGGATTCGGTTTGGATCTTTACGGGTTCAGTTCGGATTCGGATAACCCATCTAAATTATTTTTAAAAAAATTTAATTCGTTATATACTTTAAATTTTTCAAAATCTATAAACAAAACAATATATTACATATAATTTTAATAGCATATGTCAAAGTACCTAAAATTAACATATAAATTGGTTTGGTTTGAATATTTGGATTGAGAATCAATAGATATTTTAAGTATTATTGGTGTTTTGAATATACTTAGCTATTTTAGATATGTACTTTTGATTATTTGTATATATTTATAAGTATTTTGGACAACTTAAAAGTACCTTATATATTTTGATGTTCTTAATATATATTAAATATAAAAATATTATATAAATCAATTTCAGATATAATCGGGTACCCGAAATACTTCGGTTCGGATCAGGTTCGGTTCTCTAAATACCAAAATTTTGAACCCATTCGGATATTTAATCAATTTCGGTTGGGTTCGATACTACTTTTTCGGATCCGGTTTTTTGCTCAGCCCTAATTTTTAGGGTAAGATTTTGAAATCTTAGCTAATTTTTTTTAAAAAAATTGATCTATTTGTGTTTAGTGACTATCTAATAACTTGATTTAAACATTTTTAAGTATCTTAAAAGATTAATAAAGTATTTTTTTGCATAATTATCTGATTATAGGGTATGGAAGACTCACAGAAGATTTTCCAAGAAGTCTCCTGACATATCTCGCTTAAATTTTATTAGAATTTAGGGTTCCCGCATAAATTTTAGAAGAATTTAGGTTAGTATTCCAGTAGTCTTCTAAGGGAAGTCTTCTTATGTATTAGATCCTAAAATTAATTAATTAATTCTATAAAAAAATATTTTGAACGAGAAAAAATCAAAATCATGTATTAATAAACATTTCTAAACGATGGAAATTTAGTTTTACTAAAATTGAATTATTTTTAACATAAATGAGTGAATGTAGATTGAGTCGTCATAGCCTCTGGTTTAGGGTTTGGTAACATATGTAATAGTTTTTGGTATTTTTAGGGATAGATTTTGAAATTTTTTTTTTTTTTTAGTTTGACATATATTTGTTTAGTGACAATCTAATAATTTAATTTAAACACTTTATAAGTTTCATTTAAGTTTAAAGAAGTGTTTTTTGCTTAGTTATTTTATTATAGGGTTTGGAAGACTCCGAGAAAACTTTGGTTTAGGGTTTAGTAACATATGTTATAGTATTGTTTATATTTAGGGTTAGATTTTGAAATCTTAACTTAAAAAAAAAAATTGACATATATGTGTTTAGTTTTGTGTATATTAAATATCTTATAAGTTGATTTTAAGTTTAATGAATTTTTATTTGCTATTTAGTTAGTTATTTGATTAGGTTATGGTTTGGAAGACTTTTAGAAGATTTCCCAAGAAAACTTCCAGAAGATTTCCCAAAAAGATTTCCAGAACTGACATATTCCCGTCTAAATTTTAGTAGAATAAAACCTAAATTTTAGTAGAGTTTAATTTTTACGCCTAAAGCAAAGTCTTCCAAAAAATTTCTCATGTATTTGATTTTATGGTCTAGAAGACTCTTAGAAGACTTCCCAAGAAATCTTATGTATCGAAAATATTTAACCTAATTGAAATTTTTGTCTCACAGAAAGAAAATTTACACATTATCTTTCTCTTCTCAAATGGCTGCAACAAAAATGTAATGTTTCTCACTCTAAACTCTTCAACATCTCTCTAATCTCTTTGAACATCAAAACACCAAACTTTAAATTTATTTCTTTTGCAGGGTTTTCATTACAAGATTTTCATCTTTCATTCATTCAAAGGTAGATCTATAAATTTTGGATATGTATTATTGTGTGTTTTATATATTAGATTCCAAAGAGCTATGATTCAACCTAATGTGTCTGTTTTGTTTATTATTTAAGTATAAAATTATATTTTTGAAGTTTTTTTTCTGTTTTGAAACTATTTGAATGTTTTTGAATTTGCAGATTTTTTAGATCTACTGAGACAGACTTTGGAAGACTTCTCAGACGACTCTCAGAAGACTTCTCGGAAGACTTCTAGGCAAGTATTCTAATGCATTTTATGTTAGAAGACTTTCCACGACGTCTTCAGAAAGTCTTCTGCTTAAAGTGGTGCAAATTTTGGATATGTATTTTGTGTGTTTTATATATCAGATTCTAAAAAGTTATAGATTCAATCTAATGTGACTGTTTTGTTTATTATTAAGCATAAAAAAAATATTTTTGAAGTTTTCTCTGTTTTGAAGCCATTTGAATGCTTTTAAATATGCAAAATTTTCAGATCTAATTCAGACTTTGGAAGACTTCTCAGCAGACTCTTGGAAGTCTCTTGGTAGACTCTCGGAAGACTTCCCAAAGAAGTCTTCTAATGCATTTTATGCTAAAAGACGTTCCACAAAGTCTTCAGAAAGTCTTTCGAAATTTTCTGCCTAAAGTAGTACAAATTTTGGATATGTATTTTGTGTGTATATTTTATTATAAAAAGTTATAGATTCAAGCTGATGTGATTGTTTTGTTTATTATTTAAGCATACAATTTTATTTTTGAATTTTTCTCTGTTTTGAAGTCATTTGAATGCTTTTGAATATGAAATTTTTTTCAGATCTGAATCAGGCTTTGGAAGACTTCTCAAAAGACTCTCGGAAGACTCTTGGAAGAATTCTAATGTGTTTTATGCTAGAAAACTTCCCACGAAGTCTTCTGGAAGTCGTATGCCCAAAGTGGTACAAAGGAATGATGTCAAGTGGAGTCGAAGCTTATCTATGTTGATGAATGATATCTAGCTCTATGTGTAATAGTTTTGTTTATGGTCTGTTTTATGATTTGTATGTGTATTATTTCAGTTCTGAATTCTTTTGTAAATTTGAAGAGATGTTAATCAAAAGATTTTGGTAAATATATTCATGTTTTGCCAAAAGTATTTGACATTATTGAAGTTATTGATACAAGATACCAAGAATTTTTTTTAATCATTCTACCCACTCATAACAAAACATAACAACACAAAAACTTAGTCAAATTTACTAAAACTAAGAGAAAACTTCACAAAAAAACTTAGTCAAATTCACAAAAGATCAAACTTGAATTTTAAGTGAAAGTCGAAATTTAAAATCTCATGTAAGTTAAAAAATTATATCTTATGATCCAAAAATACACATTAAACCATATGACTTTATATTCTTAAAGCTACTTAACACTTTTGAAAGGTAAAAACATACCTTGAAGTTACTTTACACTTCTTGAAAATGTAACGTAGAAGACTTCTCCAGAAGTTTTCTCTTAGAAGTCTTCTTAAGAAGTCTTCTCGGATTATATAGAAACATTAGTAAACATAAATATTTGAAATCTCATAATTATCACCAAATAAGTTATGAATTTCATCCAAGAGCTCCAATATTGACTAATACACATTAATTAATAAGAAAATATTAAAAAATAATTTTAACTGTAGAGAAAATGAAAGTTTATTAAACATTGACGTCTAAGAGTTTGTCGTGGTTTCAATATCCCTGGTGTCCGGCGCTTTGTCGTCGGCACCGTGGGAGATTTCTTAGTTAGTTTGTGTCTTTTGATATCTTGCAGGGCTTTCTTTGTGTCCTCTCCAAACGGTTTATTGAACTGGATTTGTCATTCATGGAGTTTCATATCTGGATCTAATGACTTTAGTGTTGATGGATCTGGATGTAGGGTTAGCTTTCTGTTTGTTACCGGCGATGACTATGGAATATATGTTACCTTTCTCCTAGATCTGGTTCTAGATTTTCACTAATTTTGGCGTGTTAGAGACGCGTGGAAGCCTATTCCTGATCTTGTTGTTATGGAGATGGTCGATCTAGTCGCTGTCTACAGTGTTAGATTTCATCGGTTTCTTTGTTTGGCATGTGGTCTTTTTATATACCAAATTTTCCTATAACTGTTTCTTCTGTGTGAAGTTGAGAGCATGTCCCCACTTTAGCTTTGTTTGGCTCAGAAATACTTCTAGTTAGTCTTGATGGTGTCAGCGGTGGCGTCTTGGTGTGTTCGTGAGCAGAACAGGGTGTTAGCATCTTTGTTGTGATGAAGTTTGTTAAGTCACCTCTTCATTTCCTGTCGCGAAGGAGTCCTCGTCGCATCTTTCAATAAGGGTCGTTCCTGGTTTACTCGCTTCTCCCTTAATTCCTCAGTGGTTTTGTCTTGGATGTTTGAAACAATATATAGAGGTCGAGGTGTTGGTTCAACAGGATGAAGATGCGGCCGTGGAGGGGTTTGTCTCAGGTGTGATGCTAATTTGCGTGGTTCTGGCTCTTCAGCTCTTCATCGTGAATGGAGGTTCAGATGAGTTTCGGTCTTTTATGTCCTTCACGTCGCTTGCTCACTTGTCTGAGTGTTGTTCTTCGAAAGTTATCCGGTTGTTTTAGGCTCTTAACTATTTATCTTTGGCCTTTAAACATTAATATATGTGGATGTAGAGGTAAGACCTTGCTTTTTTGGGCTTAAGTTGCCCTCGTATGGGTTAAAGTTCCAGAAATTTCACTTTGTTCCGGTTATGTGTTCTATGTTAAGCTAGATGAGCTTCAAACCTAAAACCAATGGGTGATAAGTGGATTGGTCCATCTATCTTATAAATTATTTAGGATCCCTTTCAACGACCGATGTGAGACACTTTGTGTCTAAAACTCCCACTCGAGATGATGGCTCTTTGAGCGTCAATTTCGGAATGTTCGGACAAGGATTGATGGGCCAAATTTGGGTCATATCGATGTGATTGGGTTGGGCTGTGTGGATCGGGCTCTAATACCATGTTAAGCTAGATGTGCTTCCAACCTATAACCAATTGGTGATAAGTGAATTGGTCCATCAATTTATATATTGCTTAAGATCCCTTCTAACCAGGGTCGGGCCTGAGTAAAAGCTGACCAAGCATATGCTTGGGGCCATGAAGTTTATAATTATACTAAAGGCCATTTAATTTAACAAAATCGCAGCTCTACTGGTCTTCGAAGAAATCAGAAGTAAAAGGGTCGTCGGTTCGAACCTGTGAACATGATTTTTAATGTGTTTTTTTTCAAAATTAAGTTACCGAAGAGCCAAAAATATATTATGTGCTTCGAAGTCTACAAAACTCAGACCCGACCATGCTTCAAACTACCGATGTGGGATATTTTGTGTCTAATATTTCATCTATGTTCTAATATAAATCAGCTGACGGAAAAAAAAACAGAACATACATAACTATCACTAGCATTCAGATAATTATCACCAAACATTCATAAATATTATATCCCTTCCTTTTATGGCTAAGGTTTTAATTACCATTTTCTAACTTGTGTCAAAGGTTGACGACACCCATCAACATTTTCTTTTGTCGGCCCATCAAGATTACTTAAGCTTTTCTTTTCATCGTTCTTTTTGGGTTTATCCAGATAACTCGTCTTCTTTTTATCTGTAAAGATGGCCAATCAGTCAATTCTACCAGAAAACAAGGGAAGCCGACAACGTAATTTCAGCACAGTTAACTGACTTTGATCTTATCATAAAAGAATCATTGTATCAGAAATTATGTTAAAAAAATTATATCAGAAGTTTCGGAAAGAGAGTATATTACCGCATTTTTAAAGTTAAAGATAATTGAATGATTGGTTAGAATGTTGTAATTTTAAAAATAAAGCCAAAATAGTAAAAAAAAATTGGTATAACAATTTTGTTTTCTAAAACATTACTATTTTGTAAGCTGTAAAACATTATATATTATTATTTTTACAGTTACCCCGTAACCAATCACTTCCATTCTCCAACTTTACATTATTTTATTTTCTAACAGTATTGTTGCTTATATGGCATAATATTATCCAGCTTTCTAATTTGAAATAATAACATTTATTTACAATAGAATTCTTCAATTCTTATATATATAAATTATAACTAGATAAATACCGTCATTTTAGACATAATTTTAAAAAATATATTTCAATTTTATTTATAAAAAATAGGAGAAAATTCATTAAACATCAATAAAAATTAAATTAATTTTAAAATACTCAAAAATTGTTATCTAACTTAGTACCACAACTAAATTTTTATATTTTAATGCATCAACTTTCAAAAGTGTATTTATTTAACACTACCAAATTAATAGAAATATAATGTATTATTATTATTTTGTTTAAAATAAATACTAATACAAAACAAGATTTAAGAAGCCGAATATTTTGCAGTATTATTTTAAGGTGAAAATTAATATCATTGATTGAAGTTGTTTTAATACTATTTATTATTATTTTTAAAGTGTAAAACCGTGAAACTGGAAATGGGGTACGAAAAAAGACTCACAAGTCACAACAGGCACAAGGGGTGGGGGGGGAGGCCGGGAGGGGACAAATTATCTCCTTTAGATATATTATAAAATGTTTTTCCTTCTTCTTTTTTGATCGAAAATCATATATATTTGTTTCCCAGTTTCCACGATTTTGTACTGGAAAAAATTAGTCATTGTTCACGGTGTTGTCAATATTCAACCATTCTTCTCTTGTCTTTTCAGTACTATTCTATTTGCTCATTTCAGCCGAAAACGGTTTTAGGAGAGAAAATGACCGGTAATTTCCGGACTAGTTAAATCAGTTGATCTTTAAGAAAGTTGCATTCATAAACATACGCGGGGAGAAGAGAAAACTCTCAAGACACAACATTACAATAAGTGGTGTGTATATTGTAGCCGTAACGATCAGTGGCAGACCCAGAACCATTTGTTATTAAGATCAAGGTGAGAAAACTAGTGGCCTCTGACGAAAATAAAACTAATAAAACGGAAAGAGTCCTAAAAAATCTACCTATAAAATTTGTTTGAACCATTTCATTAAACTACTAATTTTTGGTTTTACCTTAAATTTATACTACCAATATATGTTACTATATATTTCTCTAACAATAATTTAATCGCTACTTATTATTTATTAGACCCACATTTTTTATACACGTTTATATCAGATTCTAACCACAGCTATACTTTATTTGGTAGACCTTATAATACACGAAAATATGGAAATGCTCCTGCAATGTCACATGTTTGCCTAAAATGTTTTTAATGCTTCTCTTTCGATTATGGACAATGGAGAATGCAGCCATATATGATGTCAATACTCTTATTCAAATTTGACTTATTCACATAAAAACCATTAATATTACAGAGCACATCGACTATTATTACTTTCGATACATACCACTAGGTCCACAACTAACTCAAGATTCATTTTGGACTATAAAAATTAAATTAATATTTTGGTTCACTTTGTATTTTCGTAGGCTACATGAATAGATAATTGAATACTGTTTTCATTATTATTTTTATCTCACCATCTTCTTAAGTTTTAAATAAAAACTAAACCCAATACCAAAAACAACTAAACCCTATATAGATTATATGTGATCTCAAAACTATATTTTTAAAAAACTTAATAAATCTATATATTGTCAGATTCATGAAATATTATAGGATATATTTAATAGTTCTCACAAATTATTAAATTATTCCAAATGAATTTTAATTTAAAATAAAAATATATAAATAAATGCAACAACATATATTTTCGTGACTATTAGCTTTTTTACAATTAATCTACCAAATTGTGTTTGTATCATGTTGATATGGCTCACGCAAAACATTTTAAAATTTAGACGAGATTTACACAATTATTCTTCTGTCTAGCAACTTACCAAATATACCTATTTACTGTTAATAAATATATCCTACCAACATTAAGAATATAAATATTCAAATTTATATCAATCATAAATATTATATATTAGAATAGATTTTGAAGACATTTTAGCTAAGGAAAATATTCTGAATTGTATCACCCAATTGGTACTCATACATTCATTTTTTACGTAATTAAATTTACTAAAATTATATATATATATATATATATATATGTATTCCCTTAAAAATTATATACATGGTTGAACTGTTGCCCACAAGGTTCTAAAAACCGGTCTAGGCGGCGCTTAGGCCCCCGCCTATGTGGCAACTCGGTCATATCTGAAATCTGATTTATACCGGTTTATACGATTCAAATTGGTTTAAACTATCCTAAATTGATTAAAATCGGTTTAAATCGGTTTAAATCGATTTAAATTTGTCTAAATATGTGAAATTAAGCAATAATATTATTATAAATCTACAGATTTGTTTAATTTCTTATTTTTTGTATATCTAATTTTCATAATTCTTCATAATAATTTTATAATTAAACATAAAAGCTAAAATATGTCATATAAATGTATAATATAAATAAAATAAATCAATAATTTGCTAACGCCTAGGTCTCGTCTATGCTCCGAATAATCCGCCTAGTCGCTGGTCCTCTATAAAGCATTTAGTAACCGCCTGGCGAATTTTAGAACATTGGTTGCCCATATCGCTGATTATATAAGTTTCTTTTCTTGACAACACATACTTATATTGTTATACAGTATCTTATCATCTAAAATATGAATATAATTGATTACAATTTTGTAAGAATTAATGTAAGTTCTATATTTCTGGTTTTCAACGTGTGTAAACGGTTTTACATGATACATATCATTCTTGATCTATTTTATACATAAATCATAACACATATTCATATATTTATAATATACTTTACTTTTAAAATATAAAATTTCAAAATATTAAAGGTGAAATAATCAATTTTTATTTATAGTTTAAAAATATTGCAAGTCAGAATATTTATAAATAAAATTAATGTATTTTGTTTGATAAAAATAAATTGTTAACATTTAGCTAAAATAGGTTAAACAAAGAGACTCATAATACGAGTCAAAACTATTCAAAATCTCAAAATTTATAGTTCAATTAAAATAGCAAAATAAATTAAATACACAAATTAAAACATAAATCATAGGAAATGTTAAAACATAAAAATTATTTATAAAATTATACTTTTTATTACATAAAAAAAGATATATGAACTCATTTAAAAATCAGAAGAGAAGTTCCGTTTATCGACAAAACACATTGAGACTGGTATAAACTCTTCACTAGGTTTGGAATACCTAAGTTAAACAAGATTTTTCTTTTTTGAAAAAGTATTAATCCCGCGCTTCAAAGCTTGATTCAAAAGTTTGAATTAATTTTTGAAAAAATAACATTCGATTTATATGGGATTTTATCGGGTCAATCAATATTGGATATCGGGTTAATGATAGATTTTTACATTTTCACCGAGTTTTATCAGATTTTTATATATAAGGTTTTAACAAAATTCATATTGGATTATATATGAATCACCTGATTTACTTCTGAGATTGTAGGTTTGGGTCACGTATGAAAACACTGCTAAAACCATTAAAAATTCTACAAATATATACTATTAATTAGCTCAAAATCTGCCAAATAAATTTTTTTGTCTCACCAACGCAACAAATGTAACTCTTACAAAATACACACAAAATGCAATGATGACGTTGTAACGTAAGAATGTACGTATAAATTCTAAAATAAACTATATGATAAATTATATAATTTTGTAACTTAATAATATACTTCGAAACATCAAAACCAAAATAATAATTCATATCAAACATTATTATTACTTGGAAAAAATCCCGCACTTTTGAACCGCGGGTCAAAATCTAGTTTATTTTCCAAGGTTTTCAAAGGAAGATATTTTCGGAACTCTCATCCTTTGGATGATCACAGATCTTACTCCTCTTCTTATGGATAGAGAAGCATCTATTCAGCTCGATCTCTCGTTAAAAAAGGGCTAATCAAAAGAGTAGGGTCTGGGCACTCAATTTCTGTTTGGAATGATCCATGGATTCATGCTCCTCGCCCGAGGTCAGCATTACCAAAAAACCAATCTCAATTTTTAAATCCATTTCTTAAGGTGGAAGATCTCATCAACACGGCTGATAGATCCTGGAATGTAGATTTGCTCAATGAATATTTTCATCCCGATGAAGTTACGATCATTCATGGGATAGCAGTTAGTAGGACACAGAGGCCAGATTCGTCTGGTTGGTTGTATACAGAGTCCGGTAAATATTCGGTTAAATCAGGTTTCAGGACAGAGTCATTATATCCAGACAGAGGACCAAGGACAATAATTTATGGACCAAACGTTAAACCACTGTTGGCGTTTACATGGAAACTTAAATGCTCCCCGAAACTGAGACATTTCGTTTGGCAGGTTTTATCTGGGACTCTACCGGTATTTAAGAGTTTGAAGGCATGTGGCATAGATTGTGATTTAAGATGTAGTATTTGTGGAGCTGATGAGGAATCTATAAATTATGTTCTCTTTGAATGTCCACCAGCATTACAAACTTGGGCGTTATCTAGGATCCCCTCGCCTCCCGAAATATTTCCATCTTCCTCGGTTTACACCAGTTTAGATTATCTTTTTTGGAGAATTCCAAAGGAATTTGATTCTGATTGTTTCCTCTGGATTATGTGGTATATATGGAAAAATAGAAATGACAAGATTTATCAGAATAAGGATGGGAATCCTAAGGAAATCTTACGCAAAGCGAAAGTTGAGAGTACCCTTTGGTCTGAGGCACATGTATTGGGTCCAAACCAGTATGCAAATGCCCAACCAGGGGTCACTGGACAATTAGTGGAGCATACAAAAGTGTGCTATGTCGATGGGGCTTGGCGGGAGCAAGATGTCTTCACTGGACAGGGTTGGTACTGTCGAATGAGGGGAACATCGGACATGATGATGGGGGCAATGAATCTCCGACGAAGCTTATCACCTCTACATGCAGAATGTGAGGCTTTGATTTGGGCTATGAAGTGCATGAAGACCCTGCAGTTTTCAGACGTAGTGTTCGTGACAGATTGTTCTCAACTGGTGAAGATTGTGTCGTCACCTGAGGATTGGCCAGCGTTTGCTACACATATGGAAGAATTCAGCCGTAGTAAGACTTTCTTTCCTAGTTTCAAGATCACACATATTCCAAGGGTACAAAACACTATGGCAGACAAGCTTGCACGTGGTGCAAGGAGTTCTCCCTATGCTATGTTATATGTTGATTCAACACCACCGGTTTGGCTACCTGAACCGATGGTCTCCTCTTAGGGTAGTTTCTTATGTTGTAAAAAAAAAAAGAGATCTCGAGCTAATTAGGCCAGATATGATTAATACTCCCTCCTTTCGCAGAAATAGAATTTTTAGATATTTTTTTTTTCAAAATGATAGATTTTCTAAAAAATTAAAACATTTTTAGTAATTATGTTGAAAAGTTGTATACTTTTAAGAAACATTAATTGAAAATATTCGAATTGGTTAAATGCTATTAGTTGATATTTATTAGAAAATGTATAGTAAAATAAATAATAAATTTAATTATAAACATTTATTATATTTTTAATATGCGTGAATACTCTATAAAATCTTTTTTTCGGGAACGGATTTTTTCGGAAACGGAGGGTGTATTAAATTTCGGCATTCAGATCTTCGAGTCAGGTTTGTGTCGGATTTTGTTAGGTCCAGATTCTCCAGGTTTTAGATATTTGGATTCAATAGAATAATTATAATTAACTTTTTCTTCTGTTCACCCTCGAGACGAACATGTGTATTCACTAAAATGATAGCCAATAAAAAATTATCAAGTCAAATTCTATTTATAAGAAAAGTATAAAAATATGAAAATAGTATTACCTATCAAGAAAAATAAAGAGAAAAAGTTTGACGTTGTTAACACCGTCAACTAAGTTCTATTCTAAACCCTAGGGATTAGGTTTTATGGCTTAGGGTTTAGGATTCACCCCCTACGGTTTAGGGTTCAGACTTATGGTTTAGGGTTCATGCCAAAGGTTTAGGGTTTAGGGTTCACCACCTAGGGTTTAGGGTTCACCACCTAGGGTTTAGGGTTTAGGGTTTAGAATTTGGAGTTTAGGATTTTGCTAATGACGTTAACAACATCAGTATTTGTTTTCCTTTTTCAATTGATTTTTTGATTATTTTATTTTTTATAAATATAATATGACTTGGAAATTTTTATTGGTTATCATTTTAGTGGTGAACGTACAAATTCATAATAAAAACTCATTACAATTTGCTGTCCGTGTTCGGTTCGGGTCATGTCAAATCTAGTTGTCTAGGAATTGTTAATACTTGCTATTTTTTTGTTCATAATGGTTTTGGATCAGTCCGGGTAGTTTGAATCCAAAAAGACAAGAAAATCTCAAAAATACGCGAAACCCCGAAAAATTCAAAACTATTCAAATACCTGAAAACATACCTGAAATTTTATTTAAAATATTACCCGAAGACACGAGTGTGGTAGGGCAAAAAATCTGAATCCGAAGAACCTAACCGAATCCGAAGAACCGAACCGAATCCGATCCAAAAAGTAGTATCGAACCCTAACCGAAAATAATTAAATATCCGAACGGGTTTAAAATTTTGGTACTTAAAGAATCGAAATTGATATATATACCTAAATATATTAATTACTTTTAGATTTAATGTATATTAAAAACATCCTAAATATATAAGATACTTTTAAGTTGTCTAATATACTTGAAAGTACATACATATAGTCAAAATTAAATATCTAAAATAGGTAAAATATATTCAAAATACCAAAAATACTTAAAATATCTATTGATTTTCTATCTAAATATTCAATCTAATCCAATTTATATGTTAAATTTAGGTATTTTAACATATGTTATTCAAATTTATATGTAATGTATTATTTCGTTTATAGATTTTGAAAAAAATTAAAGTATATAATGAATTTTAAAAAAAATTTAAAAAAATAAATGGGTTTATCTGTAGATCCCGCAAAGATCTTAACTGAATCCGAACCAAAATTTAAAAATATTCGAGTGAGGCTGAAATCTTTGACCAAAAAACTCAAAACTTGAATAGATCCAAACTTAATCCGAATAGGTACCCGAACGTCCACTGCTAACGAAAAATACCATAAATTTTATTCAATTATCCAAATTATATTTTTGAAAATCTAAATTTTACTCAGAAATTTAATATCTAAAAACCCGAACCCAAAACTTAAAATAATTTTGTGATAGCAAAAATATACTATAAACACCCAACTCTAGGATTAAACCGTATAATTATTTTTTGGTCAACTCAAGGATCAAAACGTATAAATATACTCAGCAATTTATCTACAGGGCAACTACTTCCATGTGTAGCTCATGCGCCCCTTTGTGAGTTTTGAATTTGACCTACAAGTTGGAATATCGGTAAACACAAACGTCGCTTTCTACTTTACACGAATATCCGTAGCTCACGCGTCCCATTCTCTTAACAAGAGTTCTTAGCTTCGGCTAAGAGACGGTTCTTAGCTTTTCTTTGATTTTAACTAAGAAAGGCTAAGAACCGTGTCTTCAATAAGAGATATAAGAGTCGTCTCTTAGCCAAAAAGTGTAAAAAAAAATTAAAAAATAAAAAAAATATCAAATCATGAGTTAAAAACCCCGGCTAAAAGACCGGGATTAATCATGCTCTAATTAACTTATTTTTTGCATGACTTCCTAATTATCTTTCGATTCATGGTTTTCCAGCAAAATTGTCCAATAATATATAGGGGATGTTGAAGAAAGTAGTCTTGGTTATTGCTCATAGTTTCGACTCTTCTTTAAAGTTCTTTCCAACTTCGTGTTCTCCACGCGCTTTCAATGGCGACACCATCTCCTCTTCCTCCTACTCGTTCCTCCTACTCCTCCAACGGTCAACCTCTGGGTGGTCTTAACAGAATCAAAGCGGATAATAAACGCCCACTCGCGCCACTTCCTAGCTCTCTCCCTCCTCTTCCTCCTCCCCATCTCCTTCTCCGTTAGAATGTTTTTTAGCAATTTAATTGTAGATTCACTATTAGTCTTCAGAATTCTGTTTTTCTTTTTCGGTGTTTTTGTTCTATAAACGTTCATGTATTTACAATGTTTGGTTCTAGAAACGTTCATGTATTTACAATAGAAAAGTTGAGCACAGACTAATATGCAAAAAAAAAAAAAAATGGGGTCCAATTAAATTTTGGTTTGATTCTGGATTTTTGGGGAGCTACAGATTTATAGATAAAATAAAATATCGGAGAAACTGGGATTTTCAGTTTAAATATTGAGTAATTTCTCTATGAGATAATGTATAGGTTGGGCACATTTTTCCGGAACCGCGAACTGAACCGTATCAAGCTGAAAAAAAAATAAAATAAATTGAACTGAATTTTTCATAAATAGCCGAGTAATATATCACTGAAACCAAAAATTTGAAACTGAGTCGAGAACAGGATGAGAAACTTAATTTTTAAAATACAAATTATATACTTATAAATATTAATTTCAAAGTAACTAAATATCTTAAAATACTATGTATAAACCGAATCACCCAAAAAAAATTACTTAAATATTTTTTATTTAAAATATTAAAAATTATCCAATATTTTTATCTGAACAATTAAAATAAAAAAATTTCAAATTTTTTATTTACTTCGAAAAAAACCCGAGGTTTTCAAGCGCATGTCAAAATCTAGTAAATAATGTTAAAAAATATCAGGATAGGGTTCAAAAACAAATCGAGCTCCAAAATTTATGAGGTCCGAAAGATATTTTAACAAAATGACCCAAAATTAGTTAATTGTCCTATGTAATATAAAAAAATTTAAAAATTTATCGGTATTATGTGACGGAAATTGTGACAAAAAAAATTTACACCAGTAAAAAAGATTATGATTTATAACATGGTTAATCAATACTATTAAATTAGGAAAATGTCCAGTTGATAATAGTTGATTCCAACTTAAAACATAACTGCATCTAATTGATTATCTAAATATATCATATAACGACCTTGATAAAATAATTTTGTAACTTCCACTTTTATTCCAAAATTTTCGGATCCAATTCTGTAATATACGAATGTTACTAATAAAATAATTTTGTCACTACTTCTAAGATCAGTGATCCACTACTTTCAATATTACAAACTGTCGACTACCTTATGAAGTCCAATAAATAAATATTATGTCATTTGGAAACAGTAATATTGATACTATACTTTAATAAATATTATTTTCACCACACAAATTAATGGGAATGAACTAAGGTTTAATTAATGTTTTAAACACAGTCTAGATGTTGAATCTAATTATTTTCCGGCCATTGAGTTATTAGAGAGAGTCTGACTGGTTCAAACGCAGCGGTTGCGGTTGCGGGAGTTTGCGGATGCGGGTGGTTGCGGATGCGGTTACTAGCGGGTTTAAGAAATTTGTACGACTGGTTGTGCGGTTAGAAATTGGTGCGTTTGCGGGATACTTATGACTGGTTAACTACCAAATGCAACAACAGTTAAATAATAAATTAACAATATTTTTATTTTATACAATTATACAAATATCAAAAATCATAATATAAATAATAAATATAAAAATTATATTTAGAAAGTTATAGTTTAAATTTTTTAAAAATAATAGAAAATATTTTTATTTTAAAATTTTCTAATATTAATTAAAATATAATAGATATATTTTAGTATTTTTATAATTCCAATTTAAATTTTTTATTGAATAATTTTATTTTTGTATTTATATTGTTTTAAGAAAAAAGAAAAAAAATATCCTCACGCAACCGCCCGCAACTGCCCGCAACCGCAAATATTAACTGAACCAGCTTTTGAATTTACGAGGTTTAGAGCGGTTGGAAGCGGTTTGAATGATTGTCGCAAACAGGTTGTTATCTAAAACTAAATTTCTTGGTCATTACTCATAGTTTGGACTCTTCTTTAAAGTTCTTTCCAACTTCGTGTTCTCCACGTGCTTTCAATGGCGACACCATCTCCTCTTCCTCCGACGGTCAACCTCTGGGTGGTCTTAACAGAATCAAAACGGATAATAAACGCCCACTCGCGCCACTTCCTAGCTCTCTCCCTCCTCTTCCTCCTCCCCATCTCCTTCTCCGTCACCGTCTACCCCTCCATCTCCCGCCTCATCATCAACCAATCCCCCCCCCTTCTCACACCACCTTCTCCCTCCTCAAATCCCACAACGATATCGATCCCAAGACCGTCCTCCTCCTTCTGATCGCTTACGTCGTCTTCGTCACCGTCTTCAACCTCTTATCCATCGGATCAATCACGTACAGTGTCTTCCAAGGCTTCTACGGAAGGCCCGTGAAACTCATCTCCGCCGTCAAATCAAGCTTCACCTCTTTCTTCCCTCTCCTCGCTACTCTCGTCTCCTCCAACTCCATCGTCTTCTTGATCTTACTCATTCTAGGGCTCGCATCCTTCTCGTTGACTCGAGTGATCGAGCTCATCGTCCCAGGTCTCGAAGTCAGTTACGCTTCAACTTACTTCCAAGCAGTTGAATGATAATACTCATCTTTATTGCGATCGTGATAAAGCTCTATGGCATGGAAAGCGTTTCTCTTTCTATGATCGTCGTCTTCAGTATAGCTCAATCGAGTCTTGTCTGGATCAGCAACGTAACCGCTTCCGACATTGAAAATGGCGGGAAACTGTGGACTAACGCTGTCTTCGTTGTCCAGATCGTGGTCACGTCTGCGTTACTAACGGGTTTGATGATGTACTATTTGGCGGGGACCACTGTGATGTATATGTATTGTAAAGCTGTTCAGGGTAAGCTTGTTTGGGAGATAGCTGAGGAGTTTGCGAAAGAGTATGTGAGTTTGCCTTTTGATGATGGTAAAGTTCCTCACGTGGTGTCTGTAGCTTACAACGGATGATGAAGAGTTAATGGTCAATGTTTGTGTGTTGAATCTTGTTTTAAGTGTTTGACTGAATTGGACATTGGAATTGTGTTGGGTTTTGACATTGTAATGTGTATGAATTTATCTAAACGTGTGGTTATGCGTCCGGTAAATTGGACAAAAATCGGTTAATGCGCCTGTCTTACCAATGATTTCATATTGATTTTTTTTGTAAAGATTTTAATCAACTTCCATGAAAGATTTCATTTTCTTACAAACATTGTTATTACAAGAAATAACTTCACAAAATGTAACCTATTATCAAAGTTTCTATTTGTAGAAACATGTGGTAATGTAGTAATCATGAAACTAAACAGGCTCATTAACCAAAAATAAAACGAACAAGTATTTTTTTTTTCTCAAGTGATTTGCTCTTCTTTAAGCCTTAGACGCGCAACTGTCTGTTGTTGGTTCAAGTTAACCGTCGAGAGATTGTTGTTGGGTCTTAACTGATGGCTGCTGGTTCTAGACGCTGGAATGTCATGGTTATGTTTACCTTCATATGTTGTTATAACAGCTTTTGGGTCATTTGCTGCTCTTTCTACATGTTTCCTCACTCTGCATCCCGGTGTTGTACACTTATAGTAGCTCCTGTGAATAGATCAAAGAATGTTTAAGGATAAAAATACCAAAGAAAATGTAAGAACTTGATGATAACTGATTTGGTTTTCTGTCTCACCTCGGATAAGGATTCCCTTTGACTACTTTCTGACCATACTTGCGCCATCTATATCCATCATCTAAGAGATCAACTTCACTCTTCGTTTGTACAATAATTCTAGGCTCTGTCACGGTCCTATTTGATGACGAAACTGGTTCTGAAACCCGGACTTCTGTATTTCTGCAACATTCAAAAGTTTTGTTTGAGTCTTGTCAGAAAAAAACAAACCTCATAAGAGATGAATGTAAAAGAAACAATCCCATCTAACCTTCTCTTGGGATCAGGCTCATCTTCGTGTGTTCCTCGCTATCACTTGCTTCAGATATTTGCTCTGTTGTTGTGACCTGACTTGTTTCCTGGTCTCTCTTACTCTTGTTGAGACTGTTACAACTCCCATTATTATTATTATTATTATTATCATTATCCCTGCCGCGCTTATTGTTTTGTGGAGGCTCGTGATTGTGCTGACCCTTGTAAATGATTTCCGTTACTTGTCCATCCACAGACCTCTCGACTTTCTTCTTGACAGGACACGCCCCATGAGTACATTTGTAATAACTCCGAGGAAAATCGCTACCTTTCACTTGTTTCTGCCCGTATTTCCTCCAGTTGTATCCATCATCAGCTGGTTTATCAGCATTCTGAGGCTGCGACCGATGCTCATAGACTGTTACTTCAGAGTTATCTCTCTGATCTTGAACCGGGGCTGAAAACGAGGGAACCTCAGTCAATGAAGTTTGTTGTTGTTGAGTAGATGATTCTGACTGAATCTGGACATTATTACCATGAACTGCTTGTGCAGTGACTTGTGCTAAAGCTTGTTGGTGTGTCGTACCAAATGATCCCTACACGTAAATTCACATTTTGTATTAAGCTAATGACATCCTCAAGAGATATAAAAAATCAAGATTTTGTCAATATTAACGCTAGAAACAAGACTAATGATCATTAAGAGTTGAATATGGCTGTCTCTTTTGACACTGAAGATACTTTTTGTCTGAAAGTTTCATACTTTCAATATATTGAACAGAGACTCACATAGATTCAAAATTTCAAATACCCATAAAGTCAAAATCATATGAATTTCCAAAAAAGAAAAACCCATAAAAGCCCTAAACTTATAGTTACCAAAAATAGAAATTCGAAGTAACGACAAAAAACAACAACTTGAAATGAAAGCCACACCTGAATGGGTGAAAACAGACCAAAGAAGCTTGGAGAATCTAGAAGCGTCGCCGGACTTAAGCCCGCAGGCACGGTGAACATCCCCGGTGGCTGTGTAATCATCAATCCCGTTGGTCTGTTTTGCTTGATCCTCGGGTCAAGAAGACTGTCACCGCCACCACCGACAGAGCTCACAGGTGGCTGATGAGCACTAGCAACGACTGCAGCAGCGGCAGGAGAAGCCACAGCTCCGGCGACAAGCTGAGAGAAAGATTTGAATTCATCAGGATCAGAGAACATATTGGAGACTAGAGTCATGGGACCAGGACTGAATCCGCTAAATCCAACGCCACCGCTATAAAACATTTCCCCAAACGGTCGAGGAGGAAGTGAAATCGTCGGCCGTGAAGCTCCTCCGGTAGATGATTTTGACGTCAAAGACTGTTTTGTTTGTTGTTGTTCTTCTTCTTCCTTCTCCGCCATCGATCACGAAACTTTTCAGACAAAAGAGGATAAAATCTAACAAACTCAACTCACAAAAGATGGATCTTTTCTTTCCTCTCTTTCTAAAACTCTTTTTTTTAGTTGCTTTAACACAATTCGTGTCGTGTTTCAGTTTCACTTCGCCTTTTTTTTATTTTTAATGTATCTATTTCTTCTGCAGCCTTTAATGGAGAGATTTTGAGATTTTATTTAGTCTGTCTTCATTTCAAGCAGATCTAGAAAATTATTAAATTTGCCTTTGCAGTACAAAGTCTGCGGTGCAGATATGAAGTTATGAACGAGTAAATCTCTCTTGTCTTTTCCCCCTTCATTTTTATATTACTTTTATTTTCTGGTTTATTTATTTCCCTTTATTTTTAGATATACAATGACATATCTTTCATTTTGAATGCTAAAAAAAAGATAATTCAAAAATGTAGCTCATGCAAAAATGTTCAATCAATAGTTTTTTTTGTAGTTTATAGACACAAAGTTTGAATTCTTAATAAAAAGAATTATTAGCTATGTTAATAAATTATTGTTACGTATTATTTAATACATCGTGTTTTCTTTAAAAAAATAGGGGTTTTTGCCAAAACTAACCCACAACTTGATTTTAACCCCAAACCTATACCCAAACTTGAATCAAATGCAAAACTAACCTAAAAGCTTTGTGAAATTACAGCTCAGCCTCTTGTGACCAAACAAAAAAACAGAAGCCATTTTTACGAATATAGCCCTAGTAAATCGTCTGAGTCGTCTGAGATGTTGGAAGTCGTCTGAGATGTTGGAAGTCATCTGGACGACTGAAGTGTAAGTCGTCTGGTACCGGTTTATTTTAAAAATAATTTATAAATCTTGTAAAAAAATATTTTGATGCGTGAAAAATAAAAATCAAGTAATTATAAACAGTTTTATGTGATATAAATTAAGATATGATAAAATTGATTTGTTTTGAAGATAGATGAGTGGAAGTAGTGAATCATGAAATACTTTGGTTTAGGAGTTTGGCAAACATATGTTGTAGTATTGTATGTATTGTTAGAGTTAGATTTTGGAAAACTAAAATGTTTTTTTCAAAAATTAGTTTTCACCTATATGTGTTTATTTATGTGTATAGTAAACACTTTTCAAGTTTGATTTGATTTTATGAAGTCTTTAATTAGATAATTAAGTTTAGGGGTTATGTTTAGGGTGTGGACGACTTATATTTCAGTTGTCTGTTGAATAATTTACTCGGACGACGTATATTTCAGTCGTCCACATCGTACCGAACTTTTAATTTTACCAATGTACGTTTTAACCTAACCGGATCATTTTACTCGGACGACTTACATTTCAGTCGTCTGGTGAAGAAATTAAAACAGACGACTTACATGCAAATCGTCCAAATATTTCCGCCTAAAATTTTTTAAAAAAATTATTTTCCCGCTTAAATAATTTAAACCAGACGACTTATTGTAAGTCGTCTGGAAAGTCTTCTATTTTAGTTTCCCGCTAAAAATATTTAATTTCCCGCTAAAAATATTAAACTCTTCCGGATGACTTACATGTAAGTCGTCTGTTTTAATTTCTTCACCAGACGACTGAAATGTAAGTCGTCCAAGAAGTCGTCTGAGTCAAAAATATTTAACCTAATTGGATTTTTTGTCTCCCTATATAAAGAAAAATTTACACATTCTCTCTCCTCCTCTCAAATGGCTGCAACAAAAATGTAATGTTCATCATTATAAAACTCTCCAACCTCTCTCTAATCTCTTTGACTTGAAAACACCAAACTTTATATGAATTTTTCAGTTTTGTCTCATGTATTTCTTACTAATCTATCTCTTTTGCAGGTTTTTAATCAAATGGTACTCATCTTCCACTAATTTAAAGGTAAATGTATTAATTTTAGATATGTATTTTTGTGTGTTCTATAATTGTATATTTATCTAATCTTCCACTCATTTTCTCTATTTTTAAGTCATTTGAAAATTTTTGGATATGCAGGTTTTTCAGATCTGGATTTGATATGCAGGTTTTTCAGATCTGGAAGACTTCTTGGACGACTTACCTGTTAGTCGTCTGGAAGTCGTCTGGAAGTCGTCTGGACTTCTTGGAAGTCTTCTGACAAAGTCGTCTGGACTTCCAGGAAGTCGTCTGGACTTCCAGGAAGTCGTCTGGACTTCCACGAAGTCGTCTGGACTTCATGGAAGTCTTCTGACGAAGTCTCCCTTTCATAATAGATCTGAGCGTTTTGGTAAGTTCTTATGTCTGATTTTTCTTCATTTGGTAACTTCTTGTTGTATAAAGTTCTTACTTTTTTCCCAAAATAAAACTCTCCAAACCCACTCTAATCTCTTTGACTTGAAAACACCAAACTTTATATGAATTTTCCAGTTTTGTCTCATGTCTTTCTTACTAATCTATCTTTTTTGCAGGTTTTTAATTAGATGGTACTCATCTTCCACTAGTTTAAAGGTAGATATATTATTTTTAGATATGTATTTTTGTGTGTTCTGTAAAAGTAGATTTATCTAATCTTTCACTCATTTTTTCTGTTTTTAAGCCATTTGAACGTTTTTGGATATGCAGGTTTTTCAGATCTGGATTTAATATGTAGGTTTTTCATATCTGGAAGACTTCTGGGACGACTTACCTGTTAGTCGTCTGGAAGTCGTCTGGAAGTCGTCTAGAATTCTTGGAAGTCGTCTAGACTTCTTGGAAGTCTTCTGACAAAGTCGTCTGGACTTCCTGTAAAGTCGTCTGGAAGTCGTCTGAACTTCCTAAAAGTCTTCTGACAAAGTCGTCTGAACTTCCTAGAAGTCGTCTGGTCTTGTCTACTCAAGTGGAATCCAAGCTTGTCTTTGTAGAGGAATGATCTATAATAGTTTTGTTTGTGGTCTGTTTTGTGAATTGCATGTCTACTCTTTTAGTTGTGAATTTTTTGTAAAATCAGTAATAATGTTTTCCAAGATGTATTAAATGTGCTAAAAATGTGTTTACACATTTACAAATCAATAAAAAAATAGACTTCAGTAGCCTTTTTCTTATCTTTGGATCTCTCATATGCAATAATAAACTCCAATGGCCTTTTTCTCATCTTAATAAACAAGAATGTTGGTAGCTTTATATTGATACAACATTTTAAGAAGCATTTTAACACTTCTTCCAACTCATAACAATAGTCATCATTATTGTCTATAACAATAATACTTAAGAGATGGAAACAAACAATAGTAACTAGTCAAAGCATATCATATTTTATTATAAGTTTGCGTTGAAAAACTTAGTCAAATTTAGTAAAACTAAGGGAGAGAACATATTTTGTAAATATGAGTTTTACATATCTTGAAGTTACTTATCACTCTTAAAAATACAAGTTATTCAAAAACTAACGTAGAAGACTTAAAAACTAGCGGAGAAGACGCGGACGACTTCAATCTAAGTTGTCCAGACGACTAAACTATACGTCGTCTGGTCAACGCAGAGGTTATTTTTGCAATTGACTTTGAAATCTGTTATTTCGGACGACTGAAAAATAAGTCGTCTACTATTGTTTGGCTAAAAAAAAACTCCAAAAAAGCTAGACGACTTACATTTCAGTCGTCATAGGTTAGTTTTGCATTTGACTGGATTATTTCAGAAGTTTGACTTTTCTGGACGACTTACATTTCAGTCGTCTAGTGAAAATTAAAATAATAATATTTTTTTAAAAGTAGACGACTTACAGTTAAGTCGTCATAGGTTAGTTTTGCAATTGAAAAAAAAAACTTCAAGATTTAATTATATACAGACGACTTATAATTCAGTCGTCCACGAGACGACTGAAATGTAAGTTGTCCAGGATTTACGAGGTTTGACCAGAATCTCGGAAAAAAATCATGGACGACTTACAAGTAAGTCGTCTCGTGGACGACTGAATTATAAGTCGTCTGTGTATAATTAAATTTTGAAGTTTTTTTTTTCAATTGCAAAACTAACCTATGACGACTTAACTGTAAGTCGTCTACTTTTAAAAAAATATTATTATTTTAATTTTCGCCAGACGACTGAAATGTAAGTCGTCTGGGGAAGTCAAACTTCTGAAATTATCCAGTCAAATGCAAAACTAACCTATGACGACTGAAATGTAAGTCGTCTAGGTTCTTTGGAAATTTTTTTGAAACCAAACAAAAACAGACGACTTAACTTTCAGTCGTCTCAGGTTACAGATTTCAAAGTCAATTGCAAAAATAAAATGTGCGTTGACCAGACGACTTCCAGGTAAGTTGTCTACAGCCAGAAGACTTCCCAAGTAAGTCGTCTGACGAACAGATCTGGAAAAAAA
Organism: Brassica napus; assembly: GCF_020379485.1. Taxonomy (NCBI): domain Eukaryota; kingdom Viridiplantae; phylum Streptophyta; class Magnoliopsida; order Brassicales; family Brassicaceae; genus Brassica; species Brassica napus. Next base: position 48,893,500 of record NC_063445.1, read on the forward strand.
CTCGATGTTATACCCTAAATTGGTGAGATAAGTTCCTTAGCATACATAAGGCTTCTCCAAGCACACAGAATCACAAACGAAAGTAACCCACCCAGAATCGTTAGCTTCTATGACTCTATGAACCATAAAAAATTTAGAACCAAAATCTTGGGTTTTTTTAGCTCATTGTGGAGAGAAAGTGAGAGATATGTTGTGTTTAGTTCACAAGAATGGAAAAAGAAGAAGGGTAAATCGATTTTGGGAGCATTAAGAGCTTCAAATTGGTTGTTCATGGTGGTTGTGGTATTGATGACAATGGCAATCTTGTAATTACTTGAAGATGATGAGGGTGAGAACGTAAAAATGTCATTTTCGAAAGAAAAAAAAAGAAAAAAAAAATTGATTGTATTTTCGTAAATTATATGAACTTGTGGGGTGAATAGGGCAAAACCAATTTTCAAAAAAAAAAAAGAAGTTAGTTTTGTGTTTGACTTTAAGTTAAAGTTCAATTCTGCAAAAATTCCAAAAAAATACATCGTGTTTATTCGTAATAACTGGGTTATGATTGACAAAGGGAAGGGGAGTTTATAAAAAACGTCGGTATATGAATGATATGGTATATGTCAAATTTCATAGTTTAGTTATTATTATTGTCAAAAAAAAAGAAAAATGGTATGGAACTACGATTATGTCCCTAAAAAGTAAAAAGACAACGAGGGTTTGTGCCTCACAAGTCAACAGCAGCACCAAAGCACGACTCAGAAAGCCGCCACGTGTACACAAAATGGACCGGAAGGTATGGTCGGAATAAGGCTAATCATATTACCTGTTTTGTTAAGACAAAACACATGAAGTTCACTCCTGCCATGAATATTATTTTCCAAATCAATAAAAATATTCCTTAACATTTTGTTGGCATCATGAAACTGTGAAAGACGGAAACGTGTGGGTTAGATAAAGAGTGAGAGAGTGAGTCAATCAACTTGACATTTGGAAGGGGCCCAGTCAACTTTTGAAAACAGGCCACCATTAATATCTGTGGGAACCACGTTGGGACCCCTTTCATTCACTGCCACAACGAATCGTGTGGAACGGTTTGATGAGTCGGAGACTTAACAAAATTTGCCTTTGCAGTACAAAGTCTGCGGTTCTATAGGATTCAAGTTTTGTTGTGTTCTTCTTGGATCCTATAGAATTAAGATGTATGATTTTTATATTGTAAATTATGTTGAAGAAAACTTAATGATATTAATCCTTTTGTCACCATCTCTTAATTGATTTCTCCAAGACAAGCTTAAACGAGCTCGTCTTTCAAAAGTGTGTTGAACGGTTTGTGCTCAACAAGAGTGACTCAAACATTAGAAACACAGAGACTGATACGGAATGATATTTTTAATAGCCAGGGAGTTTTGGACTTTACATTCACAATTTATTTGGTACAGACATCTTATGGGTTTAATAGGTGTATACAAAACATGTTCTTGGTATGTCTCAAATTAGTTGAAAGAAAACACAAGAGATACTGATCTCAAGGCCACTTCCATCGCAGATAACGATAAAAGATTAGAAAGAAATAGAAAGGCAGGGGTGAACGAACACAAGAACCGGTTCTTTTCTCTGTTTATTATACATTCTTTTACCACGTGGCTCTTTCTTAATAGCCAATTAATTTATTATAATAAAATTATTAATTTCTCATTTTTAAGAAATTCAAATTGTTGACAATAAAAGTTACGACCTAATCAAACCATCTCAACTGGTAATCTATAATTTTTTTCCCTATATTTTACTCTAAAATAGAATGCTCTCAAAGCATTCAAAACCATATAGCTCTTAAGTTTATTTTCTTCATCCTATTCTACTAAAAGGCCAAGTCTTCATCATCATTTTGCAGAGCAAGAAGGGCCAAGTCTACATCAACGATCCATATATTGACTGCAAAGAAACAACAAATAAAACTCACAAAAAAATCTCAGATGGATACACACACTAATTCGATCAGTTTGAGATTTAAAACAAAAAAGTTGCAATTTATGATCGTAGCTTTTGGAGATGAAACACGCACAGATAGAAGGTAAAAAGAAGCACCTTTGAGAAACCGATAAGCGATTCAGACCATCTTTACCAACAAATGTCACATAAGAGAACAACATGAACACAAATTACTTATAAAAAAGATAAATATCGAACTTCGGTGAAGATAATCCAGTAAAATTACAACGAATCTTGAACCAAGTTGGAAAAAGATAAAAGTTGCAATTTCTGATCATAAATCCATAGCTTTTGAGATGAGAAGAATGCAACTATGAGAAATCCATAAATATCTAATCTAAGCGGTCATACCAAACAAGAGAACAACATAGACATAAGAGATCAGGTAAAATGAATGAAACTTTTAGAAACCCATAAGTGATTCTGACCACATTTACTAACAAAAGCCACACAAGAGAACGACATGGACATAAATTAATGATAAAAAGACAAACATCGAAGTTTGGTGAAGATAACCCAGTAAAATTACATCGAAACTTGAAAGAAATTGAAGTCCCAAAATTTAGATTATGCAAACAAAATTATTAAAAGAGAAGAATTTTCATACCTCCGAAAAATATCTCGGCTGCGAACATAGAGCGTAGAAAAGAGACGAAACAAAGCAATGAAAGAGAAACATAGCATTAGTATGAGAGAATGAGAGACTGTTAAAGGTGAACTAGAGCCGTATTAGAAATAATTTTTCTTTAGTTATTATAATAATTCTTTGGGCTATGTATCTGGAGATGGTATTAGATTCAAGAATTTAACTAATTTTAAAAAAAATCAAATGAAGACATAAATAATAGATTTTTGAGTATTTTAAATGATTTGTTGAGGATTATAATGCATTTCTCAAAAAGATTTGTTTTAGATTTTAAAGGAATACGATTGAATTTAATAGACACGATTTCCTTTAAATTTTATGAATCTTTATAAAAAATGCACAAAGAAGGAACAAAATAATATCATATACATAGATAAAGTCATTTTAAAAAGTAGAAGGTGACACTGGTAATCATCATGGAAACAATAGGAACGGATATGAAAAAAATGAGTAAGAATAAAATTTTAGGAATGATGAAGAATGATGGTTCCTTATTAAAATTAATGAGGAATTGATTTGTTATATAATTTTCTACAAATAAATAAATGAAGAGGAATGAAAAAGAAAACATATTCCCTCGTGAATGATAAAAAATTTAAGTAATGTTAAGGGACATAGTATTCCTCTTCGTTCCCTTCGTCACCGGTCAAAGTTGGAAGAACTTGAAGCCAAGGTTCTCTCTCTTTCCTTTTCTGTTTTCTTTCTTTTATGTACATCTTTACCTTAAATCCTCTCCTTTTTTTAGCCTTGGGACATCTACTAAAGACGATGACACACAATAAAATCTACAATGTATTACCCTCTGACAAGACAGAGCAATCATGGTAGAATATAATCGAGAGTCTACATATAGCTGCTAGGGTTGGTAATTTAGAGCTTATGTCAACACTTATCACCAAAGGTATTGAACTTATTTCGTTTCTTTCTTTATTGAATAGTCAGCTTCAAAAAATCTTTATTTACATGTTCTATGACATGTGCCGATATCAATGACATTGACAGACTCAAGGACACCTCTTCACATAGCAGCTAACCGAGGAAAATTGGAGATTTGTGACTATCTGCTACAAAATAGGAGCATTGATTGATGTATCAGATAAAAAGGGTCAAACCCCTCTTATGCATGATGTGAAGTCTTACAAAACAAAAGTGTTTTCCCTTGTATCAAATGATGAGAAACCTTAGCGTATAAATGCTTTTTGTGAGTGGAATCTTCAGGTAATGAAGTTAGCTGCATAATCTGGTTTTAACCGATTAGAAACCTTTGAAAAAATTGTGTGTATACTGTAAGGAGAAGTTAGCGGAGTTTGTCACTTTAGTCTTGAGGTAGTGAAGTTAGGGGATTTAGAATATGTAATCGTAGGTTGTAGTGGTGCTATTAATCTACTAGCTCATTCACACTGTGAAGTTGTGTAATCATTTGCTGGTTGCAGGTAGTGAAAATGCTAGTAAGTGCAGATGATTCTATGATCAACAACATGGATGAAGCAGGCTGGACTGTTCTTCACTTTGCTGCAAGCAATGGGTGCTTGGAAATCACTAAGATCTTCAAGACATGGCACAACATTAGAGATCACTGACAAGGTTTGTACTTTGATATTTTCTGCTTTTTGAAACAACATAAACCTGCCTTTACACAAAGGAATGTTCATGTTTCAGGCTGGATACACTCCATTCACATTAAAGCAAGGATAGGAAAGATGGAAGTTTATGACTACATAGTTGAAAAAGTAAAAAGCTGATATTACCTGCAATGGAACATTTTCTCATTTGGGATAGTTTTTGATATGCAATTATAGATATAGCTTGATTTAATTGCTCGGTTCATTGTATATTTGAAACTTGATAATTGCTAAACTTGATAGTTGATATAAGCAGATTTTTGGTACTTAATAAATGTTTTTTATCTTCCTAAAAAGTCATTTACCCCCTTCACAAATTTTTTTTCAATTTTCTCTCAACCAAAGCTTTAGTCTCCATTAACCTAATGTACATGTCTTTATACTCATAAGACTCATCACCGTTTCACCATGTTCTCTGAAAATCTACCTAGCCTTTTACTGCCTCTACAATTTCCTCAATTTTTCAATCTTTCAAACACAAATAGATTCATCACTGTAATGTTGTGCTTCCCTTACCATTCTCTGAAGTCTGGTCATTTACAATAACCTGGAAACTAACTGTGGGAACCGAAATTCACACTGTCGATTTCCGTTTAAATAAGAAAACTAGGAAAACCCTAATTTCCCAGAGGTACCGGATATCTGCTAATACCACACGCCAAGCAATCAGAACACAAGAATAACAACGATAAAGTATAAGAAATCGAAAAGAGAGCAAAGTAGATCTTATTCCGAATTCGCGTTTGGGCGTTACAACAAGGTAAGAGCCTGGGCTACGAGAGCTGTCGGCGAGATTCCTAGTTCTAAAACCCTAAGACGGCAATAATCTAGTTGAGTCGCAGCTCGAATAACAAAAACGGAAATATGCCTAATTGCTCTAAGTGCTAAGTTTGCTCTGAGAAAAGTCCTCTCCATGCTTCTCGCCTAGGACTCCTTATATACTGGCTCCTAGGTCGGTTTGCACTTTTCCTCTTCTGCCCTTAACCCGTCATAGCGTAAAAATGGAGATATTCCATTTTTTCCGACCTTCGTAATTATCTTCAAAATTTCGTATTTATCCGCGGAAACTTGACATTTATCTTTCCTTGCGAACCAAGCGTAAACCGTCATGCGGCTTACGGGCTGCTGGTTAAGAAATCATAAGTTGGGCCTCGAGTCATGTCTTAGGTCCCTTTGGGCCGTCTTCTGACTCGAAGCGTTTATTACGGCTTCTTTCGATAAAGAACGAACTTTCCGCGGTTTTTACCGTAAAGTTTGATCGATGACTTAGAATGGCGGGAAACATGAAATGGGTTCGCTACGGTCTTCGGGAGATAGCATCAAAGGGTAGACGAGAATGCATGGACTAATTGTCGTATCGATGTTTCGGAAGAGCTCGGTCGCTACGTAGCGACCGAACAGCGTGCATGTGCGGTAGTAGCGTAATGATTGATCTTGGTTCGTCCGTGTTCCGATCGTCATACTCGGACCTATCTGTAACCGGTCTAGGTATGCTTCTGATGGCTTATGTTTGATCTAAATAGAATTCGAACGAAGCTTTATCTCGGGAACATACGTTGTGACGTTCTCTTGACCGAGCATTATTTGTTGCGAAAAGACATACTTGTATTTTGCGGGGATTTGGACGTTAACTTCGTCGCAACCGTTTTCGACCCCAACAGTTAGGCCCCCAGCTCGTTAGGATCGTGGATTTCTAGTGAGATCCCAACGTGCGATATGGCGAGTTCGGACGAGATTGGTGTATTTGAGCAAAGTTCGTGTCCGAAAATCCGCAAGTAAATAGTAATTTCTCATGCCTATAAGAAGAGAGGTAATTTCTTCACAATCTTTACACTTACTCATTCTCATAGAGAGGTTTCTTGAAAAATTCTTTCTTCTTTTTCTTTCTCTCTATCATTTCCTTCTTGATAAAAAAAAGAAAAACACGAGATGTCGAGTAAGAAGAGGAGTTCAAAGAAAGGGTCCTTGCCCGCGAACGTTTCTGAAGAGCTCAGTGTGCCAAAGATAGAATTCGTTACTCATTCGGTAGACCCGACCGAGAATGAGGCATGGTGGGTGGCGTGTTATGGTTCGATCACGCCTCCCAAAGAGAAATCGTTCCCGGTCATAAACCGTCACCCGGTCGAGGAAGGTGCACCAAGTAGGAGTACTAGCGAATTCCTCGAGGTCATACGGTCGTTCTACCATATTTCGGATGCGGTGGAGTTCAGGGTTCCTCGTCAAGGAGAGCGCGCTAGTAGTCCCCCGGAGGGTTACTTTACTTGTTACGAAGCATTCGTAGTGCGTTGTCGTTTGTGGTTCCCGATTCCCGAAATTATCGTCCGTGTGTTGGATCGCTTCGGGGTGGCGATAAGCCAACTGAATTCCCTTGGCATCCAGCACCTCATTGGAGTCCTGATCCTGAGCTATGAGCATGGTCTCTCTCTTACCATCGATCATTTCGAAGCGCTTCTTAGGTTGCAGATCATCAAGGATACGGACAAGTACAGGCTGGTCCCTCGGAACTTCATGTCAGTGGTAAAGGGGTTTACTTCTAACTTCAACTCGTGGAAGAAGTTTTTCTTCTTCGTTCGTGTGGACGCTGCGTCTGTCGAGAAGAGTTGTATCCCATTGTTGCTGAACAATCGTCCCTTCATCAATCTCCTTGCTCCGTTTCCTGAGGACATTATCGCGGTGAGGGATCTTCTCAGGAACGGTCCTTTCTTCTGGACTTCCTTTACGCCGAAGAGAGTTCGAAAGGCGTTGAGGTTTGTGCATCCTAGTCCTGCTTTGGGCGGGGAAACAGGGAGTGATTCCAAGCCTGATGACCAAGGTCCCGACGCTGCTCCCGCGGTTGCGACGGGGCTGAACTCTTCGAAGGGGAAAGATATTAACCTCGGTGACCTGGAGTTTTCGGTGGAAGATTGCATGCTTCCAGGATGGGATCCGGACCTTGCTTTCGGCGATGGAAGTGGTACGAGCGAGGTTCCTATTCCGGACTTTGATGATTTCTTCGCTGGTCTTCCCTCGGGCTTCGATGCTCCTCCGTCCACGAACGAGTCAGGGAGGCCGAAAGTCGTCACGGATGGATCTCGTATCATCAACGGGGTATAGGCTTTAAGAATTTTGACGATCGTTTCAAGTGTATATATATATATATATTTTTTTTGCTTATAACGTGTCAATCGGTTTTACAGGGCTTGAACTTGCTTGGATCGGCCATTGAGGCGAGCCATAGAGAAGCCATGATCTATCGCTTTAAAGCGGAGAAGGCGGAAAAGGATCTTGCTCGCATGCGAGACGAGATGTTGGCGTGAGATGTTGGCGCGAGATGCTCAACTCGCTCGTGATCATGCGAGGACTGTTCGTAGGGCGAAACGGAAGGGCAAGAGGGAGATTGTCGAGGTGATGAAGACTCGCGCCTCTCAATTCCAAGTCGAGTACGGGAACCTCAAGGATGCTTTCAACTCGCTGGGCGACTTCCGTGAGTGTCGCGGTTCAGTTGGGAGCCTTTGAAAGACGCGGGCGGATGACTAAGTTTTTGAGAGGGAGATGGAGTTAATGAAGGGCGGCATGAAGGATCATGCTCATGCTGAGACGCTCATTTCTCCGATCGACGGGAGGATTCTGAGATTCTGGGATCCCATCCTGGTTTCTCCTGATACCGTAGAGACCACGACCGAGTTTGCTGGTGACGATGAGGAAGTGAACTATCCCGCGGATGCATTCAGAGCTTCCTTGTCCAGAAATTTTAACTTTGATCTGTGAGAGGTGAGTGTTTGACGGGAAGAAGTTTTTCCCTTATCTAGTATTATGCGGCCAAATGTGGCCTTCGTTCATATATGTCCGGCCGAGTGTGGCTTTCGAACTTTGTATGGGCCTGTTTTGGCCGCTTTTATTTTTATCGGGACTGGCCGTCGGTGGCTTTGAACCCCTACCGCTATGCGGTTTATATATATATAATGGATGTTTGTTTGAGTTACTTTGTTTCGAGTGGGTTGAAACTAAACATGAGTTGTCTTCTCATATTTAACTTCGTTGAGGCGTTCAATCTGTTGGTTTGTTCGAGACGTGAGTTTTCGTATTCTTACGAACTTTCGGGAACGTTGAGATATGAACGGAGAGACATGTTTTAGGATCTCGTATCGTTTAGATATCATGTCTTTGAAATGTCTGAGACAATTGTGATAGGTTTAGGGCAAGACCTAGGTTTACTCTCGGTTTTAAGGTTTGTGCGGTGACTAGCCGGCTATCGATTTTCCTGTTACGATTTCTACCTGATTCGTACCGATTTAAAGTCCGCGATAGGTTCTCGGCTTATATGACTTATATGGTACGAATCGAGCATCTTTCCAGAGACAATGTTTAAGCCAACTGGAAGTGCTAGACCAAAATTTCGGATTATTTTTGTAGCGCGCTTTCGTCCTTGTGTTGGACGTTCGAAGATCAAAAGAGTGATCAAGTTGCGTTTGTTTAAGACGGCTGATGTGTTCGTCGGCGCCAATCAACGAACGGAGTGTAAGGTTTTTGTGGTCGCGTTCGGACAATTTGTTCGCATCGTCTCGACTTTTAACTTGGCGACATCTCGCAGTTATTTCGAAGACTATACGTATATTTTCGGTGCTGAAGAGGGATTGTTTTGAGATTTTGGGCGGTATGAGGCTGCTGACAAGAGTCTTAACGTTTGTAGATTTTCTAAGTGTGTTCTGAGACTTTTGCGTTAATCGAAGCGCAAGTGTCTTAAAAAGGAGCGACGCATATTGTAGTAAAAAATTTCGAAATCTCTAAAAAACTCGATTACAATAACGCATCTTTTCCTATGTGGGAGTATACGAGTATACGCACCCAATTCTCCCCCCCCCCTTTTTAGACAGGGGGATAGCTGAACTCGTCTTTCGACGAGGTGCCTACGTACCTCTTTCGAGGATCAAGCCATCTCGTAGTTCTATTTTATGCCGTGAGCGTTTTTACTCGGCGATTGTCGCCGTGCTAACCGCCTTGATCGTGGTGACCGCGGCCGGGTCAGCGTTCTCTTCTGGATGTTCCGGTTGAGTTGTAGTGTCGGCTTCGGACTCGTGTTGAGTTTCGACACCCGAAGCGTTTGCGTCAGCAGACGATGTTAAATCGTCTATTCTTGAAACGTTTTTGGCCGAAGATTTATCTATCTTCGTGCGCTTGCGATTTGCCGTTGCAGAGGTAGTCATCTGCCTTAACTTGTGCTCCGCGAGGAAGCATAGTCGCGACTATTTCTGACATCCCCAGATAGTTGCGACTCCGTTTGGGGTCGGGAATTTGACACCCAGGTGGTACGTTGATGGAACGGCTTGCATGGCGTTGAGCCATGGGGTTCCAATGATCACATTGTAGATGGCAGGATGATCGACCACCGTGAATTCGATGATTTTCGTGATCTCCTTGGCCATGACTGGCAGCTGGATTGACCCGAGGGTCATCGATACTTCGCCTGATGGAGTTACTTCTCCCAGTTTGATGCTCATCCGATTGAGAGTGTCGCGGAAGATTACATTGACCGTGCTTCCCGTGTCAATGAGTACTCTGCCGACTTCCAGATCTTGTATGACGAGATCTATGACGAGCGGATCGCAGTGAGGTTGATCGATCCCGCCGGCTTCCTCCTTCGTGAAGGTGATTGAGCAATTCTGATCATCTCGGGTAGGAGACCATGTATGCCAGTCCTCGGGACTGGTGGAACTCGCAGAAGGTGTTTTCATCATATCCTTGATTGCGAGTCCACGTATTACCCGTGGTTCGGCCCTGGTCCGAGCTGATCACATAATTATGCGCTCCTTGGAGATCTTCCCCCTCGTGATGGACATACTTGTCGGTACGAGGGTTCTTCTTCTTCGTTTTTGGATCTACATCTTTCGAGGATGGTCTCGCCGATTTATGTTTTTGCGATAAGACTTTCGTTTCTTCGTCGATCAGGATGTAGTCCGTCGCCTTGTGGAGGGCATCCTGGATCGTCCGCGGTTTGTCGAGGGCTATCCATTTTCTGAATTTCGACTTGTACCCGAGCGCCTTTCTGAGAGCATCAATGGCCACCTTGTCGCTTATCCCGCTGACCCTGGACATTACCAACTTGAATCGGCTGAAGAACTCGCAGAGGGGTTCATCTTCCCTCTGGGACAGACTCCAGAGATCGACATCGGAAGTTTCTCTATCTATGAACATAGAGTATTGCTTGAGAAATTTCGATGCGAGCTGTCGGAAACTTCCGATAGAGTTTCGCTTAAGGCGTGCGAACCATTCGAGGGCTGCCCTTTCCAGATTCACGACGAACAGGTGGCAGTAGCCGGCGTCTTTTTCGCCGTCCTTCAGCCTCGCTCTTCCCATCGTGATGTGGAAAGCCTGAAGGTGCGCCTTCGGATCGGTCGTACCATCATACCTCGGTACTTTGAGTTTTCCCGGATCGGATACCCTCATATCTGAGATGCGAGTGGTGAAGGTGGTCTTCCGAGCCCCTTCCAGCAGCCTGTCGATCTCGGGTGCAGCGCTCGTAGCGTGATGGATTTGGGATTTCACGGCTCTTACTTCTGCCGCAGTCTTCGTGATATAGTCGCGAAGATCGCGGATATCCGACGTCTCACCAGCAGATTTCCGAGCCTGTCGGCGTTTACTGCGAGTGAGCTCGGTTTGCTTTTCAGCCAGCTCTTCTTGTTCGTTCCAATAGAGGATTTCCTCCTCTTCTGTCATTGATTTGTCGAACGGAGAGCTTTCCCGAGCGAATCGGCTTCTGGTCCTCCTTGGATGTCTATCGACGTCCTCATCAGTATCGTTGGAGACATCGCTAGGATCCAGGTCGACGTGCTCGACTCCGTTGTCCTCCAAAGCCTTCGCGGGAGGCGGAGGACTTTCAGGGTTTCCCTTTTCGATGGGAGATTTCTCGCTAGGGTTTTGACCCGAAGGTCGTTCCTGCACGGCTCCAGGCCTGTGGAGTGGGGTTTCGAAGTCGAGTCTTTTCCCGCGGACTTTAGTGGTTCCGCGGGGGCGGATTGCTCGAGTCCTTGCCGTTAAAGTTTCAACTTGTTTGGTCAAGGTGCTCACGAGCTTATCATGTTCTTCCGACCTTTTTTCGTAGGTGGCGAACATCTTTTTAAACTCCTCGAGCGCCGCAGCGTTGGCTGGTGCGTTGGCCGCGGATACGTCCGCTGCGGGAGTGTGGAGGTCAGTGCCACTGCTTCCGTTAAGAGGAGTCTGCACGTTATCTGCGTTGTCAGTTGACATGTCTGGTTGAGCGTGATGTGGTTGAGAGTTAGATTGATCCGTACCCCCCTCCTTCTAGCGCCAAACTGTGGGAACCGAAATTCGCACTGTCGATTTCCGTTTAAATAAGAAAACTAAGAAAACCCTAATTTCCCAGAGGTCCCAGATATCTGCTAATACCACACGCCAAACAATAAGAACACAAGAATAACAATGATAAAGTATAAGAAATCGAAAAGAGAGCAAAGTAGATCTTATTCCGAATTCGCGTTTGGGCTTTACAACAAGGTAGGAGCCTGGGCTATGAGAGCTGTCGGCCAGATTCCTAGTTCTAAAACCCTAAGACGGCAATAACCTAGTTGAGTCGCAGCTCGAATAACAAAAACGGAAATATGCCTAATTGCTCTAAGTGCTAAGTTTGCTCTGAGAAAAGTCTTCTCCATGCTTCTCGCCTAGGACTCCTTATATACTGGCTCCTAGGTCGGTTTGCGCTTTTCCTCTTCTGCCCTTAAGCCGTCATAGCGTAAAAATAGAGATATTCTATTTTTTCCGATCTTCGTAATTATCTTCAAAATTTCATATTTATCCGCGGAAACTTGACATTTATCATTCCTTGCGAACCAAGCGTAAACCGTCATGCGGCTTACGGACTGCTGGTCAAGAAATCATAAGTTGGGCCTCGAGTCATCTCTTAGGTCCCTTTGGGCCGTCTTCTGACTTGAAGCGTTTATTGTGGCTTCTTTCGATAAAGAACGAACTTTCCGCGGTTTTTACCGTAAAGTTTGATCGATGACTTAGAATGGCGGGAAACATGAAATGGGTTCGCTACGGTCTTCGGGAGATAGCATCGAAGGGTAGACGAGAATGCATGGACTAATTATCGTATCGATGTTTTGGAAGAGCTCGGTCGCTACGTAGCGACCGGACAGCGTGCATGTGCGGTAGTAGCGTAATGACCGAGCTTGGTTCATCCGTGTTCCGATCGTCATACTCGGACCTATCCGTAACCGGTCTGGGTATGCTTCTGATGGCTTATTCTTGATCTAAATAGAATTCGAACGAAGCTTTATCTCGGGAACATACGTTGTGACGTTCTCTTGATCGAGCATGATTTGTTGCGAAAAGACATACTTGTATTTTGCGGGGATTTGGACGTTAACTTCGTCGCAACCGTTTTCGACCCCAACAGAAACACTTCTCTTTTGAACAACAACCAGAATAATTTCTTTCAGTAGCTTCCTATGATCTTTCTCTCTGTACTGAAGCAGATCTACCTCCACTCTCACGGTCTTCAGTTAGAACCGGTACGCGGACGCAGAACCGTATAGAGACGTAGAAGCGAGATTTTTAGAAAAATTAGGATTCTGGTACGTGTTGAAAACGAATATTCATATATATATATATATATATATATATTAAAATATAAGAAAATTTATAAGATGGTGTTATTCAATCATGTATTTTAATAGATTTTAAATCTAAATACAATGCACTCTTATTCAAATGATGATTATAAATTCTATTTTAAAATCTAGTGTTATTCAATGAATGACTTAGATCCAATTTTTAAAATTTAGTGTTATTTAAATTTTAAGGATTTTAAAATTCTTTGTATTTTAGATGGATTTCAAATAATATCTTATAGAGTCTCATGAATAAATGATTGAACTCAAAATCCAATGTATACTGCAAAAACTTTAAAATCTGTAAACTTTAAACTATCTTAAATTTTTAAAATTTGATAGATTACAAAACACTAATAATTGAATTTAAATCACTTATTGACTAACTCCCCCTAAAATTTATGAATAAAGATTATATGATTCGAATTCAAAATAAAGCATCAATTTATTTACAATAACTTTAAATGATTCCATATTAAAATTGTGAAAGTACGAATAAATTAAATTTATAAAATTATTATTTACTATTTCATAAATAATTGACAATTATTTGAACATATATATGCTATATCTCTAATAAAAAACTCAGTAAATAAAGATAATTTATAACATTAGTTTTAATATTTGTATATTTCTACTCTCCCTATTTCAATACTATTAAATTTTAGATTTTATATAAAAACATAAAACATGATTTTATATTTATATTTATATTTATTTATGACATTATTTTTTAAGCGGAATTGTGATTCCAAAACGGAACGTAAGCTTCCAACATATTTTTAAATAGAGATTCCATAAAATTTCACAAGATTCCGATTCCGAATCAGGAAAAGCGGATGTCTGATGAAGCTTTTGTGTAACCTAGCCTACAAATACCCTTGTATATGGCCAGTATAATCCTAATCATAATATTAGCCAAAACAAGATCGGAATATTAGCCAAAACAAGACTAAAACCTAGGGCTGGGAAAATTAAATTGAATCTGAAAACCTGAACCGATCCGGATCCGAAATAAATATCGAATAAATCTTGTTTTATGGTATTTTGGGTTATGGGTATTATCCGGACTGAACCCGGCCTAAATGGATATCTGATAGAACCCAAAACATTCAAAATTCTTAAAAAAAACTTGTACCAAACATGGCTCAGTTCTTAATATGTATCCAAAATACACTAAGATATTATCGAACATCTAAAATAATTATCTATTATATGAAGATTGATGGTTGAAGGTGGCGGTTGAAGCATACAGTTTTTCGATTTTGTTTTCATTGAATAATGTTTTTTCATTTCATGGAACTTGGTTTTAGTTTTATGCTTTCATTTATTTAGTTTTCTTCAATTAATAACTATGTTTACCTTTTGTTTGATTTTGAATGATTACATTTGATGTCCATTTCTTATTTTTGAATCGATTTTACTTATGTTTTTGTTACAAAATATGTACAAATCAGGTACTTTACAACCAAAGAACCGATTTTACTTATGTTTTGGCTACAAAATAGGTACAAATCACGTACTTTTAAACCGAAGAACCGATTGTAATATTGGAATATTGGCTAAAACAAGACTCAAACCTAGGGCTGGGAAAATTAAACTGAATCCGAAAACCTGAACCGATCCGGATCTGACATAAATATCGAATAAATCTTGTTTTATGGTATTTTGGGTTATGGGTATTATCCGGACTAAACCCGACCTAAATGGATATCCGATAGAACCCGAAACATTCAAAATTCCTAAAAAAACTTGTACCAAACATGTCTCGGTTCTTAATATGTATCCAAAATACACTAAGATATTATTGAACATCTAAAATAATTATCTATTATATGAAGATTGATGGTTGAAGGTGGCGGTTGAAGCTTACAGTTTTTCGATTTTGTTTTCATTGAATAATGTTTTTTCATTTCATGAAACTTGGTTTTAATTTTATGCTTTCATTTATTTAGTTTTCTTCAATTAATAACTATGTTTACCTTTTGTTTGATTTTAAATGATTACATTTGATGTTCATTTCTTATTTTTGAATCGATTTTACTTATGTTTTGGTTACAAAATAGGTACAAATCAGGTACTTTACAACCGAAAAACCGATTTTACTTATGTTTTGGCTACAAAATAGGTACAAATCATGTACTTTTAAACCGAGAACCGATTGTAATATTGGAATATTGGCTAAAACAAGACTCAAACCTAGGGCTGGGAAAATTAAACTGAATCTGAAAACCTGAACCGATCCGGATCCGACATAAATATCGAATAAATCTTGTTTTATGGTATTTTGGGTTATGGGTATTATCTGGACTGAACCCGACCTAAATGGATATCCAATAGAACCCGAAACATTCAAAATTCCTAAAAAAAACTTGTACCAAACATGTCTCAGTTCTTAATATGTATTCAAAATGCACTAAGATATTATTGAACATCTAAAATAATTATCTATTATATGAAGATTTATGGTTGAAGGTGGCGGTTGAAGCTTACAGTTTTTCGATTTTGTTTTCATTGATTAATGTTTTTTTCATTTCATGGAACTTGGTTTTAGTTTTATGGTTTCATTTATTTAGTTTTCTTCAATTAATAACTATGTTTACCTTTTGTTTGATTTTTAATGATTACATTTGATGTTCATTTCTTATTTTTGAATCGATTTTACTTATGTTTTGGCTACAAAATAGGTACAAATCATGTACTTTTAAACCGAAGAACCGATTGGGATCTGAATCCGAAAGTACATCGGATTTTACCGGTTCTTTGAAGCTTTACTAACCATGACCTGAACCCGAACCGGTCTCGAACCAAACTTTCATATAACCCGAATGAAGCTGATTTTGATAAACCCAAAAAATCAACACCCAATTAGACAAAACCGAAATCCGATTGGAACCCCGAATGCCCATGCCTACTCAAACCATATAACATTCATAGCGCAACTTAAAATGTGACCTAAAATTTCATAGTACTATATAACTTCTGAGTTTTAAACAATAAGCCAACAAAAATATAACAATAACCGTTGGTTACTTTCAATGTCACTATTTTGAAAAAGATTTTTGATTTCTTGCATAATGTAAGAAACATGAGCGCCATGGAAACACAAACACATTTGACCATAATGAGAGTTATATATATACCTCTTTCCAATATGCAAATAAACCCAAATAACCAATATGAAATTCATAAATCAAATATGATAATAACCCATCTTAAGACTCTCCAACGACTTTGATAGCATCATGTGGCGTATCATAAACATTCTTGGATCGAGACTTCTTAACACCGGCAGTGAACCATAGCTTGTCTGATTTCGAGCTCTCGACTGAGATTGTCGTGACTTTGACCCAAACCAACACTTTGGTCTTCATTCCTTCAACACCCATCAGTTTGCCTCTAAGCAATATCCCTTTCACGCGTGTAGCGTACCTTATGGCTGATCCATCTTTGAATGTGACTTCGCAGGGTGTAGAGAAGAAGACCGTAAGTTTGTTCTTTGTCTCGTCGAATTCGTAGCAGATTATGTTCTGTGGGAAGAGTCCTGGTGGTAAGTTGTATTCTTTGAGAAGATCTGGTAAGCTTTTGAGTGGTTTCCCTGTTTTAAAAGAGGAACATCAGGTTAGGAATTGTCGGAATCTTCCTAGATTGTTTATCAATGAGACTAATAAAAATGGTGTTTACCTTTAAGCTTGTTAAAAACCCATTTGGCTTTCTCTTCAACGGTACTAGAGAAAGTCTGGAAAAGAAAAAAGAAACATCAACATTATGTTTCTTTTTTGAGGCAATGGTACAAGAGAACAATGTTCAAACTGACCGAGTACTGAATCAATTATAAACATTATGTTTCCAATTTGTAGCAATGAACAACACAAACAAGTGCAGAATAAACCATATATCAAAAATAAATAGCCAAACCTATAAAGACAGACATAGAAGGTAACCTATAGATCATGTTACTTGAATAGTCATAGAATTGACATCAACTCAATGTAGGGCTCTTAGCTTAGGTCAAAAGCAATAACATGAACACATCATTGCTAAAAGAATTCATCTTTTCTAGTAAACAGTTAATCAGATCTTCCTAGATCTATGATTCTTCCAGAGTTTTGTAACATCCACTACACAAGATTTTGAACAATAGAATCCCTTTTTTAACCAAACGCAAAACCTTAAACCCAAATGCGATCAAACCCATCAGTTTCACACAGGAATTACATGCAAACACCCAGAGAAAAATAAAGAAGCAAGAAAAAAATCAAGATTCATCACAGGAGCACTCACAGTGAGGTCAGTGGTGATGTTAGAGAGCTCTTCCTTAGCTTTCTTCGAGATCCATGAACCTCCCACTTTGAAACTCGTCACTTTCGTTAACGCTTTCTCCATTTTCTTCTCCTCTAGATTCTCTCAGAGAGTAAAGACAGCTTTTAAAAGTGTGACAGAACAGAGTGAAAACGGCGACTCACATGTTTCCATTTGGCCAATTGTTCGAAAGATATACCGAACGACGGCGTTTCCTATCTACTTTTCCAGTTTAATTAATTACCGCTATATTTGGCTTAATTTTCAAACTACGAAAACTTTTAAGATATTTTATTAAATAAACGAGGAAGAAGACTCGCTAACCGTCTAATTTGAATTTGCAAACTAAAGTTTCCCCTTTCTGAAAATTAATTAGTTCAAAATCTAATTTAGAATTTATAAATTGTTACTTTTTTTTTTTGTAGAAAATGCAAGAATAGTTTTAAAGCGAATAAAATGATTGGATGATGAGAAGATGCGGTGGGACCCAATAATAAAACCATATTACAGCAGAGAGGCTAACAATAATTTTAGCTCAGCACTAGTGCAATTATTCTACAAACATCTAGCTCAGCCAGAGGGGTTACAAATCATTTCAAAAACCAACTTCATGTTCGTACCGGCGACTTCATCTCAATCCGAATACCGGTTTAGTTGTGATTCACTTTGGTTTATTCACTGAAACTAAAATAACCATCCAATAAATCCATGTTATATAAGCTGTGTGATAAAATAGTTATTTTTGGGTTCACCAGCCAATAAGATTTCATTATTTCAAATTCGATATCTTTTAAAAAAGGAAACAAAATATTATCAAGTTATATTATGTTTTTAAAATAAAAAAGTAAAAAAAAAATAGCAGTTACAGAAAAAAGAATTAAAAAAAATCTTTTTAACGTCGTCAGCGAAACATGAACCCTAAATCATAATCCCTAAACCTTTGGGTAAATCTAAACCATTGGGTAAATTTTAAATCCTTGGGTAAACTTTGAACCCTCGGGTAAACCCCAAACCCTTGAATAAATCTTAAACTCTAAATAAAAACAATAAACCCTAAAACTCTAAACCCTAAATCCTAAAGCCTAAACCCTTGAGTGTTTTAGTGTTTAGTGATTTTGATTTAGAGTTTAAGATTTATCCTACAGTTTAGGGTTTACCCAAGGGTTTAGGGTTTATGATTTAGGGTTTAAGGATTAGGATTTAGGATTTAATGTTTTGTTGAAGACGTTAAAAATATTTTTTTTTTGTAATTACTACTATTTTTTAGTTATTTTTTTTTTACTTTTTAATTTTAAAAAAATAATATAATTTGACAATATTTTTTGTTTACAAGATATCGAATATGAAATAACACAATAGGAGGCGGGTGAACTTAGAGTTCGGTGAACCCAAGAATAAGTCGTGATAAAAACATCCATTTCGTTATCTTTGAAACAGATTGTACGGAGTTACTTAAGATGATAGAGTACAACACGAAGTTGCTGGAGAAAGGAAGCTACTTTATGAAGAGACATGTGTTGATGGATCGTTCGAACTCAGGTGAGGAGTTTCGATAATTTTAGAATCATGATGAATCTACTTAGAGAACCAATCAAGAACATTCAGATAGAGGCCTTTCATGTCTTCAAGCTGTTTGTGGCCAACGAGAAGAAACCAGAGGACATTGTGGCGGTTGATGCTGATAAAGAAGATGAAGGCTCTGAAGCTGATAGATAAATCAGTGGTTGTGAATGATATTGCTTCACTTTCTCTCGTGGATATCAAAATGATTTGATTGATCTACATTAGCATAGATTCTCTCATTCTCTAATTCAACATACATAAATGTGATTTTGAAAATGTGATTTTGAAAATGTTATTCAAGACCAGTTTTCTTCTTCAACATTGTGATGAATTGCTCCTTCTCTTCATCTGTCATTCCATTGGTTGAACAGTCTCCTACTCCCTACTCTGCTCCTCTTAGACAATACTTGTCTTGAATAGCTTTTTCATTCCTGAAGGATTAAGAAAAAAAGACACAACACCAATGTCACATGTCCACAATCTTGGCTCTGTACCACTTAGAAGACCAAATGGGCATGCATGAAGGAACCAAATGATGAGATTTTTACTTACTTTTCTTTGTTTAGTTTGGAGTTCTCGAGTAGCTTCTTGAGTATTGGAGATTCTTTGAACCTTGAATCATTTTCAGCGTAGAACTTCTGGTTTTTAGCTGCAATTAACAAGCATTTTTCTTGAAGCAGGCAGACAAAACATAAAGAATTCAAGAATTTGAAAGAGTATAGTACCATTGAAACGGTCAAGGAACTCGAGCTTTGGTAATTCCGGACCGGGAATTGATTCTATTCCGGGACTTCCGGACATTAAGCCTGCTTCAGCTGACCATGATCCGAGAATACACAAATTATGATGATGATACATATATTATATTGAATGAGATGAAAATTGAATAGTGTAGTTACCGGGGCAAGGAGAGAGGAGAAGGGTGAGTGAGGCAGCGAGAGGAAAGGTGGACTTGCAGAGAATATGGTGAAAAGGCGATGGTGATGAGGAGGAGGAAGAGGAGCATAGAGCCATGGAGATACGAGGATGATGAACTGCTCTTGTTTCATGGAGAGTTAAGCTTGGTCGAGTGAAAGTAGGAATTTTTGTTTGCATCATTGCCTCTAGATTTTTTTTTTTTTGTAGAGGATGGTAAATGACTTCTTAGGAGGAGATAAGATGAGAAATCCTCAAGATTTTTTAAAAAATGATAATAAAAAGCTTTTTTCAGAAATATATATTCCTTTTATATGATAATAAAAAAAAATCTCACTTGTTTTCAAGATTCTAAGGCTTCTCAACTGAAGGAAAAGTGCAATTAACTCGAGCTTTATTTGAAAATTATGTCCATTGCACGTAACTTCTTCATGTGTAGAGAAGAACATGAATTGATCAACATTTTTTAGAAAATAAAAGGGAAATAAAACAGTATTTTACATCAGCAAGTTCCAACACCATACACAGATCCAACGGATTGATAAAAAAAAACACTGATCTACTAATTAAAACATTAATCACTTCATGAAACCTTGAGCCATCTTAGCATAGTCTCCAAACCCATGGCTACCACTTCCCGATTTCTCATCCCCTTTCTTACCCGCCGGTTCTCCAGCACCTCCACCGTGACCACCACCGCCGTGGCTGCCACCACTGGAGGAGTGAGAGTGTGAAGTTTCATACTTGTGGAGATAATTTTCAGCCTTTTCGAGGTACTGACCCACACCCCTTTTTTCATCAAACTTGCCGTACCTACCGGCGGCGTCGAGAATATCAGCGGTGGCTCCGGCGACTTTAGCTTTGTCTAGCTTGGCAGTCTCATTGCGAGCAGCGGCTTGAGCAGCTTCGGCTACAATCTTAGCACTAGCCATGAGCTCAGCGTTGGTAGCTGGCCTATGTCCGCTATGAGTTGTTGGACCGGCATGACCGGGTTTGTTTTTGTTGTGGTTCGTCTCCGGTTTTGAACTTTCCGGTTTTGAACTTTCCGGTTTCTTGTCGGAGAACTTCTTTTTTAGTTGATCGGAGAGGAAATCCATGTTTCTTGTTTGTCTTTGTCAATCTTGAATGTCGAAATGTACAATAACAAGATATTTATTGGACGTCAGGAATTTTTTTTTTTCCTTTGTCCACTATTCTACTCTGCCTTTATTCTTTATTAATTATTATCCACTACTTCTTTTCTTGCACCACATATTTTCTTGAAAACATTCAATAGGTAAGGATTAGTTGGTTGAAGATTTGATGGGTGGCACGGGAAAATAGAACCGGTGGCCACGATAGTGGCTATCCAGCTCTGACCATTGACTTTGTCGGTAGAGTAAAGTAAACTTTGAAATAACAGAAGGCTTTCAATGGGTTTCAGGTGGGCTCAAAGCCCAACTGTTGATATATGTCCGAGCCTAACTTTAGTTGAGTAACATTAAAAGATGTCGTGAAGATGACCACACATACTATAAAAAAAATGTGGCAGCAAGATGACGACATTGTCATGACATAAACAGAAGTAAACAAAAACGAATACGAAGAAGAAAAGTACTATGTAATTTTATATAAAAGGAAGAACTTCCCTTTACGTAATGCATGGAGAAGCGAAAAACAACAGGTGAAATCTCAAAGGAGTGTCATGAGAACACGGATCCTCTTGTTTCTTTAAGATTTCCACTGAAACCATTGAGTATTGTGTTCTCAGGTCACCCCTTTGAATCTCCCCCGTTCCATTATTTCACCTCACTAAATGTTTTAAATCTTTTATTCATACTCCAGTATAAATTTGGGTGTGTGCGCGGGTATCCTCTGTTTTGTGTCTGAAACAGAGACAAGACAAACGCATCATCTTAACACGCCAATGCCAAGTTCATGACTAGTCTGCTTTATTAAAATCTTGCGACAAAAGAAGTTTGGTCAAATAAAGGTAAAATAAAAATATCAAAGTCTTTTTAGAAGTTGCCATGTCATAAATCAAGTTTGGTTTCAAAAATGACTTAATAATCACTCCTTAAAAGCTAAAAAAGTGATTTATTACCAAAACCCAAACACACAAAACCCAACAAACTAAAAAAACGTTGACTTTTCAACTAACCACCATCTCCACCGTCACCATGATCGCCGTTTACTCTTCCTTCTTCTTCCTCTTGATCTCCTCCGTTCACTCCACACCAACGATCTCATTCAGCCCTCAAACCCTAAACCGATCCGGCGACCCCGTCACGATCCAATGGACCGGCGTCGAATCACCCTCCGATCTCGACTGGCTAGGAATCTACTCTCCGCCGGAATCTCCCCACGACCACTTCATAGGCTACAAATTCCTCTCCGATTCGCCCGATTGGAAATCCGGGTCGGGCTCCATCTCCCTTCCTTTGACCAATCTCCGATCCGATTACTCCTTCCGGATCTTCCGCTGGACCCAATCCGAAATCAACCCCAAACGCAACGACCACGACCATAACCCTTTACCCGGAACTCGCCATCTCTTAACCGAATCAAAACGGTTAAATTTTCGGTTATCTGCTAACCGGCCGGAGCAGATCCATTTAAGCTACACGGATACGGTTAACGAAATGCGAGTGATGTTCGTTACAGGAGACGGCGTAGAGCGGATAGCTCGATACGGAGAGGTTAAAGAGAGACTAAACAACACGGTTAAAGCGCGTGGAGTTAGTTACGAGAGGGAGCGTATGTGCCACGCGCCAGCGAATACAACAATCGGTTGGAGAGATCCAGGCTGGACATTCGACGCCGTCATGAAGAGCTTAAAACCAGGAGTCAAGTACTATTACCAGGTCGGGAGCGAGTCCAAAGGATGGAGCGAGATCCACAGCTTCGTCTCTCGTAACGACGATTCAGACCAAACCTTGGCCTTCATGTTCGGAGACATGGGATGCTCCACTCCTTACAGAACGTTCATCCGCGGAGAAGAGGAGAGTTTATCAACCGTGAAATGGATCTTACGTGACATTAAATCTCTAGGTAATGATAAAGCAGCGATAGTGTCACACATCGGTGATATAAGCTATGCTAAAGGCTACTCGTGGATATGGGACGAGTTCTTCGCTCAGATCGAGCCTATTGCTTCGAAAGTCCCGTACCATGTTTGCATCGGTAACCACGAGTATGACTGGCCTATGCAGCCATGGAAGCCGGATTGGGCTGCGTACGTTTACGGTAAAGACAGTGGCGGTGAGTGTGGTGTGCCGTATAGTGTTAAGTTCAACATGCCTGGAAACTCATCCGAAGCTAAGGTTCGGAACCTTTACTATTCTTACGACATGGGCTCGGTCCATTTCGTTTATATTTCCACAGAGACGGATTTTCTCAAAGGAGGGAAGCAGTATCGTTTCGTCAAGAGTGATTTAGAGTCTGTGAATAGGAGCAAGACGCCGTTTGTTGTTGTGCAAGGGCATAGACCGATGTACACTACGAGTACTAAAGGTAGTGATATAGCGGTAAGAGTGAAGATGATTGAGCATTTGGAACCGTTGTTCGTTGAGAACAACGTGACGGTTGCGTTATGGGGACATGTTCATAGATACGAGAGGTTTTGTCCCATTAGTAACAACACTTGTGGTGAGCGTTGGCATGGGAGCCCTGTTCATCTTGTGATCGGTATGGCTGGGAAAGAGACGCAACCGATTTGGGAACCGAGGCCTAATCATCCGGATGTACCGATCTTTCCTCAGCCTGCTCGGTCGATGTACCGTGGAGGCGAGTTTGGGTACACTCGGTTGGTTGCTGATAAGGAAAGGCTTACTATTTCTTATGTGGGGAACCATGATGGAGAAGTTCATGATGTGGTTGAGATTTTGGCTTCAGGGGAAGTTATTAGCGGTAGTAGTGATGATGATGGTAAAGATTCAAGCTTGGGATCTAAATCTGAATTTGAGGTGTTGTGGTACATTGAAGGAGCAAGTGTGATGGTTTTGGGAGTCGTTTTGGGGTATCTTATCGGTTTCTTTAGTCGTCGAAAAAGAGAAGGAGCTGATTCATCTAATACTGGTCGTTGGATCCAAGTGAAGCACGAGGAGGAGACATGATTCAACTTGGACTCGTTTTTGTTTTACTTGTCCCACAAGTTATGTATAGCATTCTTAGTATAGAAAGGTACATCCAAAAAGCTTATCAACTAACCTCTTCAAGGCTTTGAAGGGTTTAGTTTTGCGATATTACTTTTGTAGATTTTGTTTAATAAAAAAAAAGAGGCTATTTAATTTTTATTTGAAATAAATAGATAGACGGCCTTATAAAGTAGACAATAGTGGGGTTAGAGCATGAGCATTGGTGGTTCACAAGTTTTTTTTAATATTTTTTGTTGGGTCCATGAATAGTCATGAACCTTTATTTGTTTTTTTCTGCATTGGTGAACCTGAAGAAAGAGTTCATAACAATAAAATAATATTTTTTTTTTAATATTCAAATTATTCAGAAAATAAGAATAAAATATTTAAAATATTATTAAATTTTTGAAAACTATTTATTCAATACATTAAAAAAGTAGATTACATAAATTGAGAAATAGAAAAACAAACAAAGTTTATTCATCTTCATCACCAAACTTTTGCCAAATATTTTCCATTAAATCAGCTTTCAAACGAGCATGCTTCTCTTGATCTCGAACTTCTCTGCGCATGCCTAACATATCACCGGCATGAATACTTTCTCTGGTTGTCACCTTTGAACTTCTGCTTGACTCTCCTGATTCGAACTCAGAAGTATTTATTTGAGCGTATCCGTGTCGTTCGTTCTCTACAATCATATTGTGCAATATGACACAAGTTCTCATTATCTTTCCTATCTTTTCCTTGTCCCATTGTAGAGCTGGGTTTTTAACAATTGCAAACCTCGACTGCAATACTCCAAAAGCCCGTTCGACATCTTTTCTGGCGGATTCTTGCTTTTCTGCAAATTTGTCGGCTTTAGGACCTTTAGGAAGTGGGATGGATTGGATAAATGTTGACCAGTTTGGATAAATTCCGTCAGTAAGATAGTAGGCCATACGATAAGTGTGGTTGTTGACCTTGAACTTAACTTTAGGTGCTCGACCATGTAAGATGTCATCAAAAACAGGTGACCGATCAAGAACATTGATATCGTTGAGTGTACCTGGTAAGCCGAAAAATGCGTGCCATATCCAAAGATCTTGTGATGCCACGGCTTCTAAGACAATTGTCGGCTTTCCTGAACCCCGTGTGAACTGACCTTTCCAAGCCGTTGGGCAGTTTTTCCACTCCCAATGCATACAGTCGATGCTGCCTATCATCCCTGGAAACCCGCGTACCTCTCCAACATCGAGTAATCGTTGAAGATCTTCTGGTGTAGGGCTTCGTAGATACTCATCTCCAAACAATTGTATTATCGCATCAGTGAAATTTTCCAAACATAAACGTGATGTACTATCACCAAGTCGGAGATATTCGTCATTTCTGTCTCCCGATTGACCATATGCGAGCATACGTATAGCTGCCGTACATTTTTGAAGTGGAGATAGCCCGTACCTTCCGGAAGCATCTCTCCTTTGCTAAAGTAGGGAACTTCACTACTTAGGTGATCGACAATGCGAAGGAACAATGGCTTGTTCATTCGGAAACGCCGCCTAAACATTTCAGGTGGGTATGTAGGATTTTCCATGAAATAGTCTTTCCATAGTTGATTGTGTCCTTGTTCTCGGTCTCTTTCGATATAAGCTCGTCTCTTCGGTTTGTTGGTTTGACCATCAACTATTGTGTCTATGAAATTATCAACTACTTCGTCGACCATTTCATCAAAAGCTTTATCTGCTTCATCACTTGATGATGAGGAAGACATTGTTGATGAAATTTGATGATCTTTTCCTTCCTACATAAGGCAAAAGGGGCTATATATTTTTAATTTTTTTCTCCTCTATATAGTATGTATTTAAAGTTTTTTTTTTCTTGATTAGGGTTTTATAATTTAAATGAATTTTTTTTCTTGATTTAGGGTTTTATAATTTAAATGACCAATTTTTTTTCCTTGATTAGGGTTTTATAAATTAAATGAACAATTTTTTTTCCTTCATTAGGGTTTTATAAATTAAATGAACAATTTTTTTCCTTGATTAGGGTTTTATAATTTAAATGAACAATTTTTTTTTCTTGATTTAGGGTTTTATAATTTAAATGACCATTTTTTTTCCTTCATTAGGGTTTTATAAATTAAATGAACAATTTTTTTTTCCTTCATTAGGGTTTTATAAATTAAATGAACAATTTTTTTTCTTGATTAGGGTTTTATAATTTAAATGAACAATTTTTTTTCTTGATTTAGGGTTTTCTTTAACTCACTTGCGCAAGCATAAAAGTTTCACTACCTAGTGTGTTTATCATGGTATTAAAGCCAAGTTTTGAACAAAACTAACCTCAATGTTTGATGACAAGTAGAGGTTGAGCAGAATCAAAGGCAGTGGTGAATGGTTAGTGGTGATCGTGGTTGTGATGAATAGAAGGCAGTGGTGAATGGTTAGTGGTGATCGTGGTTGAGATGCATAGAAGGCAGTGGTGAATGGTATTGTGAGACAAGTTTTACATATATATAGAGAGACAAGTTTTGATGCAGAACTTTAAGTGAACTAGAGTTCATATATATAGAGAGACAAGTTTTTAACATGCAAGTGATTCAAGTTTCACGGGTACATACACCCGTGAGTTACAAAAGAGAAAATGTGGGTACATACACCCTTAAAATCCGATGAACCTAAAACAAGTGTAGAATGAGACAAAATACTACACTCTCCCGTGAATCAAACCTACACCTACAAGCATCAACCCGTGACCTGATATTACCTACACCTACAAGCAGAAACCGAGACTATCTTACAAGCATCCACCTCCACACGCATCCACCTGCAACCCGTGACCTACAAAGCAATACATACTGTTAGCATTTGGTTCAGATATATCATAATCAATATACTTAAAGCAACAAAAGTTCACATTAACCAATAACCTACTCAAAAATTCATTAACAAAGTAGCCTCTCACCAAATCAAAGCATTTCAGAGATTAGTTTATTTTTTAGACACACTTCTTGAGCATAAAGTTTATCTTCATTTTTTGCTAGCAAACGGTCAAGGATTTTCTGTTTGGATATGTGATTTTTCGTGGCTAATATGCTCTCAATCTGATCAAACGCTGCTTCATTCCCGTGCTTCTTTCGTTTGGATGCTTTGCTAGCCTTAATACCAGGTGGCCTAACATCTTCCTCCGCAGCCACCTCCTCCGCAGGTTCCTTCCTTTTCTCCTTTGCACCCTCTCTCGACAAAGAATGTGATCTCCATTTTTGATCAAACCTAAGCTCTCTCCAACAATGTTCCAGTGTGAACTTCGCATGGTAGTCATTAAAGAAGATGTCATGCGCAGCCTTCATGACATCATTCTCGTTTTGTCCACTCGCCTGCTCCTTGAAAGCGGCTTCATGACTTCCCACAAACTTGCACACCTGCTCATTCACCCTTCCCCACCTCTGCTTACATTGACTCCACTCCCTAGGAACGGAGCCAACAAGCAGAGGGCTAGCATTTACATACTCCTCTATTCGCTTCCAAAAAGCTCATGCCTTTTGCTCATTACTCACGATTGGATCCTTGCTGGTGTTGAGCCAAGCACTGATCAGCACCACATCTTCTTTCGTTGTCCACTTTCGCCTTTCAGCAGGTTTAGGAACCTCTGAACACCCTAAATCTATTGGCTGACTACTCTGGGAAGTGAGGAGGTTAACAAAACCGGGAGAGTTAAGGGAAAAAGGATCCATTTGGTTTTCGATTAAAGTTTTAAAATTTTGGTTTGTGTTTTCAGATGTGGATTGCGTGGATTGCTTATGTTTTTAAAGTAGTATTGTGTTTGAAAGGACAAGAAAATTAAACATACCCTAACCACCTAACATTGATTATAGTTAATTACACAACAAGTACTACACATATAGCATTCAATAAACATCAAATCATTTTTTTTAAAGTCGACCATTCATTACGCAACCAACCAAACCGGCAATTGTACTCTAATACGTCTACCTAGCTACCAATGTAGTTAATTTTTTAAAACTCGACCATTCAATACGTCTACCTAGCTACCAGTGTAGTTAAGCAGTGTAGTTAACTGTTACCTTTTCTTTTTCAGTCGAAGCAGAGCTTCTCCAAGTCCGCCACCTGCACAGAGAGGTTGTAAACCTCTCCATTGAGGTTATCAACCTGCACAGTTAGGTCTTTAACCTCTGCCTGGACATGGAAACAACAATGACATTGTGTTAGTCACTTAATAAAATCTGAAGAACAATATGACAAAATTATTAAAAAAAAAATAAGTGGCTTTACCTCTAGTCTCTCAATTTGTTTAGTGAGCTCCGGCATCCACTTGATCACCATCTCAACCTCCTCCAAACGCTTACTGAGACGTTCGATATGCTCCTCGACACCTATCACCCAAGGCTGACGATAATGTAACCCGTCAGCCTTGTTTACAACAAAAACACATATCAGAATCTCGTTTGAAAATCAAATTATTATTCCAAATAAGTGAAATGAGAAGAACCGCTTACCTCGTAGTTTTTGCAGGTGAAAAAATGCTTCCCAGGAAGAGTGTCATAGTTGTCCTTCCCCCGAACCTCGTGAATGATTGTCCCACCACAGGGACACCTCGTCGGAATACCGTTTTCGGAATCAGCCACGTATCCTACCATATCGATGTACTACTTTTGCCTTTTTGTCTCTCTTATCTCTTCTGCGGGATCCATCTGTACTGGAAACATAAATGATTAGAACAAAATCATCAGTAAATCGCAAACACAAACTCGATTAAGAACCCTAACTAGAAACCCCCAAATCGATCTCAAATCCCATAAACAAACCCTAAATCGAACCCGCATGAAGATTTCAAACAATAAATCAAAACCCCCATATCAATTTTGAACCCTCCCTCGAAACCCCCAAATCGATTTAGATTCACCGACAACGCTTTGGAGCCCAAATCCGTTAAATCAAACCGTGAAAGCTATCGATACTGACCTCAGCTCGTCGGGGAGAGAGTCCGACGTTGATTAGAACCACTAAATCACCCACAGTCGGCGTCGCACGAGAAATCGCCTCCGAGAACGAGAAACCCTAGTTTTCGAAAGGAGAAGAGAAAATGATTCCTCTCACGCGAATCCCTTTTTTTCTCCGCTTCGACGCGATATCGCGTGGCCACTGTTTCGTCGACACGTGCCATGAACCCGTATCATACGGGTTCACTCCCATGAACCGGATCACCGATTTAAATCAATTTTTTTTTTTAATTTCGGCCCATATGATACCGAGCCCATGACCCCTTCTAAATACGTCGATGCGCATGCTCTTACAACAGTACCTAAGGCACCTAAGACAAGTGAACGTTTTAGACAATAGTGGGGTTACAACAGTACCTAAGGCACCTGTCTTCTCTAGATAAACATGCGATTCGTCTATTTTGTTCAGGTGTCTTGGTCGGGGTTCTTAACTCATGATTAACCCCGGTCTCTTAACCGGGGTTCTAAACTCATGATTTGACAATTTTTTTTTTTTTTTTTTTTTTACAGTTTTGGAGCTAAGATGATTATCAATGGGATTTATTTGGTGGTCCTTAGAGTTTTTTTTATTGTTATTTCTAGATTAGGACATTGTTAAGGACTTTTAATGAAAATGGTGATTATCGGTGGGACTTTTTGTTGGTCCTTGGGTTAATTTTTTTTTTTTGAAATAACTAGTAACATATATAAGATAAAACATATTACCATTATAAGTTGAATAACTAATAAGAAAAAAAAAATTATTCATTTAATAGAAAATTACAAACATTTTATTACATTTCATAAAAAAAAATACAAACTTCAGAAATAAAAGCAAACACACAACTTATTCAAATCATAGAAACTTATAAATTATATGTTATTTGGAAAATGTCCAAATTTAGCCCATATATTTTCAATCAGATCATTTTTTAATTGTTCATGGGCTTGTCTATTCCGAAGGCTCGTTCGACGATCCATTGTACTGCCGAGATTCGAAGGCATGTTGACGGAAAATGTATCCACTTCTTCTCTTTCTTGAAACTCAAATTTGTTATACTGAGTGAATGATGACCGTTCATCTTCGACAATCATATTATGGAGTATGATACATGCTCTCATAATATTTCATATTTTCTCTTTATCCCATAACTTAGACGGATTTCTGACAACGGCAAATCTAGCTTGCAGGACTCCGAAGGCACGCTCAACATCTTTTCGAACTGATTCTTAGGTTTTAACAAATAATGAATGTTTCTCACCTTGTGGTAGTCGGATAGATTGAATAAAAGTCGCCCATTTCAGATATATACCATCTGTGAGATAACATGCCAAATGGTACGGATTACCATTAACATAGAAGTTCAGTTGTGGCGCTATTCCGTTAATAATGTCATCAAAAACGGGTGATCGATCAAGAATATTAAGATCGTTCATAGTACCTGGAGCTCCAAAAAACGCGTGCCATATCCATAGGTCATAAGAAGCCACTGCCTCCAACACAATTGTTGGTTTTTCGGTTCCTCGTGAATACATTCCTTTCCAAGCGGTGGGGCAATTCTTCCACTCCCAATGCATACAGTCGATGCTTCCAATCATCCCCGGAATTCCACGTTCTTCTCCGATATGTAGTAGTCTTTCCAGATCCTCCGGTGTGGGACGTCGTAGGTATTCATCGCCAAACAAGGTGATTATTTCGGCGGTAAAATTGTGCAAACATTTTCGAGCTGTTGATTCAGCAAGACGGACATATTCGTCTACTGTATCAGCCGCACCACCGTATGCCAATTGACGAATTGTTGCAGTACAGTTTTGTAGAGGTGAAAGACTTGACCGTCCGGTTGCATCTTCTGATGGTTGAAAATACGGTATTTCGGTGGAGAGACGATGCACAATTTTCAGGAACAAAGATTTGTTCATTCGAAACCGTCGCCGAAATAAACTGCGAGAGTCTGCTGGATTCTCGCTAAAATAATCATTCCAAAGCTGGTTGTGGCCTTCTTCCCGGTTTCTCTCTATAAAAATACGTTTTTTCTCTCTTTTGGTTCTGGAATAGGGGCATAGGTGTTAAAAAATTCTTCAAATGGGGTATCAAGATCAAACTCGTCATCATTATCTTGGTGGTAATGATAATGGGAAGAAGATGCCATAGAAATAGAAAAAAAAAGAAATTATTTTGAAGAGTGGAGAGTTGTGAATGATAATGGGAAGAAGATGCAATATTTATAGCTTGAGAATTGGAGGTTGTGAAACTCCTGTGAAGCTTTGTTATTTGGAAGTATCCATCTTGTGATATTTGATTGTGTAGTTGTGTAAACAAACAAACAATCACATGTGAACCTTATTGAAATATCTTTCAATTTATAAATGCAGCTTGTGATTCTTGATTGTTTTGTTGTGGACAGTGTGCACAACTTCTTTTAGGTAATGAGTGTCCTTTTTGCTAATCGATTTTAGTAGAGATTAGATTCTTTAATCGTTGATAGACACCTTCTTGATTGTTTTGTTGTGGACTGATTTTGGTTTTTGATTCAAAGAAGTCACTTGTTTATGAGCATCACGTTATACCGTTTTTGGATCTATATATGTTACCAATTGGATAGTTTGTTTGGTGTTGTTATTACCAAACATGCACACACATAACTCATAACATATTATAATACAAAACAGTGGACATTGTTCTGATCCATACATTACAGACATATTACAACAAAATCATGCGCAGTTAATACAATCCGAAGAAGACTAGTACAATCCAAGTTCACTTGAAAAAATTAAAACATCAACAACGAGTTCTAACACATTCTGGCCCGTTACTTAAACATGAGTACCATTCCTAGTACAACTAGAACAAAAACCATTAAAGCAACAACGAATTCTAACCTATTCAAACCCCTTGTTTTCTTCTTACCTAACTCAAGGACTAACTTATCAAGCCTATCAATTTTTTGTTCAATCTCATTACCAAACGTAGAGTTTACCTGGTTTAGATATGTCTCGTAGTCACTTGCAAATGCTAGATGATCTACCTTCTCAGCGAGCTGGCCAACCTGCATATCCATGGCTCTCATCTCTTCCATTACCGCCACGTCCCACCATTTCCAAACGTGGTAGTCTCCGTCGTCGACGTTCTCACAGGTGTAGTACTTTCGCCCCGGATCATTCCTTGTGTAAGATGTGGCTACAAGCGGTTTGCCACC